>NW_027270921.1:415000-775000 GCF_040938485.1 Diadema antillarum | reverse complement strand
GCATTCATATTTAAGGGAACTTTTAAGCCATGAGTAAACTCTTGTATATGTGAATTTCAAAGTTTAATTCCAATTAGTATTGCTTCCAGACGTCTTTAAGTTTCTTTCCATACCTCACATCTGCTATTCAACAAAATGATAAATGAATACCTGCATTTTTTATTTGAACTTTAGAAACAATGATTAAATATGAATATTTACTCACAATGTCAATGATGGAGCCATCTGTCGCCACCTTCAGGATTGCAGTAACTCCTAGCATGTCCGCATTCGGTTGGAACACCCTTTCTTGTTTACGAAAGGTGTTTTGTAACTCGCCATTTAACATTATCCGTCCATCCGTCATCGTCAGGTCGAGGCCGGAGTGCACTTCGAGGTAGTTTAGACAACGTGGCAGTATTACTTCCGTGAAATGGCTGAACTCGTCCTCACCCTATCACATCCCATATTCTATTAGGGCGAATACATAGTTGACTTCTCCTTCGGTCCTGTTGACTCCCTAAAGAAATATGAGACACAGAAAAGGGTTTTGAATGAGTGGGATTAGAAACAAATTGTAATCATCGAAATAATCCAATTGAATAATACAAGCTGGTCAGTTTATCGCTTACTTCATCATACTTCGTCACGCTTTGTTATACTTTGTGATATTTTGAACTAATTCATTTAAAATTTGTGTCGATTTAGCAAAGATTTTTTTCTTTTGTCTAATGCTATTTTACTGACGCTAAAGGGTAGTTAGGGGTGGGATAACGATGTAGGTTGCAACATTTCAAGAACTCACTTCTATCCATTCGCCAAACGCTCTCCAAAATTCGCCGTTTACCATGATCTAGTTGTGGTTGGTTTCTTTTATCACTTTTTCCACCTCTTCTGACGTGGTGCAGTGTCTTATTAGAATGTTTTTTTCCTATAGGTTTTTTACACATTTTCTCAGTTTTTTCCTTTGAATCTTTCTTTAAAGAAAATGTTGGAAAACAAATTTAAAGAATAATGTTAGTATGCACATGTATAAATTGCAATAATGCCCTCTTGTGGCAAGAAGAATGTAGTTTCTACCTTCATATCAATATCAATTGTATTAACGTTCACCCCAAATACGTAATTTCATTTGAAAAAAGTACAATATCATACATTACCCGTGCACGGCTTCTCAACCAGGAACTTTTGGATTCACCCATTGAAGGCAGCCAAACGGTAGTTAGTGAGGACATAATGCGTTCAGCCCCTCGACGTTTCCTGCCTGGATAAGGAGGCTATGCTCGAAATTACGCCTTTGTTTGAGGCCCTGATGATGATCGCTGTCCCACAAATACTTCTGCTTAAACTGGGCACGCATAACATTGTGATTTCCAATCAGGATGGCACTATCGATATCCCTGTTGATGTAAATTCCCGCCATGTTGGTTTGAAATACTCTGAAATAAAATTTGAATTCCAATTATACTACTTCCAATTAAGACGAGACTTAGGGCTAGACTGGCTGATTGTGGCTGGGAATTGCCATACTTGTGCTGAGTCTGGCTGGGGAATTTCCATACTTTTATGTATTGGCTGTCATGTAAGAAGCACAGCTAGGATTTGTGATTTAATTTGAATGTAGCGCCAACTGTTAATATTTGAATTTCGCGCCAACTGTTAAGGCGGGAAACTGGCTGACTGTGGCTACCATACATGTGCTGAGTCTGGCCGGGGAATTTCCATAATGTGTATGTATTGGCTATTAAGCAGCACAACTAAGAATAATTGCGACTGTGGCTGGGGAATTTCAGTACATGTGCTGAGTGTGGCTGTCAAATTTCCATACGGTTCAAAACGGTTACGTATTGGCTATGTATGCAAACGGCTACGACTTGTGATTTAATTTGAATGTAGCGCCAACTGTTAAGGCAGGAAACTAGGTTAGGGTAACGGTTAGGGTGAGAGTTGGCCTACAGTTAGGGTTGAGTTCGGGTTAGGGTTAGGGTTAGGGTTAGGGTTAGGGATAGGGTTAGGGTTAGGTTTTTAGGGTTAGGGTTAGGGCTAGGGCTAGGTTTAGGGTTAGGGTTAGGTTTAGTGTTAGGGCTAGGGCTAGGGTTAGAGTTAGGTTTAGTGTTTAGGGTTAGGGTTATGGTTTATGGTTAGGGTTAGGGTTAGGGTTAGGGGTAGGTTTAGGGTTTAGGGTTAGGGTTTAGGGTTAGGGTTAGGGTTAGGGATAGTGGTTAGGTTTAGGGTTAGGGTTAGGGGTTAGGGTTAGGGGATAGGTTAGGGTTAGGGGTTAGGGTTAGGGTAAGGGTTAGGGTAAGGGTTTAGGGTTAGGGTTAGGGTAAGGGGGTTAGGGTTATGGTTAGGGTTAGGGTTTGGGTTAGGGTTAGGGTTAGGGTTAGGGTTAGGGGGTTAGGGTTAGGGTTAGGGTAAGGGTTGGGTTAGGGTTAGGGTTAGGGTTAGGGTTAGGGTTAGGGTTTAGGGTTAGGGTTAGGGTTAGGATTAGGGTTATGGTTAGGGTTAGGGTTAGGGTTAGGGTTAGGGTTAGGGTTTAGGGTTTAGGGTTTAGGGTTAGGGTTAGGGTTAGGGTTAGGGTTAGGGTTAGGGTTAGGGTTAGAGTTACGGGTATTCCGCAGTATATGAAGGATATAGTTAAGAGTTGAAATTAATAGGGTAGATAGGTCTCATTAAGACTAACATACTCCAAAAATGTCAGATCTTAACTCGCAGTAGTTGTTGCTCCAGTCGTGTTTAAAATTACCATTTGTTTCGTACATAAAAAAATTCAAAAGCGTCTGAAAGAAAAAATAATCATACTTAAGGATTCATACTTTGGTAAAATGTTAAGTCCGTTGGAAGGTCCAAAATATGAAAGTTTGAAAGTTTAAGTGTATTTAGTCTTTGCTCCAGGCGATTTTGAATTTTTTGATATATACTATATGTGACCGTGCACCTCAAAACGAACATAAAGTCGCACACACTGATTTTGCGTGAGCACTGAAAATAAGTGAAATGAGTCAACCTAGCCGAACTTGACTTTTTCATATTTTCTGAAAGAGCGGGTCTTCTTTTACATTATGCTAAAATTTGGTATTATAAAACGAGCAGGAAAGTGTGTTTTTTTAGCAGTTTATCTCGAACATTTTTGGTAGAATAGTGAGATTAGGTGTGTTTTTAGAGTTCCCTTTTTCATTTCTGAAAAACCTTGTCAACACTCTTCGCTTTCAACTCTAATAACTTTTGAAAGGATAGTGCTACTGCTTTGAAAGTTGGCATTAATTATGGACAGAATGTGTTAATGAGGCATGCTTAATTTCATTTTAATTTGATAATCCCTTCATTGTTGTTACTCTGGTGGTTTACTTCCTGTTTTTTGTCCCATTCATCGCACAGCCAGCACGGTTTGGTAAGGATTAAGTGCTTGAATAGACACTGTACTTCAGAGCCTCTTTTCTCAGTTCACACTTTTCCTGAGTTTGTGCTTTCTTTCCAATATTTAGATAGGTTAGGAGAGTCCATTTGATTTGAGTTATACATCATTTTAAAGCTTAAGGTCTGCTCTTTCAGAATATGTTCTTAACTAAAAATTCATGTCTGGCGACTTTTTGTTTGTTTTGAGGTGCAGGGTCACAAATACAACTGTAGTTCTGTGCACTGGACCGACACAGTGCCGTATATTAAGACCGACAGGATGAACAGCGCCACCTACAGACCAATAAATTGTATAGGGTGTCCTGATAATGGCATAAGAAGATATGAGAATATGGAAAAGAAGAGTTGCCAGGGCGTAACCCAATCAGTTGCCCCACCCCCTGAAATGATCAGGATATTTAATTGTGTTTTCGTGGGTGTGTGTTTGAGAAAAAAATGTACAAAATTCAGTAAAAGTGTGCAACAGATCTTTCCACAATAAACCTGCGAGGGTGTTAATTTAGTATTAATCAAAAATAAAATAACGTAATCGTCTATCAAGGTAGCGTTAGGGATTCGGGAAAAAAATGCATCCATGAAAACAGCTATTGTATTTCAAAAAAAAAAATACTGTTTGGAGGAGAATAACACAAGCCACAAATCGAGGTGAATCCCTGTGACATAAAACGTTTTAATCAGTTGAATTACAGTGTAGTTGCAGAGAAAATTACAAATAGATCTTACTCCAAACCGTCTAAGCTGGAGGGTAGGATATCTAATAAAGCCTATATAACTAGTGAATCGAGAAAGAGGTAAAAAATACATCCAGTACATCTTCTAGCTAAAAACTGGGAAAGCATATTAAAAATAGCACAATGGCATTATCAAAGCTCTAAAATTAATCAATACATCGTTCTTGTCCTCTTTTATTAATTCATTTGTGTGGTTTTTTTTTTGTTCTTTTTTATGGGGGCATGAAGAATACAATTCTGTTTTTCTAATTGATAACAATGTCGCTCCTTGACAGACCTGCCCCCTAGAAGTATGTAGAAGTACATATTTAATGTCGTTCATATGTAGATGGTTGCCATCTTTTACTTGATAGCGTGACGAAATTGCACCCGCCAGTACAAATTGTATGTCATTTTTTTCGTTCATGGAACACCCTGTACAGGTAACTGACATGTAGATGGCGCTGTTTATCCTGTCGGTCTCGTGGGCCTTCTTTACCTTATGTCGGTCTCGTGGGCTTTCTTTGCTTAATGTCGGTCTCGTGAGCCTTTTTTTTTTTTTTTTTTTTTTTTTTTTTTTGCTTAGTGTCGGTCTCGTAGGCCTTCTTTGCCTACTGTCGGTCTCGTGGGTTTCTTTGCTTAGCGTCGGTCTCGTGAGCCTTTATCGCTTAGTGTCGGTCTCGTGGGCTATGTTTGCTTAGTGTCGGTCTCATGAGCCTACTGACTTGCTCAAGAGGAATATTATTAATAGATATGTTCTCAGGCAGCATTTCTGTTGAATTACTGAAAATCATAAACTTGGATTTAGCAATATTAAGGGAAAGTTTATTAGCACACACCATCTCATGCACACACACGCTCAGACATACTGCAAACAAAATGATCATCCTTACCTTAGCCACTTCAAGACTACTTCGCTTCTGCCATATTTCATCAATAAAGGTACATCTAGTTATCATCACGTGAAGTGGCAACACAGTTTGATTGGGTTGGGTTTGATTTCTGTATTTTCTCTTTTCTTGAAGTACAGATTGATACAAAGCATGAAAAAAGACTAAACTAACTAAAAGACGCGCCTCAAACACATTAGCAACAACAAACAACAACAACACCAATCAGTATTGGGAATCGTCAATTTCATAACAACCCTGTCCCTTATACAACATCAAAGTAATAATTAAAATAGCAACATAGCAATGCATGCTATAACTAACGGGAAGAATGGGAAAGCGATACAGACATTACAGAAGACCGTCACAATTTAAAGCAGACCTTGATTTGGATGATGCCCCATCATATACCTTTACATTTCTATAATAAGTTTTTTTTTTTTGTTGCTTTTTTTATATACGCCTGAAAGGATAAAAATGACGTAGGGCCTACACTATGTAAGTTTATTTGGCAGTTATAGTGTAATAGTTAGGTCGTGTCTGTAACGCCTACGCTGGTTTTAAAGCTGAAACTGTTTTGGGTTCACGAGGTGATAGTCTGTCGAACGGCGAAATGGATATGACATGTGTGGAGATTGGAGTTTATCTGAAATCTGTTGTGAAACAGGAGGAAGTGGATTTGTTATGTATATGTGCTTGAATATGCCTGTTTGTAAAATTTATAAATTTGGAGCTATAATGAGTTGAGTCAAGCAATAAAACAGAGGAATTGTATTATAATGCTATAATTATGTAGAATTAGTAATAATGCAGAAAGCACGTTTTTGAAGACCAGTATAACACACGGTTCAGTTTATCATAATCGAGCGATACATTTTTCAAAACGATATTTGAATGAGACAATGTGAGGCAGTGTCAATGTATTATACAAAATATTACCACAAGGACCGTTCTGATACTAGTAAGAAGTACCTTCAGTTTGAAAAGTCTATACACCGGTGTTTCTTGACACGAAGTGTGGCTTTCTCACAGTACCGGGAGATGACCTCTGTCATCTTCTTACTAAGGCCCTAATCTCACTAGGAAGGCGACCATGACGACCGTGGCGATTTGTGACGATTTAACAAATCGTGGCGCGATCGCAGTCCGTCTCCATTTTTGGCCTGCGAGGCGATTACACTACGGTTTCTCCACGCTCAACCTGCGCTGTAGGCGATAGCGCCACGATGATAATACGACTCTGCCACGTTGTTGCCGCGTTTCCAGGCCGACGAGACGCGCTGCTTCTGCGATCGAACCAACTGTGTTGCGATATTCGTACGCTTATCAAGACCTCGCTACAACAGTGATACGATCGAAGCGACAGTGATACGATCGGAGCGACAGTGATACGTTTACGCCGGGCTCATGCTACGATCTCAAGCGATCGGGGTATAAAATGTGTTTCATGATTGAATTTCTTCAGGCAGATGTAAGTGTCAAATTAACATGGATATGCAGAATATGGTTCTACCCTTATACATCTTGGCATTCTAGAACGCACCAGTTAGTCCCTGTTGTGAAATTGCACTATTAAATTATTTAAGTCATCCATTCAATTAAAATGGTAAAACGTGTAAATAATATTAAAGAACCGGCTTACGAGCAAACTACAAATCGTATCCTACAATGAGACAATTTTATGACGGTATATTTGAAAAGATTACAACTAAATTTACTTTCATTGTCTTGCAAGGGTATATGACAAACAAACAATTTAATAAACACAGCAGATTCGTACCGAGTGTACGTGGAAAAATGAATTTGATACGTTTTTCTCCATGTCCACCTTCCTGGTCTGTGCATCACTTTCTATCGTTCATGGTTGGTTCCTGTTACGTAATGCTGTACAAGTGGTAATTTTCATGGGCGATGGGAGCTGCTTTTGAGGCGCTTGAGTTACGCTTTGCGCGATGCTACCCCGTCAAAGCTACGAATGTGGCGCTTTTAATGCGCTCGTTGAGGCGATGGTGATACGCTCCAAACCCACGGCGATCGGTCGCGACCTCGCTACGAAAGTTTTGGACACGTGACAATGCAGGTTGAAAAGAGCCAGGGCTGGCAGTTTTTGCACCCGTACTGTAGGAATACATAGGGTGTCAGCACTTTTTTTGTTTGTTTTTTGGCTTCTCAGCAGCTGAAATTCGGAAGTGGCACCAGAAGTTGCGGTGAAGGCCTTTTTTTTTTTTTTTTTTTTTTTTTTGGGGGGGGGGGGGGGGCTTGTTAGCTCATTAAACTGGGAAGTGCCCTCCTCCCCCCCCCCCCCCCCCCCCCAACTTTTGAAAACATAGCGCCGGCTATGGGAGGTACAGGGTACCAGATAAACTGCCCAGTACCGAATGCAGGGTTGACATAATGAAAACGAATTAAATGCTTTTCAGACATCTCGCATGGAAAGAAGAACAGATATTTTATTTTTCTGCTCCTTGGAGCGCGAGTCTTTGTATACCTCCCTCTCACCTCCACCTTTCCATAGACATCCTTTTTATAGTACAACTGTATTTACAGAGCGAGATCTTCTCTTCCCATTGTCACCCTTTACGTTTCCCTTCGATTTCTCTTTTTCTTTCTTTTTCCTCAACTAATGATTTTGTTTAGCAGGAAACAGCGAGGCATTCGAACGCACTATTTACATTCCTCGTCATGACGCTTTTTAAAGTTGGAATCTTTATGTAGGTCCTACACCATTTACCAGCGAATGAATTACCAACAACTTTTCAACACAATGCATGTAAAAAGAATCATTGGGCTCATACGCATTTCACTCCGAAGGTGATTATATCACCTTCCGCGTATTGAGCAGTTTTTGCTAAAAACACAACTATGTTTACAACATTCAAATAGTATTGATATAGAATGATTTGCCCCATGAAGCACGTTACTATGCAAATCGTAACACCTGTCGTCCCCCATCCTGAATGAGGACATGTCGAAATTTATTTCTGGTCTTATTTATTGTTAAAACAAAATAAAATTTATATTCATGATCATTGAGATGGGACATGTAAGTATGGCCTGAGACACTTTTCTTTCACAATTTAGTTTCACAATTTCATTTTTTTTTTTCCTGCTCTGCATGGGAGGTGCAAGAACCCCCGCCCTAGCTTCCCCGGCTTGGTCGCTTCGTTCCCTCGCCTTGATTCTTTACTGCTTTCTCAAATCAAAATGTTGGCTCATAGGCTACGCAACAGAGGTCGCGGAACGTTTTTCAGTGTGTGTGTGTGTGTGTGGGGGGGGGGGGGGGCTGCGTGACACCCCCCCCCCCCCCCCCCCCCCCGGCGTAGCCAGGATATGATCTCAGGGCTGCCAACTCTCACTCATTGAGAGTGACTCACTCATTTTGGTCCTTTCTCACTCTAAAACTTTATTTCATTTGCATGCATTTCTATTGATCTCACTCATTTTGACTCCTAAATTATGGCATTGGCCTATGGGAGTCTCACTCTCAACTAGTTTCCAATGTTGGCAGCCCTGTCGCAGATCTTGGGGCGGTTTCTATGCGAGGGAGCGAAGCGACTGAGTCCGAGCGAGAGGGGGAGAGGGTATGGAGGGGGAGTACATTGTCTATATATACAGTAGGTATGTATATATATATATATATATATATATATATATATATATATGTTGACAAGGTAGTCCACGTGTTGGCAAGATAAAAAGATAAGTAACAAAGCTGCAACAAAGTTCATGCTGTATTCACCAACGGTTTATTTCTTCACACAAATTTTCGGGCGTCTCGCCGCCCTTTCTCAAGTGTTGATACTGAGAGAACAATAACAAAATTAAGCCATAACAATATATTGCAACCGTGTTACTAAGGATGCGCGCTTTAACGCATCCATGCTAGGCATCCTAACACCCAGCGCGCATCCTGGCAACAGTACAATGTTACGTCATAATGAAATTACAATGAGTATAAAGCATACATGAAAAAACTTGGCACGACTGATACAGAAGTAATTCCTCTGAATACGCAGCTGCGGTGGTAATGTAAAAGCAGTGCATTATTTCTTTCAAAATTCAACATACACATAAATTAACTTTAATTCTAGTGTATAGATAATCTTTACATAATCTGAAATTATCATGATCAATATAAACATTCGATTTTTTTAAATCAAACTGAATCGTCACACTGATGGTTATGCAAAATATGTGCAAGCAGTTTACCATTCCTTTCAAACTTCAGCATACACATACATTAACTTCCAAATTCTGGTGAGTAGATAGTCTTTAAATAATCTGAGACTATAGCATGAATATGAAATACGTGAAAAATCATATTTTTCTTCTTTTGATTAAATAGATACGTCACAATACGTCTCGGAGTGGAAAAAAGACTGGTTCCAAGAAATGGTTAAAAGGAGCGTCAGCATTATATCACTCAAGCAATATAATGATAAGATCTATTGCAGCGGGGTAAACGGGAGAACATACAACAATAAGCGGCGCACCTACTTGTAAAAAGTGTAGTTCGTGAGCCATGATAGATCTATGTTCATGCCCTGTCCCTGGAAGCTTCGTGTGCGGATGATTGTTTTTAGTTCTTTCACGTGTCTTTCTTCAAATGCTTCCATGTCCTTGTATAAAATGCAACATTGCAGATCTGTTAGTCTGTGATTTGGTTTGTTGAAGTGTTGTGCGACTGGATGTTGTGTTTGACTTCTAATGATTGTGCTTTTGTGATTGTTGAAACGTTGTCTAAAATTTGTTGTTTCTCCGATGTAGACAGCCAGGGGACATTGCTTGCATGTAAGGCTGTATACTACATTCTTGCTGTTGCAGTCCCCTGACGTCGGATGGAGGGTGTGGCCGGAGCCAAGTGTGATATCTGTATCTGTGATTAGGTGAGCGCATATTTGACATCGTTTGTTTCCACATTTATGATTTCCAGTAGGATTGATTGTTCTGTTGACTCGAGATCGTGTAAGCAAACTCTTCAGGTTGCGTGGCTGTCGTTGTGCATGTAAGGGACGTGCTGTTAACTCGGGAGCTACCGATTGGACTTGTTTGAGAGTAGGCCATTCTTTCCTCACTTCCTTCATGAATACTCTGCGTATTCAGAGGAATTACTTCTGTATCAGTCGTGCCAAGTTTTTTCATGTATGCTTTATACTCATTGTAATTTCATTATGACGTAACATTGTACTGTTGCCAGGATGCGCGCTGGGTGTTAGGATGCCTAGCATGGATGCGTTAAAGCGCGCATCCTTAGTAACACGGTTGCAATATATTGTTATGGCTTAATTTTGTTATTGTTCTCTCAGTATCAACACTTGAGAAAGGGCGGCGAGACGCCCGAAAATTTGTGTGAAGAAATAAACCGTTGGTGAATACAGCATGAACTTTGTTGCAGCTTTGTTACTTATCTATATATATATATATATATATATATATAAGCAAGAGCTACATTGTGGACGTATTTTCACATACTACGTTTCCCTTTATTCCGTCAACACCGTGGGAGTATCTGTCTGTGGGAGAACACTACAGGATACTCGTACAATATTGCTAGTTTATGTTTTGTGTGTGTTTGAGTGTGTGTGTGTGTGTGTGTGTGTGTGTGTGTGTGTGTGTGTGTGTACGTGCGTGTGTGTGTCTGTTTGATGACACAATTTGAAACCCATATACCTGACTGGACTTGCTTATCACTTCATTCCAGATTAAAACCCAGTAACTAAAATATTGAAATTTATACCAGTTGGTTTCTATTGGTTCTACTGTTTGTTTGTTTCTTTTTGCTCATGAATATTCATACGCTATTCAAATTCTCTTCGTGAAAATGATAATATTGTTAAATTTGATGTTTTTGTATGATTTCAATAAACGTCTGAAAAGTCTGAAATGTATTAGAAATTTATTGAATATTATTGCCGTGATATTCACAATTTCAACTTGTACCTTTGATGAGGTATTTTCATATTTTTATAATAAAAGTGTAATCTCCATGGTAACCATGTCTTAAAGCATTAAAACGAAATGGCCCTATATATGTGAATGAAATATCCCTGATACTAGCTAGGTCTAGGATGTAGGCTAAGCCCAGATGTACTTGTAGGTATAGGCTTTATACGACTAGCTGTAGGATTATGATAGGTTAGATATGAACAATGTCTTGACATACACATGTTCTGGTAAACATCCATACATCAAATAATTCAACACAAAATTCATTTTGTCAAATTGGTTGGGCAAATGATTACCCAACTCAAAATATAGCCAACTGTTAGGAAATTGCAAAGTTGGGTAAAGTCTGATTGGTCAACAGCTGATGGGCAATTTAATTTGCCCAACCACATAGCAAACTCATTACCCAACATCAGTTGAGCAGATTTTAACCAATAGTTGTGTGGACAGTATGTTGCCCAGTATCGGTTAAAAGTTGGGCACTTTTTGCCCAACTACATGTATATTTTAAGAGTGTGTGTTTGAGACAACACATCGAACTCTAGCAACCTGTTGCAGGGTCGCGTGTCTGTAACAATATAATGGGTGTATATACAAAGGGTAGGGGTCGAGAGGGTCGTACGACCCACCCAAATTACCAAAAGGTCTACATTTTTTCAAGGTTCTGACATAGTACTAGCAATGAGTCCAAACTCTTGTCATTTAGGTGACGTGATTCTAACCCAATTCAAGCCATTCTGTAACTAAGATTTTGACATCTGCTTCAAGCAGTGCTATAGGGTTATAGTTTTTCTGTCTTTCCGCAATTCCTTATCGCAAGTTTCAACGCAACTGTCATGCTGAGTGTAACTAGCGCCTCATCCACTCTGTGCAAGTTGTTTACCGGGGCAAACAGGTCTATTGCTTGCGCGCGCCGTCTTTGGTTATAGGCTATACGTGTAGGCTTATAGCCCATTATAATGGGCTAAGCCTATATCCTGTCTTCCAGTGAGCAGCAACGCAGGCCCAAACATATTAAAGAACAGTTGAACTGCACACCAGATGGCTCCGTACTGCTGTTTGAACTTTATGTAGGCTAGTTTGCAGCTCGATTATAAGGGCCCATTACTGTACAAACATCATCGTTGACTCGGGTGATTATAAGATTTCTTATGATTTGACTGGTAATTGAAAAAAAAAGTACGCATTTTTCTTGTACCTGCTGCTTTTGTTCATCACATTTCTCGCATCTCATTATCTAAGTTTGACACATGGCGCTATCGTGATATACCACTCTAGTTACTGTTGTGTATTTTGTTACTTTAACCAGTGAGCGCTATATGCACCTCAGGAAAGGACAGAACCACGAAAGCCAATCAAATTTTCCCTCCATATCACGATATTTACTTACATTCTTTTTTTTGGTAATTGAAAACTTTCTTATATAGAATTCTACTTAAAGTGTATGTGCATCAGATCGTTGAATGAAACTTCTAAAATGCTCATTCTTTGGGGGGGGGGGGGGGCGGGGAGGGAGGACCCATCGCGCATACCCCCTGCCCTTTCTACTTCAGTGTACAATTGATGATGAACACGTATAGACACGAAAAAACACAAATTAGCCCCTCACATTATCCTGAATATCTTATTTCTCATTTCTTTGATCTGAAATCTTCTTAATATTCCCCTAAAGGGTACACAGGGTCCCTATTTCATAAAAAGTTGATATATACGATAGCAACTCTTGCTGGAATGACAATTGCCATGGTAACAGCAAGAATCAAGCTTTTCCAGCAAGTTTTGACATCCTAACATCTTTTATGAAATGGGGCCCAGATCTTTGAAGTTCAGTCTAAAAATGCAGAATATAAACTTCCTCGTGTGGAAGGGGTGAAGACATCTCTCACCCTCCATATCCCGTAGACTTAAATAGTTCAGTGAAGACATGGAAAAAGAGGAGACAGATGCCATGATAATAAAGACATTCTCATTATTCTTGAACATCTATTTTCTTACTTTTTGACTGACAATTTTTCAAAATATTTCACCCAAACCTGCGCACCAGATTGTTAAAGTTTAGTTCTAAAAATGCAAACGCTCCCTTGAGGGAAGGCGGATATACCCCTCTCCTTTTGTCCATCTCTGTATACTTTTGATATAACAAAGAGAAAACACACGTGGAAAACGAGGTGACAGATACCATATTTGACACTCACGTTGTTCTTGAACATTCACATTTCTGGGGTTGAACCCAATTTTCACCCTAACTTTTCAAAGTTAGAAACAACGCGAAGTTAAGCCGCCAGTGTAAATGGGCCATAAGTGCATGCAGAGTAGACGTCTACTATTAGGGACATTCTATGCACACGAGGGAAGGTGAGTGCGCGCTAAACGTATGCTTATCTTTCAAGGTAAAAAGGTCTAAAATTATTATTACGACCCACCTAGAAAAAAAAAAATATCCCTGAAAGTACACCCCTGAATATTATGAGCACGCAAGAGGAGCGCATAGCGCATGTGACACGGGACAATAAGCATACAATAATATGTATACACCACAGTATCGTTTTGCCTGCGCGCTCATAAAGGGATCAGGTAAAAACCTGTAATCCTGCAAATCTCATTTATACAACGTATCAGAGCATAATACTTCTCTTTACTCGGAACGACTAGCCGCGTCCAGTGATTCAAGATGTCGGTATGTTCGGGATTAAAAGCACACCTCAACTTTTCCCGGGGATGGATAGTGGTAGCCTGCGGTGGGCTGTTATTCTTGGTGATGTGGGGCACATTGTACTCGTATGGACTCTTTTTCGTTACATTTCAACAGGAATTCAACAGCAGTGCCACTGCGACAGGTAAGGCTTTTCAGTAAATTACGGGGTATGAAATACTCGTCTTTTGCACAAAATTGTCATTGTCCTTGTCATTTTCATTGTTATTGTTATTGCCTCCATCCCCAAAACAATAGGATTTCTGGCATAACTCTAGCTCATAAAATACCGAGCAGAGCTCATTTGAAAACAAGTGGGTTTCCGCTCTAGACTTAATCTTCGATGAAGTAGGCTTAAATGAGAGTGAACCTTTGGAAGAGAGCTTCAAGATTATAGTATTCTTGTGTGGGGGAATGCAACTAGAAATCTTCTTGATGTACTGTTCCGTATTCAAAAACGCGCCACTAGAAATATCAACCATGTCGGATATTTGTCCAACACGAACAACTTATTTTTTAAAAATAAAGTATTGAAAACATCAGATCTGTTCAGCTATAATGTCGGTATATTTATATACAAATATTCTGTCAAGAAGCTACCGGATGTTTTTATTCGCATGTTCAGGAAAAACTATTTGATTCATGATTATCCTACCCGCCAAAGTGACACATTTCACCTTCCACGCACTCGAACAAGTTTCGCTAAAAAACGATAATGTATACGGGCCCTAGATACTGGAATGACCTCTCCCCCGAAATAACAAGCTGCTCATCCTTATATTCTTTTAAACGCAAATTAAAAGAGTTTTTATTGAGTGCATGTTATCTTGCAGACACTGAATAGATTTGTAATGTCTTATGCAATATTGTGGTATGTTATTTTCCGATCAAACATTCTTGTCAACCCGCCGCAGATTGTGTTTTGGGCCTTGCCGTCAGGTTCTCCAAATTCATTATTTCCACACTCTACTTCGTTCCCCTCTCTTCCTCCTTCCCTCTACCTCTCTCTCTCACTTTTTACACACAGCTTGACGGCAGGCACCAATTGGCTTAATAGCTGTACATGTTACTTTTGTGTTTAACTGAATATAACCTTGTGAGAGTTTTAGTGCACCAACAGTTTTATAATGCATACCAAAGGAGGTTCCATAAGCAAATCATGCTTCACCCCGTAAACAAAATATAGCTCGGCCACAATCATGATTCACATTTTAGTATAGTTTTCTTTTCTTTCTTTTTTCTTCTTCTTTTTAATCACATAGGTATACCCCGCTTTTCTTATTTGGCACCATTCATTCACCTGGTCTCATATTCTATCCGTTCTCCGTTTATTTTTCACAAACACTGACTACTCGGGGCCTACAGCCAAACAAGCTTGCTTTCATGTAGGTCCCATCATACTTCTTTTTGTTCAACCCCATTCGATTTCGACCAGTTATCATTTCAATTGATGTGATATTACCATGTATATTGTTCGTTTTTGCACATTGTTTATAAGGTAAAAGAACCTGTATTATTATTTCTGATGTGACATTCATGTACGAGAAGTATGCAAATAAATGAATCGAAATTTGATTTAATTTCTTTTAGGAAGAGCTTTTTTTTCAGAGAGACTTTTACGAAAGAGCTTGACCGTGTTCATTATGCAGCTACAAAGAAAAGTACAGTAACAGTTTGACATTTCGTGCTTGAAACAATTCATATTGATCATTGTGTATCGTTGGAAAGTACATGTGCCAATAAACTTGCAGTTCGTCCGGAAATACGCTCTTCCACTTGAACTCCGTGATGTTTTACTACTTTTATTGTGATGGTGAATCGCGGAAATGTATACCTTGCATTAATAACTGATTTCTTTCCATTGCGGTTTGCTGTGGGGGGGGGGGGGGATGAACGACGATAGTCACCATCACCACGATTACAAGCCCGTACCGGACCGGCGCAGACTTGGGGGGGGGGGGGGGGAGAGAGAGAGACAAAGAAGCTTGGTGCCCCCCCCCCCACACACACACACACTTTACAGGGATCGAATGTCCCACTCTTTTGCATGAAATATAAAGTTGGAGGAAAGTGGCAGCAAAAATATGAAGACTTTTGTTGCTATGTTTTGTTTTGTTTGGTTTTTTGCTTGTCAGATATGACTTTCGGCGAAAAATCAGACCTTAAAAGTATGAAGACCTTTTTTTGTTTTTGAAATATCTGTGCGAGGGAGCGGAGCAATTTGATTCATTTTTTTTTTTTGCGTGTTTTATCGACTTGAAACAGTCCCACATGATTAAGGTAGCAGTTCATTTTGAAATAGATTATTATTCAACAATTTTGCCTATAAAATTGTATGATTTCAATAAACTTCTTATACTAATTATTACACTGAATATCATGAACACGACTGTGCCCGAGAGAGCGGAGGGAGCGAGAGGTGGGGGGTTTTCCCCTCCCACTGTGAGGTCGTTTTTTTTTTTCATTTTGATGTTGAACATGGTGCAATTTTGATGCATTTTTTGCGCGTTTGTCTACTTGAAACGGTTTAAGGTAGCAATATATTTTGATGACGATTATTATTAAACAAATTGGCTATAAAATGTATATCATATAAACAAACTTCTATTCTTACACTGAATATCATGAACGCGACCGAACCCGAGCGAGCAGAGCTAGCGAGGGAGGGGGAGGGGGTGGTGGGAGGGGGAGGTTCCCCCTCCCACGGTGGGAACTTTTTGCATTTTGATGTTGTAAATGGTGCAATTTGATGGGTGGTTGTGCGTGTTTTATCAACTTGAAACAGTCCCAATTGTTTAAGGTATCAGAATATTTTGATGTAGATAATTATTGAACAATTTACCTTAAATGGTATCATTAAAATAAACTTCTTGTATTAATTCTTCCACTGAATGTCATGAACGCGACAGAGCCCGAGCGAGCGGAGCGAGCGAGGGGGGGGGGGGGGCGAGGGAGGGTGTGGGAGGGGGTGTCCCCCTCCCACGGTGAGAACTTTGTGCATTTTGATGTTGTAAATGGTGCTATTTTATGCATATTTGCGTGTTTTATCGACTTGAAAGAGTCCCACTTGTTTAAGGTATAGCAGAATATTTTGATATAGATATACCATGAAAAATTTGCCTATAAAATGGTATTATTCAAATAAACTCATTGTATTAATTTTTTGATCAATAATTGTCATGAACGCTGTCTGTTAAGCAATTCAAACAGAAAAAGCAAGCACAAAATGGTGAACATAAGGGGTATTTCTCCTCCCACATGAAAGTGATTTTACATTTTCAGACATGAAATTCAGCGATCTGGAGCGAACTTTTGGTGCAATACCCCCCCCCCCCCCTCCCAAAAAAAAAATGAATAAATAGATGATTGCAGAAATAATTAGGGCTTTTTCAAGGAAGTGTTAAAATCATGGAATTTAGCTCTTATTCCGAGTGTGCATCATAGTGTGTACGTACAAAGTCTAGGGAGGTAGAGCTTGGGGGAGGGTGTGGGAGGTCGATTTCCCTCCCACTCGACGGAGCTTTTGCGTTGTTAAATTTGAAATAAAGCGATCTGAAGCACACTTTTTGTGGAAAATTCGGAAAATTGTCATTCCCCAAAGTGTACTAAGTCTATAGAGGGGACCAAGCAATGGGAGGGTGGCAACATACGTCTCCCATATTCGAGGGAGCTTTTTTCAGTTTTGGAACTGAAATTCAACAATCTAGTGCACACTTTTGTGGAATATCTGGAAATTTGTGAATCAGAGAAGGTGAGAGGGGACAAGCCCTATTCCCCCTTTCTACACGAGGGAGATTCTGTATTTTCTGATTGAATTTAAACGTTTTGGGTTGAAATTGAGATATCTCGTATGCGCATATTTGATGGAATATTTGTGACATAAAGAAAAAATCTGTGATGGAGGAAGTGAGCGAGGAAAGGATTGATTAAAAGGGTATATAATTCCTTTGTACATGAAGGAACTTTCAAGTTTTCGGAATAAAAGTGATAAATCTTGTGCAATCAGAATTATTCAGATTTGTTTGTGTGTGGTAAATCTGGAAAGTGTACTAAGGCTCGGGAAAGGGACACAGAGGGGGAGGGTTTGGGAGGGGGCATTCCCCTCCCCAGCATGAGAGATTTTGCATTTTTTTTTAATTGAAACTCAACAATCTGGTGCATATTTTGGATATGATATTTAGACAAAACGCAAGAAAATTGTCCTCATTTTGAGAATTATTGGGGAAAAATGACAATAGCATGTTTGCTCCCCCCCCCCCTCCCTCCTTCTCCAGAATCGACGTCACTGCATACGAGTGGGCTTTTGCATTCTTAGAATACAAATGAAAAGTTTTGATTGAAAATTCGGAAAGCTGTCAACCCCCACCAGAGTGTACTAAAGTTTTTAATGGGAAACAAAGCGGGGAAAGGGTTGATTGAAAGAAGATATCCCCTCCCAACCGTGGTGGATCTTTTGTGTTCTTTTTTGTAACTGAAGTGACAGACCTGGTGGCACACTTTAAGATAAAACATTTGGGAATCTGTCAATCTAAGAAGAAAAAAGGAAAAGGATAGAAAGAGGAGGGGGTATACCCTTCCCACGCGAGATTTTTTTTTTCGAATTTTCAGAATTGAAATTCTGCAATGAGGTGCACAGTTTGGATAAGATATTTGGACAGTGTTCTATCAAAAAACGCAAGAAAATTTTCCTCATTTCGGGAATCATTGGGGATCAAAATGATTGCCCCTCCCCCTCCCCTGTCTGCGCCCCCCGTCCTCCAGGATCGACGCCGCTGCACAGAGGTTATACCTTTGGATTTTTAGAATTCAGATGAAAATATCTCGTAAACACATTTATGAGCTATGTAATCTGGGAAAATTTCACTCCCAGAAGTATATACCATCTTTTTTTTGGGGGGGGGGGGAGGGGACCCTCCGTCATTTGAAAGTATCTATAGATATATAGATAAATAGATATATAGATTGCCATGCTTTGCTATTCAGTGATCCAGGTGATCTAACTTTGTGTATTAGCGAAAGCAGACAGACCTCTCCTCTCTCCTTTCTCCTATCCTATCTCTATGCAAGTCATTCCTCCCCCTATTTTCCTATTTATGTATTATGTACGAGGGCTGCATGCAAATCAAGCAATGCTTAAGCTGTAGCCCTTCTGCGTTATTCATTGCATCACTGATATGTTCTGTTGTATACATTATAAAGGCAATGAAGAAACTGTATTGCTGTATATTCTAAAGGTAATGAAGAAACTAACTTTGTTAGCAACTAATGTTTATGTATATCCATTCATATGTATGGTACCATCAATGTATAAGATATATTTTTCAGCATATAGACCTATGGGTGGAAATCACTGATCTCTATGGAAGAGCCCAAAGAGCTTTTCCGCAGTGGTAGAGAGGAGAAAAAATCTCTCTGGGAAGAGCAAGATCATCGGTGGAAAGTAACTGCTTGGCGGACGTCTGCGCTCTCAAAGTGCTTTTCTAGTTATTATTATTATTATTATTATTATTATTATTATGATCATTATTATCATTATTATTATTATCATTATCATTATTATCATCATTACCATTGCTATTATTATTTTTTACTATTATATTAATTATTATTGTGATTGTTATCATTATTATATTAATCATCATTATTATTACTCAATTCAGTTCTGTTCAATATATTTTTATTTTGATAAACTGAACTGTACAAAAAAACTGGACACTGTTTGTTTGTTGTTGTTTTTTATTCTTATTCCAGGGTGGGCTGGTGCCCTACCGCTGACATTTACCTTCATCCTAGCGCCCCCTGCCAATATGGTGGTCGAATGCGTGGGCTACAGGCCCGTGCTTCTCGTCAGTCTCGCAGCAGCAACCATCGGCATTCTCACTACTTCGTTCATGCCCAAGTTCCCGCCGATCTTCGCTTCCTACAGCATCCTATTTGGCATGGGCTCGGGCACGCTCAGCATTGTCACCGTGGCTCTCGTGACTGAGCACTTCCGAACAACCAACGCCATACGGGCGCATGCTCTGATACAGATCGGGAGCAGTATAGGTAGATAATAATACTAATCGTCGCTCACACTATGATTTTTCGGGTCATATATTCGTTATTCTGAAGTTGTGTTATTCCAAAACACACGAATTGTACAAACATATAGATGTTCGTTTATCCGAAAATGAAGAAGGGTTTCTTGACCAGAAACATTTGTGGAGTTATTCCGGAAGTTTGTCATTCCTAAGGTCGTATTAATTCCGAACGATCGTTATTCCGCAAATGAAATGCGGTTCGTTTTCCGAAAAAGAAAAGTTCGTCTTAATTAGCCCATAACGTACATTTCGTAATTACGAAACTTATTTTAGTTTCGGAATAGTGATCCTTATGGAATTAACCGTCCAAATAACGAAACTAATTTCGTTTTGGGATTAATGAACCAGCTGAATTATGAACCTTTTCATTTTCGGATTGATGAACCTTCGGATTAACGAACCTTTGGAATAACGAACTGTAACTGATTCTTCAAAGGTCCTGTTGATTTGCTTCTGCTGACAGTGGCGAGCGAAGCGAGTCCAACACCTCTTAAAGCGCGAGAGCCTTTTTAGAACAGTGAGTGTACATAATAATTATAGTTTTTCCCGCCCAATTTCATCAGATTTGCATTCGATTTAACCTGTGCACGTCATGAGACCGACACAAACTAGTCATACAGCAAACGAGTCATAGAGCTCACGAGTCATGCAGCCCATGAGTTATACAGCTCACGAGTCACACAGCCCATTGAATTCGACACTAAGCGAGCAAGGCCCACGAGACCGACACATTAAGCCCCGTGTTGTGTCTATCGAACTCGTGGGCTGTTTTTACCAGTGTCGAACTCATGGGCTTTACTAGTCTAGTTCTGGACCCTTTTTATCCATTCTTTTTTTTTCGCCGACTATACGCGTTAATCCGAGTGAGGGCGCGATCCCGAGAACTGCGCGACCGAGTCTCGGTCGCGCAGTTCTCGGGATCGCGCCCTCACTCGGATTAACGCGTATAGTCGGCGAAAAAAAGAATGGATAAAAAGGGTCCAGAACTAGACTAGGGCTTTACTTGACTAGTGTCGAACTCATGGGCTGTATGACTCGTGAGCTGTATGACTCATGGACCTGTTTTCAATGTTGAACTCGTGGGCTGTATGACTCGTGGGTGTCGGCCTTGTGGGATGACCCCGATTTAACGATGTGGTCGTTCAAGTTCGAGTGAATTTGAATGATCACCGAGACCGACATTCAAAAAGGTAACAAGTTCATTCAATTTAATTTCACCAGCATGCGATTACATGAGTTTCTCACACAAGGGTGTAAAAAAGGCATTCAAATTAAACAGGCAAGTGAAACCCATTCAAATTCGCATTAGCATCGCCGTGGAGAGCGTTAAAGAATTCAAATTCACTATAAGGCAAACAATTACAAAGTATGGGCAGTCTTTTTCATTGTTGCTTTTATACTTTGTATAGTTACTCAGCTGTTTGAATATGCATACTTAATATATCTTAAAATGTGATTTTTGACATTTAAACTTTATTTCAGCCGCTGCTGCATTTTATTTAATCACGGGGTTAAAAGCTCTCAATCAGCCAAGAGGCTGTTTTTCAGAGAGGCCGTGAACAAAGTATTTGACATAAACAGAACAAATCAAAGACACAGAACGCAACAAAATCAAATCAAACATAGAGGTGATATAAATATCCCCAAAAAAAATACAAGTTTATGACAACCAGCAAAACTGGCTATATTATAACCCTTTGGTGAAATAGGTCTATCTACAACTGATCCGATTGCGGCAACTTATGTTATGGACACCGGGAACTAAGGAATGGAATCAAAATGGATCAATATTATGGATTTGGACGTATATTCTGGGATATGGCTATTTTCCTAAATGTTACATCCATACTGTTAGGGATGTGTTGAAAGTGTCAGAAAGGTCGACAGGAAAGAAATACAATGTCATCTAATACAATTAAGATAAGTAAATGAGACTTTGAAATGAAATGAAATGAAATTGTATCATCCAGTCGTATGACAGTAAAAAAAAGGCCCGTAGAAGTTGTGTACGTTGATTGAATTCGAACGTTCAAAGTGCGAAGATGTGTTCCGATAAATGAAATTTAATCTGGTATTTGTCACGAATTTGAACGTTTATCCAGCTGGCGCAAAATTGAATGCCAACTTTGAGTTGTTATATTGAATGAATTTCTCTCTAACTTGAATGAAATAAAATCTAAAAGGAATGACATGAAATGAGATTGAATACTCAAAGAATCAAAATGAACCGTGAGAGTAGAGCAGGGACCAACATCGCTTGAATTTGAACGCCTTTTCAATTTTTCCATTAATTCGAATACAAACTTGACGAAATTGGGCGGGAAAACCTATATTATCATGTTCATAAGGGTGGAGAAAACTTGAACCAATCTTATTGAATGCCCTTGGTAATCATTAAGAAAGTCACTTATACCTGAGCATAAGCTTCTTCAATTTATAGCGTTCTGCTCTTGGCTTATTTTGCTGCCAAACGCGAATAGCAAAATTCGGGAATTTCAGAGCATGACTATAGTTAAAAGAAAATAGGAAGGACCCCGATCCCGTCAACCCGCCACGGCTTATAGCTCTGCGCTCGTTCGAGGCTTGTCGATAATAGTAATAATAGTAGTAGTAGTAGTAGTAGTAGTAGTAGTAGTAATAATAATGATAATAATAATAATAATAATAATAATAATGATAATAATAATAATAATAATAATAATGATAATAATAATGATAATGATAATAATAATGATAATGATAATAATAATGATTGACAGTGCTTATAATTACAGCGCATAACACAAAGTGATAATGTCCCTATGCGCTAAAAGATTATACAAAAACATACAATTCCAATTACAGTGATGGTACCGAACTTCATGTTTGCTTACACTGTAAACAAACGCGTTTTTAAGGCAGACTTGAATCTCTTTATATCAGTGATTTGTCTTAATTTCTGAGGGGAATTTTTCCATAAGGTAGGGGCGTTAAAAGCAAATGTTTGTTCTCCGTAAAATTTGGTTCTTCTGTTTGGGATAACAAATAAATCTTTACTTTTCGAACGAAGGTTCCTCTCTGGTGTGTAGATTTGAAGTAGCTCCCTTGTCGAGCAAACATGAAACATTCAAATGCTAATAACAATATCTTAAACTGAATCCAATTTTTCACTAGAAGCCAGTGTCAGCTTCTTAAAACTAGTAATTTTTGTTCATGTTTCTTGATTTTGGATACTACTCGTGCAGCAGAGTTTTGTATTGATTGTAATCTCTGTATCTGTTTGACCGGCAGTCCATAAAGCAATCCATTATCAAGGTGGCACATGACAAAAGCATGAACTAATCTTCTGCGGTGTGTTTGTCAATGAACTCTCGAATTTTCCCAATTTTGTAGAGTGCGAATGAAGCAGAGCGACATTTTTGCGACACAAAAATTTCCATGACCAATTTATTATCCAAGACTACACCTAAATTTCTGCAAATGTGTGCTGCATGGATTGTAGTACCATCGAGATCAAGAGATTGTATAGATTCTACTGTCCGAAAACGCGAAGAGATATGGAGAAATTCTGTGTTGGCACTGTTCAACTTCAGCCCATTGAGTATTGACCATCTCGCTTCTGTCGATCTTCTCGCTTCTGTCGCCACAAGTCGGCCTACGCCGGTAAGGCAGGATGGCCTTTGGGAAAGACCTATTTAAGCCGAGATTAAGAGAAGGAAGGAGCATGGACCCTATACCAGACTCGTGATCGATAACAAGTTTCACCTTAATTTTGAGGGTTTTTTTTTTTTTTTTTTTATGCCTCCGCCACGAAGTGGTGCCGGAGGCATTATTCTTTCCAATACAAGGGAGATGAGATTTCCATGATACTCATTAGACATTAATGTCATAGATACCATGTTAATGATGTCAAGTAACTATAATTGGGTATATATACTTGATTTGCTAAACCCCGCACCCGAAACTTCAGTTACCCTAAAGCTGACATGTATTAATGAGTCTTCAATAATTAAGCATTCGCGTTAATACCATATAGATAACCAACGCGACTCCTTTGTTTTTGAAAACGCATATCAGCAATCAGATATTGCGCTTCAAGATTTAAGGCTTTGTCTAATCTGATTCAAAGAGAAGATTTTGTAGTTGAACTTGTTGCGATAAAAAAAGTTAGACAAACACGTAGGCCTATTACTGTATTGTGATGTGATTGCACGAAATGTCATTGCGTGATGAAACGCTAAATACGGATAGTTTTCCTCTTTTTTTTTTTCCTTACTGCAGGTGCGTTGAGCTTACCGCCTTTTGGGACGTTTTTCATCGAGCGTTTCGGATGGCGGATAACTTTGCGCATATTGGCGGCATTGCTGGCCGTAGTCGGGACACCCTGTGTGCTCTGTTTCTCCGCTCCCAACTCGCAGGACAAGAAAACTCTAGACGAGCGCCGTACAGGGTTGGGTGAAGCTATGGTTCAAACCGCCAATGGGGAGGACAAGGTGGATATTAAACATGAGGTCGAGCAAACAACGGGTAGTTCAGGAAAGCAGTTCAGTACTATGGCCAGTAGGTGGCGACAGGTTCTGATGTACCCGGAGGTGTACATGATCTCCCTTGGTTACCTCCTGCAAGGGGTTACAGATTGCTTCTACTATGTCAACCTGGTGAGGAACATTGACCTTGCCCCGGCACGATCCTCAGACAAGATCTTGTCTGAATTGATAACTAGGATTGATCACTTTTGCTTTATCAGAAAGATGTATATCCCCAGACACGATCTTTTCTTATTGATAAACAGGATTGATCACTTTTGCTTTATCAGAAAGATGTATATCCCCAGACTCGATCTTGTCTTAATTGACAACTAGGATTGATCACTATTACTTTATCAGAAAGATGTATATCCCCAGACACGATCTTGTCTTAATTGATAACTAGGATTGATTACTATTGCTTTATCAGAAAGCTGTATATCCGCAGACACGATCTTGTCTTAATTGATAACTAGGATTGATTACTATTGCTTTATCAGAAAGATGTATATCCGCAGACTCGATCTTGCCTTAATTGATAAACAGGATTGATCACTATTGCTTTATCAGAAAGATGTAATATATCCCCAGACACGATCTTGTCTGAAATGATAACTAGGATTGATTACTATTGCTTTATCAGAAAGCTGTATATCCGCAGACACGATCTTGTCTTAATTGATAACTAGGATTGATTACTATTGCTTTATCAGAAAGATGTATATCCGCAGACTCGATCTTGTCTTAATTGATAAACAGGATTGATCACTATTGCTTTATCAGAAAGATGTATATCCCCAGACACGATCTTGTCTTAATTGATAACTAGGATTGATTACTATTGCTTTATCAGAAAGCTGTATATCCGCAGACTCGATCTTGTTTTAATTGATAACTAGGATTGATTACTATTGCTTTATCAGAAAGATGTTTATCCGCAGACAAGATCTTGTCTTAATTGATAACTAGGATTGATTACTATTGCTTTATCAGAAAGCTGTTTATCCGCAGACTCGATCTTGTTTTAATTGATAACTAGGATTGATTACTATTGCTTTATCAGAAAGATGTATATCCGCAGACAAGATCTTGTCTTAATTGATAAACAGGATTGATCACTATTGCTTTATCAGAAAGATGTATATCCGCAGACACGATCTTGTCTTAATTGATAACTAGGATTTATCACTATTGCTTTATCAGAAAGATGTATATCCCCAGACACGATCTTGTTTTAATTGATAACTAGGATTGATTACTATTGCTTTATCAGAAAGCTGTATATCCGCAGACTCGATCTTGTTTTAATTGATAACTAGGATTGATTACTATTGCTTTATCAGAAAGATGTATATCCGCAGACTCGATCTTGTCTTAATTGATAAACAGGATTGATCACTATTGCTTTATCAGAAAGATGTATATCCGCAGACAAGATCTTGTCTGAATTGATAAACAGGATTGATCACTATTGCTTTATCAGAAAGCTGTATATCCCCAGACACGATCTTGTCTTAATTGACAACTAGGATTGATTACTATTGCTTTATCAGAAAGCTGTATATCCCCAGACACGATCTTGTCTGAAATGATAACTAGGATTGATCACTATTGCTTTATCAGAAAGATGTATATCCCCAGACACGATCTTGTTTTAATTGATAACTAGGATTGATCACTATTGCTTTATCAGAAAGATGTATATCCGCAGACTCGATCTTGTCTTAATTGATAACTAGGATTTATCACTTTTGCTTTATCAGAAAGATGTATATCCCCAGACACGATCTTTTCTTATTGATAAACAGGATTGATCACTATTGCTTTATCAGAAAGATGTATATCCGCAGACACGATCTTGTCTTAATTAATAAACAGGATTGATCACTTTTGCTTTATCAAGAAAGATGTATATCCCCAGACACGATCTTGTCTTAATTGATAAACAGGATTGATCACTTTTGCTTTATCAAGAAAGATGTATATCCGCAGACACGATCTTGTCTTATTGATAAACAGGATTGATCACTTTTGCTTTCTTTGAAAGATGCACTGGTATCAACCCCGTGGCCATTTTACTCATTTATCTTTGACTTCATTGGCTGCTCTCTAAAGAATAAAACAGGAAAACAAACAAACAAACAAACAAATTGCTTGGCAAGGATACCTGGACCCCAAGCAACAAGAGCTGCAGTTGGTGATTGTACGGTTGTATATATGCATTTTGTTGGTATCGGTCATTTTGATTTCAATGGCCTTTGACGTTCAACTCACAGAGACTGCTATGTTGTACTAATGCCGTCTCGGATATACTTTGCGTGTGTGTGTGTGTGTGTGTGTGTGCGTCAGAGTGATCTTTGCGTCCCCATTTCTCTAGTGACAATGAATCAATGCTTTTTCCCAATGTTTTGTCTATTGCGTAACAATCACTGTTGAATGATCAAAGGTCATGGGTCAAGGGCCAGGTTGGATGCTGAGGGTTTGTTGCTTGGTGCTGACTTTTTATGTTTTTTATGTTTTTTTGTTTTTTTACTTTTTATGTTTTTTATGTTTTTATGTATGAATTGTGATAGGTTAGGTGTGTTTTGAAAATTGTTGGATTTTTAGATATCCGTTTTTCTTTTCTTTTCAATAACGTGCATGTTTTTTGTATTGGGCCTGGTTGGGGGGGGGGGGTGAGCACTCAACAGCTTTGTGATAAATACAACACTTTTCTTATGTTTTGTCAATTGTGTTGGAATATTGTTATATATTGCTGAAATGTGCTGTAGACTTGTTGGGAGAGCAACATTTTGTGCCATAAAGACACTTTGAGTTTGTTTATATTCATATATGGGGTTTTTTCTGATGTATATTTATAATTAAATTTAATTATTTCATTGTTTAGAAATTTAATAGTTCCGTGCTTAGTTCAATTACTCAATGGTTTGTTTAATCATTTGTTTTTATAAACGTAATGTGCAATATTTTTCAGTATCTGTGAAGCACTATTGATAATCTTCATACATGCATTTTTATTGAGGGTTAAGAGGTCAATGGTTGTAACTAATGAAACAAAAAATATATATATTTTTATGCATGTACTTTTTGTCGATGATTTTCTTGGTAATCTCTGGGTCTGGGGTCCAAGGTCAAGGATTTGAGACCGGGTTGAAATATTAAGGTTTCATCTGTTTGTATAGGCCCTGAACAGTGTTTCCGTTATATTCATGCAGTATTCATTTTGATACCCATTTTCAACTACATTTGTATAAATATATATATTTTTTACAATGTCGTATATGTGTTTTAATTGTAAAATGAACAATTTCAGCTATTGAGCTGCATGTTCTTTTTATTGTCAATGAACCTATATTGAATTGAATTGAATTGAAATGATTATGCACTTTTTCTATTCCAACATTTCCGTCTTGCTTTCCAGGTCAGCTATATTGTCTCAATTGGTTATTCGATCGAAGTTGGCTCTTTGGCACTCGTCATCCTAGGCGTGTCTAACCTCGTGGGGAAGTTGTTCATGTCGTTGCTAGGTGAATTCTTCCCGCTACCAAACATCTTCCTTTCAATGTTCGGATCCCTCGTTGGGGCAGTCGTCATGACTTGCCTTCTGGTAGTGGACAACATCACCATAATCTTGGCTCTTGTTTCCGGTAAGTCGTCATAATACAAGGTAAAGGCTGACCGGAAGAAGATTGAAATTAAAGGAAATTCTATGGAAGTCGTAAAAGTTGTGAAGATAAGGACGGGCCGTAGAAGTCGAGCAGTCGATCGAGCTTGTCAGCTGATGTTGGTACAGAAGTGGCAGCAGAACGCCCCACCCCCTCCTCCATCCAATATTCCTGGAAACGAATCGACTTCCCTGTTCTCATAGCTTGAAACGTAGCCAGGCCCTGCCTCTTATATCATCCAAGATCCAAGAATTTAAGTAATTCAAATCAGATTGCATTGAATTTTTGATGAATTAGATTAATTTTAATTGCATCGAAATGGCCAATTCTATTGAGTTTTGCTGTATAATGACAAAAGTAGAACCTACACTGAGATTTGTTTATTGTTCTGTTTTTGTTTTTGTTTTTTTGTTTCTGTCAATTTCTCTACCGACTGCCATCAGTTGCCGGGGGAGTACTGGTGCCTATTACTAGTGCGGTAATCTACTCGATCCCTCACGACTTCTTCACGGCGGAGAGCGCGCCGTCGGTCTGGTCTACTATTGTCTTTTGTAACGGAATCGGCTATCTTTTGGGATCTCTTGCGGGTGAGAATATACGACATGCTTGCATATATCGTGTGGTAAATTCCATGCGCAGCTTTCCTTCATTTAACGTATCGACCAGTAGTAATCATTTATGTCTTAAGTGTATTCACTTTAGTTTTTCTCGCGCACGCCATTTAAAAGAGAGACGACACAGTAAATGTATAAAAGGACGCAAATTTAGGAATATGACACGAAACAAAAATTCAGTTATGTAGTCTCAGTGGGAAGTTGTGCCCAGTCGTTCACTTTAATGCCTTTGAGAGTGGCGGATCCAGAGGGGGCGCAACCGGTGCACGCCCCCCCTCCCCTTTATTTTTCTTTAAAAACAAAAGAAATAAAAAGAAAAAAATGAAATGAAACCCGGAAGTGACACCAGAAATATTACTTTCGCCCCCTTTTACAGAATTCCTGGATCCGCCCCTGTTTGATAATACCGATCTTTCGGCCATTAGTTTTATTACGGGTTTTCGTCAGGGCGTCAAAGCAACTAAATTGAAAACCTCGAAACTAAAGCAAAAACAAAAGAAAACATGAAGACCTAACCTCCAAAAAAATGGGGGTACCAGTTTTTGCCTTTCCTTTCCTTTTAAGTTTTGTTGTATATGATTACCACTCATTATTTGTATTACAATATCGATAAAGCATAGATGAACATTGTGATCCTTTCGGGCTCTTTGCAATATTCGTCAGAAATTTGTTAAACCTCTCTATTGCTAAATTCATGACTGTTTTTTTTTTTTTTTGCAACCAGTCTATGTGCGGAAAATCCCTAAAAAAAATGTCCTGTGGTACTCCCTGTAGTACCATACAAAATCAATGTTACCACAAGCACTGTATGGTACTGCACCACAAGTTTATAGGGTACTCCTGTGATACTTGTCAGTACCACACAATGTACCACACAACTTGTTACCACAGGAACTGTGTTGTACTGTATCACAGGCTCGTGTGGTACTCCGTGTGGTACTAATTGTCGGTATCACACATGTACCACATAAAGCATGTTAGCACAGATACACTAGTGTGTGGCACTGTTATATATATACCACAGGCTCGTGTGGCACTCCATGTGGTACTTGTCGGTAACACACATGTACCACACAAACCAGGAGCGGATCCAGGAATTCTCTAAAGGGGGGGGGGGGGCAGGGGGCAACTAATATTTGCGGTGCCACTTCCGGGTTTCATTTCACTTTTTTCTTTTTATTTCTGGTGTTTTTAACGATAAATAAAGGGGGCGTGCGCCTCTTACGCCCCCTCTGGATCCGCCACTGCAAACATAATATAGCACACGTAGGAGTCCTGTGTGATAGCTGGCTGTGGTATCTGTGTGGTGATGCGATATGTCAAGACGTGTCAGATGTTACCACAAAAAGAATATCTGATATTGGGGGTAAATTTCCCTCCAATACTTAATGAATCTCGTTACCTCACCTCACACTCCCCACCCACTAACACCACCAAGGGGGGAGGTGACAGGCCTATGACATGAATACATGATATTATTGTGCTTTCACTGTACTGTAACCACATTTTTTACTATCAATTTTTTATTATAATCATGCAACATCCTAATTTCACTTTGATACAGCATGGAGAAAAGCAGCCCCAACAAAGTCATTCCTGATTCTCTTTGTTATTCTTTGTCAGGTCAATCGATAGACAGAACAGGATCGTACAATGCCGCCATTTTGTCATTTGTGGTGATGTACGTCATTTCCGCTTCCCTGTTTGTCCTCGCACCGCTTTACCAGAAGTACTTCGCCGAGGACCGCTTCATCACATTCGAAATAAGACGGCAAAAGAAGCTGAAGAGGCGCCGCAGAACTGAATACTCTAAGCAAACTGCGAGTGCAGACATATAACAGATTTAACGCTAAGATAAGCGTTGGCTGTGAAGCTGGGTCTGAGGCCTGTTAGTTATGTCTCCAATGGTACAATCTTGCCGAGGAGAAGGTGAACCCCCACCCGTCTTATTTCAAAAGCTCCATCTACGTTTTATATTTAGCACGCACTCCGAAAAACACAAATTTCCTATGCCTATGATAAAAGTTTGTTAATCCAAAAATAAAAAGTAAATCCGAACATTTGTGGCATTATTCCGAAGATTCGTTGTTCCAAAGGCTCGTTATCCAAAAATGATAACGTTCGTTAATCCGAAAAAGTAAAATCAGTGCGTCCTAACAAATCTTCGGAAATTACAAACCTTATTTTAATTTCGGATTAACGAATCTTCGGCATAACGAATCTTATTTCATTTTTTTTTTGTAACGAATCTTTAGAAAAACGAACCTTCGGATTAACGAACTGTATAAATCCACACAACGACAATCAGGCATTCGTTCTCATTCACACCATACCAGCTGCCGTACTCTTTCTCTCTCTCTCTCTCTCTCTCTCTCTCCTTCACTTTTTTTTTCAGTGATCTTTTTATTAATTCCATTTCCTTTGAGAATATAACAATTCAAAAAAAAATTACACACATTCTACATAACATTTGTCATAAATCATGTAAATATTTCTACAGTTATGAGACATAATCCATAATCCATAAAACAAGAATAATCATTCAATTCATTTTAAGGCAGATATCAAACAGAAGAGAGGAAATAGAATGAATTATCCGATCATTCCTTTTTAACTACAAAACAAACAAGCAGAATTCATATATGCAATTGTGAGCAATTTAGCCAAACACTAAAAAAAAAACAGGAAATGAAATTTCTATTATATCAAAAGAACGATAACAACAACAACAACATAAACCACCCTCATTCCCACCTTTCCACCATACCCAACCCTCAACTACTCATAACTTTAAACTTTAAACCCCCCCCCCAAAAAAAAAAAAACGTCCTTCTCATCTCTAAACTACCTCCCCACCCTCTACACCACATCCACCTCCTTACCCGAGACAAACACACTCCCTCTCATCCACCTCTCATCTCATCCACCTTTCATCCACCCACCCATTTACACACCCACCCTGCACACACATCCGCTTAACACACACACACACACACACACTCACACACACCCACTTAAACACACTTCCACACCCCCTGCACACACATTCACTCACCACAACACACAGTTATTTCTGCTCGCATTCAGAACATAATAATTATGCTAATTATGCTTAGGATATATGCTGCATACACACAATACATGCATGCACATACATATGCTTAGGATATATGCTGCATACACACAATACATGCATGCACATACACATATCATACACACAATATACATATCCACATACCTGCATATATATTTTATATACACAATACTTATCTCTGAACTCAAAAATATCTAAAGAAAAGAAGTCAGTAATCAAACACACACAAAAGGGGAGAAGTACGGGTGCATAAATAAACTAATCCTTTACAAATTTTTTAAACATTCCCATTTCAGCAAATGCAAACCCGGTTTATTTCTTCTTATGGCAATATCATTCTCTTCCTTTCGACATGTCATTAATGCCTTTTTTAATTCTACCAATGTCGGTGTTATTAACTGTGACCTCGCTTTATATAACATATGTTTAACTATAAGAATAAGAGTGTTGTACAGTTTGATTCTGTGAGAAGTTCCTTCTAAACCAATATGTATATCCCGCCAAGCTAAATTACGTAACTCTTCTAACTGAAAGTACTCAATGAAATCATGCCATAAAGATTTAACTTTTTCACAGTTCCAAAATAAATGCGAGTAAGTTTCAGAGCTTTTTCCACAAAAGGAACATAAATTATCAGCCACAAAACCAAATTTTAGGAGCTGTTCCTTAGTATAAATCGCCCCGTGTAATAACTTATATTGAAATTCTCTTAAGTCTCCAATTAGAGTTGAACTTCTGGGCCTTATAAAAATATCTCTCATACTTTTATCAGCGAAAACAAATTTTTGGTGTCCATCTCTAATTTCTAAACAGTAAGACTGCTTTAAAAGAGACACGAAATGTGAATAAATCTTCCTGGATTGTATCTTTTTTAAATCTGTAATTTGGCCAGTGGCAGTGGGCAGGTCCTTCTGGTCCTGTACGGGTAGTGAGACGTCCCCGCCCTCCACGAGTCTCCCGCTGCCTTGCGGGCAGTTTTTTGGTTAATCAAAGGCTAGGGAGTAAACCTTATCCAAATCCGGAGCGGAGCCCCTAAGGCGGTTAGGTGTTGCAGCTTCATCATCTCTCCGGCAGCTCCTGCAGTCCAGTTGTGGCTAGGATGTGTCGCCCTGCGTCCCTCCTGGCTAGATCAGCTGGACCGAGAGGGGGGTCCTGGGCTTGGGCAACCCAAGGCCTCCACAGTTCTTCTTGCCCAGGATTCAGTGACTCCACCCTCCATCTCTTCTCTTCTTCTCCCAAGTCCTGAGGCGATGGGCGAGTGGCGACGGTAGCAGGTGCAAGATGGCGCTGGGAGCTTCTAGCCATGGACCTACACTCAGGCGGTCAGGGCAAGGATGGTCGTTCTACAACCTACCGGGGCAAGGGCATAGTTCGGCAGCCACTCTGACGACGGAGCAGCCCTCTTCAGGGACAGCACTGCTCCCCCCTCATGGGGAAGGGTCTAGAAAAGGTGACCTAAAAAAAGCTTGCCTCATCTCCATCCTGTCAGCATACCGCAGCTGACTGGACATCTACCACGCGTTCGAAATACAAGAGAAACACGAAAGACGAACTCAAAATCATCCCGCCGGAAAAGCACCTTATGTGTTGGAGCCTGGAACATCAGGACACTCATGGATAACCAAAACTGTGACAGACCAGAACGTCGAACAGCACTTGTAGGTCGAGAACTGCTGAGATACAGCATCGATATTGCTGCCCTCAGCGAGACACGCCTTGCAGACACTGGGGAGATCACCGAGGCTGGAGCTGGATACACTTTCTTCTGGTCGGGAAAGGCACTAAATGAACGCAGGGAGGCAGGAGTTGGTTTTGCCATTCGCACCACCCTCGTCAAGAACCTGGGGTCCCTCCCAAGGGGTATCAGCGACCGCCTGATGGTGATGAGAATCCCTCTCCATGGCAAGACGCACTTGTCACTCATCAGTGTGTACGCCCCCACCATGACCTATACTCTGGAGGAGAAAGAGCTGTTCTATCAGAACCTCTCCAAAGTGCTGCGGTCAGTTCCTAAAGACGACAAGCTGCTGATACTAGGGGACTTCAATGCCCGGGTGGGTAGAGATGCCCAGTCTTGGCCAGATGTCATTGGGCCACATGGCATTGGCCATGAGAACACCAACGGCCAACTGCTACTCACCCTCTGTGCTGAACATGGACTCACCATCACCAATACCCTGTTCCAACTGCCAGACATCCACAAAACTACCTGGATGCACCCAAGATCCAAGCACTGGCACTTGATTGATTATGTGATCACCAGGCGCCGTGACATCCAGGATGTTCGCATCACAAGAGCAATGAGGGGAGCTGACTGCTGGACAGACCACCTGCTGCTGAGGTGCAAACTGTCCTTTTCCATTGTCAGCAGGCATAGACGTCAGAAATCTGACGTTAAAAAGAAAATGGATGTCCAGAAGCTAAATGAACCAAACACAAGAGAAGCCCTCATCACCAACCTTGCAAACCAGCTTGAACATCTACCAGCAGAGGAAGACTACGAGAAGGCCTGGGCCAACTTCCGGGATGTGGTGTATGACTCTGCCAGTCTGACTCTTGGATATATGACAAGGAAACACCAAGACTGGTTCGACAACAACAACAAGGAGATCACCACCCTCCTCCAGGAGAAGAAAGAAGCCTTTACAGCCTGGCTCAATGACAAAGACTCCCAAGCGAAGCGTGACCGCCTCAAGAACATCAGAGGAAAGGTGCAGACCGAGCTGCGACAGATGAAAGACAAGTGGTGGGAGAACAAGGCTGCAGAACTACAGCAGTACGCAGACGAGCACAACTCAAAGAAATTCTTTGCCAGCCTGAAGGATGTGTATGGCTCCACGCCAAATGCAATGGCACCTGTGCGCTCTGCCAATGGAACCCTGCTTACTGAGAAAAGCAACATCATACAGCGTTGGAGCGAACACTTCAGCCAGCTACTAAACAGACCTTCTCAGATCGACCAGCAGGCCATTCAAGATATGCCACAGCGCCCAGTCCTGGCCTTCCTTGATGACCCCCCAATGTTGGCAGAAACCCTGAAGGCAATCAAGCAACTACATGCGGGGAAAGCACCTGGTCCTGACGGAATACCCCCAGAGATCTTCAGAGAGGGAGGTGCAGCCATTGCCATCAAGCTGACCGAGCTGATACAGCAATTCTGGGAAGAAGGATCGGTGCCGCAGGACTTCAAGGATGCCAACATTGTGCATCTGTACAAGAACAAAGGGGACAGAGCTTCATGTGACAACCACCGGGGCATATCACTATTGAGCATCGCAGGAAAGATTATGGCCCGTGTTGTTCTGAACCGCATCTCACACCATCTGCTGGACGACGTGGTCTCTGAGAGCCAGTGTGGATTTAGGAGCAACAGGGGGACAATAGACATGATCTTCGCATTACGGCAGCTACAAGAGAAGTGCCGAGAACAAAACCAGAACTTATACATCCTCTTCGTAGATCTGACGAAGGCTTTTGACACTGTCAGCCGTGAGGGTCTGTGGGCTATCTTGACCAAGCTGGGCTGCCCTCCTAAGTTTGTCAGGATCATCCAGTCCTTTCATGATGGCATGATGGCTCGCATTGTGGCAAACGGAGATATCTCTGACCCATTCCCAGTCTCCAATGGTGTAAAGCAAGGCTGTGTGATGGCTCCTACACTCTTCAGCCTCATGTTTGCTACCATGCTCTTCTGTGCCCTCTCCAAGTGTGATGCTGGTGTCAGTATTCGGTACAGATGTGATGGCCGATTCTTTGACCTTAGACGTCTGAAGGCAAAGACCAAAGTCCTGAAGGCCCTTGTGAGAGACTTCCTGTTTGCAGACGATTGTGCGCTTGCAGCACTGAATGAACCAGACCTCTCAGAACTTGCCACTTGTTTTGCAGAAGCAGCAAAAGCCTTTGGACTGACCATCAGCCTGCAAAAAACAGAAGTGATGCTCCAGCCTGCACCTGGCCTGTCACCTCCTGAGCCTCAGATCGAGATCGAGGGCACAAAACTGAACAACGTGGAGAGCTTCACATACCTGGGAAGCTGCCTGTCTTCAAACTGCAGCATGGACAAGGAAGTCTCCAAGAGGCTCGCAAAAGCAGGAACTTCGTTTGGCAGACTTTGGACACGTGTGTGGGGTGAACGAGGCATCAGGCTTTCTACCAAGCTGGCAGTCTACAAGGCAGTCGTCGTCACATCCCTGCTCTATGGCTGTGAGACATGGACGCTGTATAGGAGGCAAAACCGTGCACTTGACCAGTTCCACCTCCGCTGCCTGCGACGAATCATGGGAATTTCCTGGCAGGATAGAGTCTCAAACACTGAGGTGCTTCGCAGAGCCAAAATGTCTGGGATCGAGGCCCTCATCATGAAGGCCCAGCTCCGATGGGTCGGACATGTTGTCCGAATGGATGATACTCGTCTACCAAAGATGATCTTCTTCTCCGAGCTGGCTTCTGGAGCAAGGAGCATTGGAAGGCCCCTGAAGCGGTACAAAGACAGTCTGAAAACTTCCCTTGTTGCCTGTGGCATCTCAGCCCGTGACTGGCAGTCGCTTGCCTCTGACCGCACCGTCTGGCGCCCAGCTGTACAAAGGGGTGCAAGACTGTTTGAGGAGAAGCGCCTCAGGAGCTTGGACCAGAAGCGAAAAGCCCGCAAAGAGAGGATCACGGACCCTACTTCTGCTGTGGCATGCCCAACATGTGGCCGCGTCTGTGCGTCCGCCTTTGGGCTCCGCTCCCACCTCCGGCGTCACTGACGTCATTGTCGAACCCGACAGACTTCCATTATTATAATTTGGCCAAAAAACTTTAAAGGTATATTATAATCACTGACATCTACTTCATACCAATTGCATAAAATTCCATCATATTTCCCACTTTTCAAAATGGACTCACAAAAACTCCATACATAAGCAATATTTTCACTTTGTAAACCTAAACTTTGAAAATAACTAATTGGTCTTATGGATTGTTTATCAAATAATTGTTCTAAGTGATAAACCTTCCGCTCATATAAATCTGCATTAAATATCATTTTCCCTCTCAATAAAAAATCTTTATTATTAAATATAATTGGATTAATTTTCCCTTCTTCAAAACTTCTGCAGTTATATAAGTCTTCCCAGGCAGCTAACATTTCTAGATAAAACGATGGTGCCTTAAGTGAAAGTTTTTTAGTCTCATAATTGCAAAGAAATAAAATTCTACCTCCTACAGCTTTAAAACTGTGATCAAAGTATACTTTCCAACTCATATTTCGTTCTCCATACAAAAGTCTTTTTACCCACATCACTCTCTGAGTTTTCACAAACAATTCAAAATTCATCATTCTCAATCCACCATCCTTGTAATCCTGATACATAATGGCTCGTTTGACGCGATCCTTGCCCTTCCACACAAAATCAAAGCAACTTTTTTGAATTTCATCAAATAACCATTTTGGAACAACAGAGGATGACGCCACATAAATCAATTTAGATAAAGCATAAGTTTTAAGTAAGTGAATTTTCCCCATGATGGTGAGATCTCTTTGCTTCCACCAACCTAAAAGTCTTTTAATTTTACTTAATATTTCTTTATAATTAACTTCCTCCATTCTCTTCCTTTCTAAAGCAAATGTAATCCCTAAAATCTTAATTTCTGTAACTATACTTCCAAACTGAAATTGTGCTACATTCTCTTCATCCTTACCAATAATCAAAACCTTCGTTTTATCCATATTAACCCTTAAACCACTGACTTCCGAAAAAATCTGAAATAAGTTTTGTAATAACCTAACTGACTCTTTATCTCTTATAAAAATTGTCATATCATCGGCATACAGTATCTGCTTTACTTCAAAATCACCAAGATCAATCCCTCTCAAAGTGGTCTCATTTCTCAAAGCATGTGCCAAAATTTCAATAACTACTAAAAATAAATAAGGTGATAATGGGTCACCCTGACGCACACCCCGTTCTATTCTAAAATAACCGGTTGAAAACCCCTCATTCATTACACAGCTGCTAATATCAGTATAACATGTCTTTATCCAAGAACAAAAAGAAGGGCCAAATCCAAAACTTTTCAAAACGGTTAATAAAAACGAATGAGATACCGAGTCAAAGGCCTTCTCAAAATCAACAGCTATTAAATAACAACCTATATTATATGACAGACAATGAAAAATCATATCATCTATTAATCGAATTGCTTCCCCAATATTTCTGTTTTCCATGTATCCCACTTGATCCATGTGTATTATCTCACTCAAACCTTGTTTCATTCTCTTCGCCAAAACCTTTGAAAGAATTTTATAATCCACATTCAAAAGTGTAATCGGTCTATAATTCTTAATATAAAGAGGATCTTTACCATCTTTTTCTATTAATGTAATGGTCCCTTGCTTCTGTGATACTGATAAATTACCCCTATCATACGCTTCATTCAATACTTCAACTAAATGCCTGCCTAAATATGGCCAAAAAATGATATAAAATTCCACCGAAAGCCCATCATTACCTGGAGCTTTATTATTTTTCATTTCTTTTAAAACTTCATAACATTCATCTATAGTAATCTTTCCTTCACAAAATTGTTGACTTTCCTCACTTAACTTTGGAATAATTTAAAAAAAAATTCATTTAAAACCTCTTTTACTGCACCCCTCTTCTTTGAATATAATGTTTCATAAAAATTTCGAATTAACTTCAAAATTTCATTTCTATCTTTTATAACAGAATTATCTTCACTATATAATTCATATATTATAGTTTTCTTTTTATTTGATTTTAATAATTGTTCAAAATATTCTTTATTTCTTTCCCCGTTTTCAAACCAGGCTGCTCGTGATCTAACTTTAAGTCCTTCCAATGATCTATCATATAATTCACTCAACATTTTTTTCTTTTCAACATATTGTGTATTTATTTCTAAAGAAGCAGCAGCAGTTAATAAATCTTGCTCTAAAATTTTTAATTCCTTTTCTAACTTTTCAATATTCATTCGCCTTTCCTTTGCTTTTCCTTTCGAATATTTTCTTGCATATTCACTCATCTTCATTTTTAAAAAATCCCAAAAAACTAATTTATCATTAAATGCATCTTCCCACGCTTTCATAATACTTTCTATTTCCGTTATCATTCCTTCTACAAATTCTTTATCATTACACAAACTGTTATTAAATTTCCAATACGATTTGCCCCTACAGTTATAACTTTCCGGAACAAGTTGTAATTCTAATCTAATACCGGAATGATCAGGAGTAACAGATGTCATAATTTCACAATTTCTTACACACACACACACACACACACACGCACACACACACACACACACACACGCACACACTCACACAAATTATGCATGCGCGCGCACACACATATCTCACGCACACACACGCACAGACGTACCGCAAACAACAATCTGTACCTTCACCTGACCTTTGCCACTTCAAGACTACTTCGTTTCTGCCATATTTCATGATTTAAAGTTACATAGGTATCATCACGAAACTTAGCAACACAGTTTGGTTTGGTTTGGTTTGATTTCTGTATATAACTCTGACGAATTGATACAAAGTATGCAAAAAAAGTGACATAATTATTAAAATAAGAGACACCAGTCAATATCAGGAATTGTCAATTCATAACAATAAAATAACATAAAAGTAAAATAGCAACATTGCATTGCATGCTATACGTAAACAAATGGAAAGCGGTACAGAAGGCCGTCATAAGCAGAGCTTGATTTGGATGGGGCCCCATGTTATACCTTTACATTCCTCAAGTCTTTTTCAAGATGCGCCTTGAAGCATAAAATGACGTACAGGGGGCCTAGAATACCTTATATTGCAGTTGTGTCATACGACGGGTGAATTGATTTCTAGGCTGAAACTGTTTTAGGGTTCACAAAGTGATAGTCTGACCAAATGAATATGTGTGGATATTTGAGTTTATCTGAAATATTTTGTGAAACAGTGGAAAGATATATGATTTGTTATGTATTTGTATACTTGAATATGCCTGTTTGTAAAATCTATAAATTTGGAGCTACATAATGAGTTCAAGCAATAAAATAGAGGAATCGTATTATATAATATCAGATGTAGAATTAGTACTAATGCGGAAAGCACATTTTTTAATTAAAGTATAACAAACTGTTCAGTTTATTATACACATTTTCCCACACGATATTTGAATAATATATTGTGAGGCAGTGTCAGTGTATGATAGAAAATATTACACAGTGACCAGATACTATAGTAACAGGTACTTTCGATTTGAAAAGTATATACTGTTGTTGTTTTTTATACGAAGTGTGGCTTTATCAGAGGTTCGTAAGATGGCCTATGTCACCTACTTACTGAGCAAAGCTCAAATAGCACCAAGTTGATGTTTTAAATGATGATGATGATGATGTGTATGATGATGGTGATGGTGATGATGATGATGATGATGATAATTGATGATGTTCGGGTATAGATCCCCTTCGCATGTTATTATATCCATTTCGAAAGTCTGTAGTAATAGTGACAACGTAGGTTGAACGAGGTACAGGGTACCAGATTGACTGCCAAAAAGCGAATGCAGGGTGAACATGATGAAAACGAATTAAGTGCTTTCCACATATCTCGTGGGCATGAAGAACAGAATAGAAATATTTTGTTTGTCTGTTCCTTGGAGCGCGAGTCATTGTATACCTCCCTCCCACCTCCACCTTTCCATTAGTCTGGGCTCCGTCCCCTTTTCCTTGGTGCCAAGAGAGGGCGCAAACTTTCTGATTGCGATATTCGAGAGACTGCGCGCCCAACGCCCTCGGGTATCGCAGTTCTCGGCGTATCGCAATCCTCGGGTGTCACGCCCTCATACGGCTTGACTGGTACACAATCACCGCTACGAGTAAAAAGAGTCCAGAAGCTAGACTACCTTTCCATAGACATCCCTTGCGATACAGAGCGAAATATTCTCTCCCATGGACTTCTCTTTTCTTTCTTTTTTCCCCACTAATGATTTGTTTAGCAGGAAACAGCGAAGCATTCGAACACACTTTTTACATTCCCCGTCAAGACGCTTTTAACTTTGAATTTTGGGGTCATCCCACAAGACCAACACCAATTAGTCATACAGCCCACGAGTCCTACAGCCTACGAATTCGAAACTATGGGCAAATAAAGCCCATGAGACCGACACTAGGTAAGAACAGCCCACGAGTTCGATAGATACAACGCGGGGAGTAATGTGTCGGTCTCGTGGGCTTTGTTTCCTTATTGTCGAACTCATGGGTTGTATGACTCGTGGGCCCACTCGTAGGATGTATTACTCGTGGGTGTCGGTCTCGTGACGTGCACCCGAATTTTTTTGTGTAGGTCTTACACCATTCACCACCGAATGAATTACCAACAACTTTTCAACACAATGCATGTAAAAAGAATCATTTGGCTCACACTCATCTCACTCCGTAGAGTGATTATATCACCTTCCGCGTATTGACCAGTTTTTTGCTAAAAACACAACTATGAATTAAATTTGTTAAGATCGCAACTGTTGATCTGTAAATTAACAAACATGTCGGAAAAAGGAACCAGTGGGAATCGAACCTGTCATCTACTGCTTTCCGGGCAGCGACACACACCATCAGGCTGTCCCTGGTTAAGATTTGTTAAGATCAGCAGTTGCGATCTTAACAAATTTAACTTGTAGAGGGAGACAAAGTGAAGAAACTCGCACCTGAATCTTCACCCCTCTGAATAATATCTTTCTTTCTTTCAACACAACTATGTTTACAAGATTCAAGCAGTATAGAATGATTTGCCACTTGAAGCTACGTTACTATGCAAATCGTAATACATATTACCCCCGTCCTGAATGAGGACACGTCGAAATTTATGTCTTCATGGTCTTATATAATGATTGTTGCAATCAAATAAAATTCATATTGATGATCATTGAAATGGGACAGCTAAGTATGGCCTGAGACATTCTACTTCTCAAGTTTCACATTTTTCCTGCTTTGGGAGGTGGACAAACATCCCCCCCCAACACACGCACACACGCACACACGCGCGCGCACACACACACACACACACACACACACACGCCCTTCCCCGCTTGGTAGCTTCGCTCCCTCGCCTTGATTCTATACTGCTTTCTCAAGTCAAAATGTTGGCATGTGTGCAATACGGTGTACATTCAGAGCAATTACCGACCAATAATCATTTAAATTGTGTGTATGATTGCTGAGCTTCTATAGGTTGGTTCAGTAATGTTTGGTAGAGTCTTCTATTGTTGGATGCTTGATATGGGTATATCGTGATTTAACTTTCAATGTTACATAAATTGAGAAAAAACATAGCATTTCATTTAAATCTTTATCATAATGAGCATGATTTTTGTTAAGTTGTACAGTAATTACCAAATTGAATCGTTGTTCTTGGTATTATTTGAGTGGAAGTAAATAGATGTAATTGAAAAAAAAAATGGATGTAAAGTCGGATGTGTATGATATTTGTGGATTCTGCTAATGCTAGAGTCACACACGGCCGGGTCACAAAACTGATTTGATCGGGGTGCAAATGAGCCGGATTAGTCCCGGAATGGAGGGCAATTTATGCTACAGTCACACACGGCCAGATTTCGAACCAGGTCCATAAGGAATTAAAACCGCATCGTCCCGGTATTGACCCGTATCGAACCGTATATAAATCCGCTTTAAAATCCTTAACTGAATCCTTTTCGACCCCTATCGACCCGTGTAAACCCGCTTCGACCCGTACCGACCCGAATGTAAACCTTGTCATCATCCCTTGCATGAAGGCAATTCGGTATACGGCAAGGGTCCATGCGGTTTTACGCTGCGGGTTGCAGCGGGTCGATGCGAGTCAATGCGGTTCGAACTGGTTCAATTCGGATATCAATCCGTAATTGAAATCCTTGTGAACAATATTTGAACATGACCAAAAAATTTTCACCGCCGTATCGTAGCCCCCGGAATCCATCAGGAATTGACACGGGTTACGATGCGGGTAAATGCGAATCTCTACGGCTCGAACCGGGTCGATACGGTTTTAATTCCTTATGGACCCGGTACGAAATCCGGCCGTGTGTGACTCTACCATAAGGTTTACTGTGTTTATTTGCATGAGGTTTGGATGTGAAAACATTGATTCGTCTGAACTGTTTAGCATAATACCACGTGCGTTTTGAATGTCCGTTGACTTGATCGTCATCTACATGTATATACAACTCCGGCTCGTTTAGTCAGAAAAGGAAAGCTGCCTGACATGTTTTCTGTTGCATGAAATGCAAGTGTTTGTTCACGTGATATCAAACGGGCAATAATAAAGCAATGCAATAAAACAGCACAAGTTTGAAGGTCTACCATTACTTTTGTTACGACTCTCGTATATAGAAAGTGTGAAGTATGCAAAATATTATGATTATCATAGTAATGTGGTAATGAACTATACTGTGTATCTTACGAAGTAAAGGAATATGATAAGTATCGTTCACGATAGGTCTACCATAAATGGTAAATTTTTGTTGACCAGACCTTCACCGGGGTCTCGGGTGGCTTTGCGCAGCGAACAGTCAGCGTATAAATTTTTGAGACTTGACAGGTACAGTATATTATAATCCAATTTTACACGTTTGTAAACTGTACACGTTAGATGTGTCCCCTGCTCACAGTTCTCCGAGGTCAATTCAATTCAATTCATTTATTTTTTTCATTCTTCTTTTTTTCAACAAAACATAACGCATAATATATTTGGAATTACATCATAAACATAAACATTCGACTTTGTAAAAGATAAATGATACAAATAAACAAAAGAATGCATACTGGCAAAAAAGTACAAAGTTATGCTTCAGTTGAGGGAAAAAAGGAACTGAGAGGTCCACTAAAAAGCGAGCTTGTATGTTGTGAACCACTCAAAAAATGAACAAACTTATGAATTACTTATTTACAAATACTTATCACAGTTATAATTTACGACAGAACGGAATAAGACAGGAGAAATACAAAAGACATGACACGACTTGACAAAAAAGACGGAAAGAATGGGGAGAGAGAAAGGAAAAGAAAAAAGAGAAAGAGAATAAGAGAATGCCTACACGCTGAACTAGGGAAATGGAAAAGGGGGTGATTCTAATGTGCTTCAGAGGGCTGGTACTGCACGCAGCTGTGCAGGGATTTAATGGCTATTGCATAATAATCCATGTAATCCATTACGTAATAATGAAGTCAGTAAACGAAAGATTGGTGGATGGATGATGAACCCTGAGGTTGATGAGATCTAACTAATGACGAAATATATCAAAGAGGATTTAACAGAAATGATTTCAACTTGCGCTTAAAAGAATGCAAAGAAGGGGAATTTTTTATTTCACAGCTTAATGAATTCCAAAATCTAGGACCGGTGTATATAAATGTACTCTGAGCTAATAAAGTTCTCAGGAGGGGCAAATGAAACTCATTAGATTGTCTAGTCGGATAATTATGAAAAAACTGATTCCGTGGAAACATTGAATTGAAAATACTGGGAAGTGCATTTGCATTGTAATTAAACATAAACTGACCAAGCTGAAAAAAATACAAATCTTTAATTTTCAAAATCTTATATTTAGTAAACAATGGCTCTGAATGGGAAATCCATGAGGTCCTCCATTCTGTTCTCTATTCTCTATTTTCCTGAGGAAAAGATGAGAGCAACAATAATAGACCACTAATTTAACCACCCTTTCCAATAAATCAATCGGTGCTGTACTTTGTTGTTCTTGTTGTAAAAATAACAACCCCATAGCATGAGTGCCCCATGCATGCTATGTAGGCCTAGCTATATTTCGGCTAAAAAATCGTATCCCCTTTAGTGATCGGTTGAAAGAACTTAACGAGATGATGATCTTATTTTCAGCAGGTTAATGTTGGCCTGTTTGACACTCCATTAGTCTAGAAAATGAGGTCACTTTTTATGACGACATTTTACAAATAGTAAGTAGCCTACACCTTTGTGAAAATCCATGATGTACATCACAAAGCAATTCTGACATAAAGCGCACTGAGCAGCACTTCGATATGGTGGTGAATGAAGAAACCGTAACCATTCAATACACAACTTCTCGCCTCTTTCTATAAAACAAACATATACTCTGCCTGATTTTCTGTTTGTTTGTTTGCTTGTTTGTTTGTTGTTGTTGTTGTTGGTTTGGGGTTTGTTTATTTGTTTGTTTGTTTGTTTGTTTGTTTGTTTGTTGTTGTTTTTTTTTTTTGGGGGGGGGGGTTCTGTGTGTGCTATGTGACTCGGTGCCTCCAAAGTAGGACCTACTATTGACTTTGGGGCTGTGTGGCACTAAAAAGAAATAAATATCTTCAAGTGTGAGCGCAGTACGGTAAGGTTGTGTTTTTGCGCTGAAGATTTTGTTCTTGTTGTTGTTGTTTTGTTTTGATTTTCTTGTCAGGTGCAGATACCTGAAAGTGTAATGGGAAAAATGAGCTGAAGACCTTTTTATTTCTTTTTTTTTTTGCTTGTTAGCTCCTGAAACCCGGAAGTGCTGGGCCCCCACTTTTGAAAACGCTCCGCCGGCTCTGAATAGTGCTGTTTTGGAGTCACCTCTGCCCACATAGTCTTCTCCCAGAAACTCTCGAGGCAAAATATTTCAGTATACAAATATGCTTTGCTTTGAGAGTTTCTGGTTAAAACTATGGGCAGAGATCATCTTCACTAATTCACATTCCAAAACATTAAAAAAAAATAATTCCAACACACAGTGCGCTTTTCTGGTCCCAAGGTCTGGAATAATCTCCCAGCCCATTTAAAATCTGCACCTTCTTTGAGTCTATTAAATGCCATTATAAATCGTCTTTCTTTTTGAAATAACAGACCTTTTTGCCGATATGGTCAAGTTTGTGGATATTTCATCTCTCGGGGCCTGGTGACGAGTTACTTTAGTAACCTGTACGTTCTAACGGCACTTCAATACTTGGAATCCACTTTGCATACACTAGTTGTTGCTGTGTCGGGCAGGCCTCGTGCGAGCTTTCAGGTTGCCAGGAGCAACCTTTGTTAAAATGACATGACATGTATAAAATTTGAATATATCGGGAAGGGTGTTTATTCACAATCCAGCTGTATGGAAACAGTGCATTTCACTCATTGTCTTGCGTACAACTGTGCAGAGGTTTCAAATTACTAGCATTTATAGAATATGTAACGTTTAACTTTGATATATGCAACTTTTGCTAAGCTGTAGCTCGTCACATATTTTCATACTTACTGTAGCCCCTCTGTTAGACTGCAATACTTGTTTTTGAGGAACATATCTTAATATTGCCATGGGAACTATTATGTTTTTGTTGTTTCTTGTGTTTGTGATGCAATATATTTTTGTTAGGTAGCTCACCACAAGCTCTGCTTTTTTGAGGTTGTGCCTTCCTTGTACAATCTTATGTATGTGATATACAACATGAAAAAAATGAAAAATAAATGTTTTACAAACTTGAACTTGAACTTGAGCGGTGACTCCGAGTGAACTATTCCCTGAAGGGTGCTGCCCAGAAGCTCGAAATTAGGCAAAGCATTTGTTTTATATTTTGGCTCAAAAATTTTAAACAAAAAAAGGAGGAGAAAAATGGACCAAAAAATATGCGAGGCGAGAAGTCGTGTGGTGGGTGTGATATGTTGCGAAGGGGCCCTACACTGACCCCTAAGAAGCACTGAGACACGATGGCAAACTGCTTTGTGGCGTTACATTTTGTTGGAAATTGTTTCATTTCACAGAGTGACGGTGCGACACAGTGCGCTATGTCAGAATTTCTTTGTGATGTCACAATAGTAATATCGTTTTACTTTAAAAAAAAAATGTATTTCACTTGTGACGGTGTATACAAAGCTGTGCACGATTCAAAATTGCTTTGTGGCATCATTTAGCAAATAATACACTATTTGCAAAGTGTCGTCAAAGAACCGACGTCATTTTGAAAATAGTACTTCATGGAGTGTCAAACATGCCAACATTCTGACATTGCTGATCAAACCTATAATCACGTGTAACTCTTTCCAGCAACCAATCAATAGAGGATAAATTTTTGATCAAATATATAATTTGATTTATATCACTCATTTGCGTTCATGGAATAAAGCACCACTCTTAAGACACGACTTTTTTGTTTTGTTTTAAAGGATGATTTCCTTCCTCGTGCCATTCATTCCCAATTCACGTAATGATAAAATACATTCTCACCCCCCCCCCCCCAAAAAAAAAAAAAAATCACACATAAAACAAGACAAGATCATTGATACAGAGTACCAGTACATTAAAAAAAAAAAAAAAAAAAAAAAAACCCGCTTCTACTGTACGGCATGAGTAGTTTTGACTCATTGATCGAGAGAGGGGAAAAAAAAAAACACAAAACAAAACGCGACACCAACCAAATATCAGGGCCACATACTAGTACTGCATAAACTCAGAGATTCCTGAAGGCTCTCTGCATAAATTTACGAGAGGCCGCCATCTACGATGAACCTGGTACAGTGTTTAGTTGGAAGTAAGTAATGGGGGTGGTTCGATTGATGCACGGAGCAGCTGCCTGAATTAAGGACTCGTAAGGTGAGATTGTATTGAAAGGTTGAACCATATTATGTTTTTAAGTGTAGTTCCTTTCAGGTCTAAACAGAGATCATTAGTAAACATAGTTGTTGATGCTGGGATAGTGAAATTATGTTTTCATTGGTTTACCTGTACAGAAACAATGAGTGAACAAGATATTGCAGGCACGGCGCAGCCAGCCCCTGCATCTGCAGCGACATGTCCCGTGCCTGGCCCGGGGAACTTGCCCGTTGAGCTCACTTCTCGTCCGGTGGGCCTAGTCGTCCTGACGGGTTTGGATGTAACATACAATGCTGTTCACAGAGCGATATGGGATTCGTTTGGAGCGAACAGACGACCAGAGCGTGTACCGTTAAACTTCAAAACTCTACCTGCTGACCATGAATACCCAAAATGCAGATCGAAGGTAACGAATTAATAGTAGATTTTTACACTTTGAAGCCTGGGGTGGTATTCTGAGGTCGTAATTAAGTCTGTAATTAACTTCGTGATTAAGTCGTGAAGTTAATAGGCCCTTAATCATGGGCAAAATCGGTATTCTGAGGACGTAATTAAGGTATGATTAAGTCCCCTGTAATTATCTTAGGTTCCTCCCATCTAATTGTTATTCCATCCAATCAGACGCGTTGTTAGAAGCCAAAATGATGATTACACGCGCAAGTATGCCCTCAATACGCGCTCCTGCACGCCCCCTGTAATTACAACCAAGAGCTCCGTGCGCACACTCCGGTATTTGATTACAACCCCTCACTTACGCACGCGAAGATCTCAACCTCTTTGCTCACATAAAATGACAAAATTCCTCGAAGATCGGCTACTAGTATATTTCTTTTTTTTCTCTGAATTCTACGGATACCATGATAACAAGATTCAACCGCTCCTCGGTTACCGAAGACGGTAAGCATCGTTGTGGCAGAGAAAACACGATGAAATGCGTGATATCGGAGTAGTTAATGACACTCTTTGGTATCATTAAGTTTTCCATTAACTTTCATACTTAATTACACCCTCAGAATACCGATTCGTAATTAACTCTGTGATTAAGTCCTCTCAGAGGTGCACGCGCATTGATACGCGCAAACGCGTAGGTCCTTCCCGCCAAAACGCTTGTTGCTATGGTAGTTAATATACCCCCTACTTAATCATGCTCTCAGAATACCAATTTGGTAATTAAGTGCTAATCAGACACTTAATTAGCTCTCAGAATACGGCCCCTGGAGTTCATTCGACTGGTGCCACTGTATCTACTATTTGCTAACACCGTATCTACTCCATATGCGATCCAGACACCGAATCGTTACATCCACAGCCCGAACATGCTCTATGTTTAGGCTGGTCACTGTTGATAATTACAGGCCAGATTTAGACACAATGGCCCATGCTCACAAAGGCGGTTTAAATTTAATCCATGGTTTATGCAAATTTCTTCTGTGTAATGCACTTGTCAATTGTAGTCCCGGGCCCTGTTTCATAAAGTATAGCACATCAGAACTTATCACCAGTCGCTCGTAAGTTGTTCGTAACTTTACGAACAGCTTTATGAAACAGGGCCCAGGCCTCTGGGTACCCGGGGATGGCCGGGACTTGCATCCCACTTGCAATTTTGGGATGTTACACCACCCAGCCAAGTCCCGGCCAAGTCTCCGACAGGTCGGGCAAAATTTTCACGGAAATCCCCCGCTAAGTCCCCGGCAGGCCGGGCAAAATTGAAGTTGAAATCCCCGGTCAATTCCCCGACAGTCCGGGCAATATTTGTGCAGAAATCCCCGGCCAAGTCCCCGACAAGCTGGGCGCATTTGCATAGAAATCCCCGGCCAAGTCCCGACCCTCAAGGCCCGGTCACACGGCCCAAAAAGTCGCGTAAGTTTGCATGAATCACGCAAGAAATTTGGTTGTGCGTGCTTGTCCGTTGAGAATTTTTGCTGATTTACGCGATGAAAATCACTGATGAATTGCGCAAGAACTACGGAAATATCACAAAAAAATCACTAAACCACGCACTTTCAGCGCATAGGCACGCAAAGGCCCCAAATAGAGCGAATTCGTGGTTGTGCGCGACGACTGAGGTCCACGGAAAATCACGCATAATCTGCGCTTTATCACAATGAATTGCGTATGAATCGCACATGATTTGCACATGAACGTGATAGCGGCAACATTTTCGCAAACGATCACTGATATTCCACGCATATTTCGTGCGTTTTTCGCGTAAGAACAACGCAAACTACGCAAAAATTACGTAAAACAGTGCAATACTGCCTAAACTTTTACGCGAAGCCGAGTTTTGAGGACCTATGACACTGCCCAAAAGTCGCGTAAACGCATGAATCACGTAAGAAATTCGAGCCTTATTTACGCGATACATGCGCGATTTGCGCATTTCATGAGTTTGTCTACAACGTGGAACCTTCGTAGTTGTCAGCCGATGTGCGCCGGAACGGCGCTTTACGCAATTCCGGCTATAAATTCGCATAAAAGTTTACGCATTATTGCGCTGTTTTACGTAATTTTTGCATAGTTTGCATGGTTCTTACGCGAACAATGCGCGAAATATGCGTGAAATATCAGCGATTGTTCGCGAAAATGTTGCCGCTATCGCGTTCACCAACGACTCTCCACTGACTATTGACATAAATAATGACGCATGTTTCGCGCTTGCTCTAACACCTACGTATCACTGAAAATCACTGAAAAAAAATATTGGTGTAGGCCTATGTATCTCTAACAGAACACGCAAATAAGCGCATGTAATACTTACGAAATACTGATCGATGAATCACTAATGTATCACTAACAACTCACGTATGATTGGCGCTATATTTTTGCGTGATCTTTCCGTAGTTCTTGCGCAATTCATCGGTGATTTTTCATTGCGTAAATCAGCGAAAATGGTCAAATTCTCGACAAGCACGGAAAACCAAACTTCTTACGTGATTTATGCGATTACGCAACTTTTGGGCGGACAATACGATCGAAGGTTCCACATCAGAAAATTCGTGAAATGCGCAAATCACGCATGTTTCACGCAAGGCTCTATTTTCTTACGTGATTCATGCGTTTACGCGATTTTGGGGCAATGTTACCGAGTCCTCAATAGCGGGGAATTGCTAGTCAAGCGGAATAATTTATGGTCACATTACCGTACTGGAAATGGTACAAGTCATGGTCAATTCTCAAGCAAAATCTGGCTCAATCCCGGCCAAAATTCCCGCCCCAAATCCCTGCCATTTGGTTGGAGCGAATTTCCCCCGACAAGCCCCGGTTTATTCCCCACCCACCGGGGCAAAATAAGTGAATCTCCCCCGACAAAGCCCGGTCCATTCCCGACCCACCGGGGCAAAATAATTGAATTTCCCCCGACAACACCCCGGTACATCCCCGGCCCACCGGGGCAAATTACGTGAATTTCCCCTTACAAAGCCTGGTCTATTCCCGACCCACCCGGGCGAAAAAAATGCTGAAATCCCCGCCCAATTTGGTTGCAAGTCCCGGCCATCCCCGGGTACCCATGGGCCGGGACTACAATTGACAAGTGCATAAATGCACATGTTGGAATGCGTATGCCAGCAGACATTCAGTAGTAAATTTTAACCACATGTTGATGAATTTATGTACACATGTGCATGTGACAGGTAAGCCTATTTCCCGCTTATTTAACTCCATGGACCGTTTGTAAACTATGGTTTTGATTTAAACCACAGTCATGAATACAGGCCAACATGTCAATGATTTTGTAACTGTCTCTTTACCTCTTTCTAGTCTATATGGTTGTGCTTTCATTGTTAGTATCACTATTATACCAGTGCCAATAAATGCAAGACTTGTGCAAATGCTGTCCCTAGGTATGCCTATCATGATCTTCAGTCTCACATGCTCACTTTGACCACTCACAGACATAAATTTGACACTACGTTTCAGGGAATAGGAGATTGGTTAATGAACATGATATCCCTGTGTCTTAAATCATGCATACATTGTTGTACATGTTGTGTCTTCTTACCGATGATAGATAGACTCTCAGTGCTGACCATCAGCTTTTGTTCTGTTTATGCAGCAGAGAACGTCGTATGAGTGGTACATCCCCAAGGGCATCCTGAAGACGGGATGGATGAGAAAACACCTGGAGGAAATCCCTGCCCTGGTCGTAGTCTTCTACGACCTCGACTGGGACGAACAGCAATGGAAGGAGAAGCAGATGGAATGTGCCACAAGGGTGGAGGTTGTGAGGTAGGATTGTTCTTGTGACTAAATTTGTATCTCTTGGATGTATGGCTATGTAGGTACTATGCAATAGGTTGAAGACCCTGTAGTGGGGATGCCATATAGAGTGGGAAGGTTGGCCCAGCTCGGGTACATTCAAGAATCCCTGTAAGAAATGTGCACAGGTTTAAGACTAATCTCTATGTAAGTACACAAACAGCTGAAGCTAGTGTCTTGACTGGAGTCCACCGTTAGGCCTACCGATGAATGTACGCTTCAATATACATATTGGCTGACTGGGGTTATTTGTGGTTTTCAAATGTACCCCAGTGGGCAGTGAATGAAATGGGTAATCCATGAATCCCCACGGTCCTGGGTCTGTTAGTATTGCACAATGAAATGAGTACTTGGTAACAAATTTAGAACTGTCTCTCAAAGACAAAAGATGAAGGTATTGCATAAATTCTTATGAGTATATACCATGTGAAGATATAGTGTCCATATTGCATAGTCCCCCCTTTTTATAATCCATTTTGAGTTATGCAAACTGGGAAGACGACAAAGCCGGCAATTGGTGATGGTGATTTTTTTATACTTTTTAGATGATGAGATGAGACACTACCATACAGGGATTCAATCACCCAGTAAAATGCATGGACTATTTGATTTTGATAATTCTGCACCAAATCATTTGAATTGGAGAGGATTGAGTCTATAGATGGTTTGGATCTTGCATAATCCCATGTGGCAATTGATTTAGTAGGAAAGTGAAAGGAGAAGGGGTCGCTTAAAGTATTACTGTATATGCCATGTATTTACAGCAATTGTCATTTTTCGCAAATCAGGATTCCGCGACAATTTTTAGTGGTCGAATTCGTGATCGTGGAGTATAGTAATGAACAGAAAAATGTATGCATACATGTTTCATTCATGTTTTGATCAGAGTTTATATTTTCGCATGTTGTTAAATTTGCGAATAGCACCCGACTTGCAAAATTCGCAAAGGCAAAACCCCATAAAGTATAAGGCATATACAGTGCACCATGACATTGGAGGGTATTTACGAGCAAAGAACTGACACAATTTGATTTGAAAAGATTCTAAATTTATTATTATTTGCTTTAAACAGAGCCAGTCTGCATGGCAGGTGTTCAAAGGTTGCAGTCGTCCTTATCCAGAAAAATGCACCTCTACCCCCAGGTAAGAATACATTGGAACATCAATGTCCTCTTTAAGATATTCATGTGGCAACAAGATATATCTACAACAGTCAGTTTGAAAGTCATATGCACACTATATCCTATGATTTTATGATGTACTGGTAAGTGATCTTAACCCTTTCCTTGCAGGAACCTGGTACACCAGGTTTCCATAGTGTCATTTCATATATAATGGGAACCTGGTCCCAAGAATACCTGGTATAGCATGTTCCCAAAATACCATTCTGAGGTTCCCAAAATGTAGACAGGAGTGTCGGTATTTGTGGCCTAAATTCATGTTAATTTGTGTTATGCTGACCAGAAAAATGATTTTGAGCAGAAGTTTCTTCTATCAATCTTCCTCTGTATCAAAATTGCATGTATTGTTGTCTAATTGACCTTTTCTCAACATAGTGTGCACTTGTTTTGCTGTAAAACTTGTATGAGGACGTACCTAGCAATCAAATCTGAGCCCTTACAGTGTATAGCAAAAAAGTTTGTGATCCCAGCGCACGCTCTATTCATATGTCACATCAGATTGATATTTTGCATTATTTGACGGCGCATACAGTTGACTATGAAAAGGGGATACATGTACTGGTTGACTGCTTTCACACAAGCAGATTACCAGCCTGTCCGTTCTTTGTCAACAGGCAAAAAGAATCTCATTCGGGGGCATCGAGGATTCTTGGAGAATTGTGAAAGGAAATCATATAAGTAACGTTAAAAAATTTAATGCTATCTGAAACCACAAAACAAGAAAAGGTGATATATCATGTCATTAAATATGTATAATCTAAATAAGGGACATTAAAGGGGACTAGTTGATCAGTGGGAATCAGTGGAAATGCTTGATTGTTCCAATCCTTATGGGATTCATTCAAGAGTTCATTGTATATCTATTGTTGTGTGAAAATGATTTGCTTCAGAACGGTCTCATATTCAAGTAATGTGCAGATTAATGCTCCGTCACTGACCAGGGACGCTAACCTGGAAGCATTAAACTGCACATTACTTGAATATGAGACCATTCTGAAGCAAATCATTTTCACACAACAATAGATATACAATGAACTCTTGAATGAATCCCATAAGGATTGGAACAATCATATCCCAGCATTTCCACTGATTCCCACTGATCAGTTACTAGCCTTCCCCTTTAGTGTCTGAAATGACAAAAGAAAAGAAAAGAAAAGAAAAAAAATGGGATAACATTTCAATGAGATGACACAATTATCAGTGTTCCATCCATCATCATCTCTTGTCATTTTCTGCCTAAAGGTGAGGATATGGTCGCAGCCGAGAGAGCAGCGGCGCTGTGTGCCGCTTGTGAGCTGTCCGCCAAGTCCCTCTTTGTTCTGCCTTGTGTGGACCACCTGCTGGGATACACCATCAGGTTAGTCATCTCTTCCTATTCAGAGGATCAGGTGTATTCTATAGCATACTGTACCATACCATACCCATGCCAGAGGAGCACTTGAACACTCCCTCACTGTATCGCATCAAACCTAGCCAAAAGCAGACCACTTCCCAATGTGCTCCAAAAGCGTACCATACCGTACCAGAAATTGGCATGATAATGTGCGGAACACACACATACATCATGATGCGAAGAGTTGATTTTCTTTGATCAGAACGCCTGTATGTAGTGTAAAATCACCAGGTGGATGACCCTGTTGCTATAAAATATGCAAACCCTCTGACTCAAGTCCAAAAATGACTTGTGAGGTATGCTTTCTCTGCAGAGCGCTGGACTGCTCCCAATCTGGCATGGAATGGTACAGTATAGTATGGTTTGCTTTGCTTTTGAGCACTTAAAAGCTAGAACTCGGCCATTGATTGTGTAGGAAGATGAATTTCTCCCATTTGTTAACCTCCAAAAAGATGGAGATGATAATGGAACAAAGGGTGGAAATGGAAAACAGAAGAATGGGCAGGATCAGTGATACAGATCAAACTTTTGATGTCTTCAAGTTTATTTGCTACAACAACCACTCTGGGTCTTTATTAAAGAAGAAGTGACTGTTGATAAAAGTGTCCATTATGAATACAGTGTAACAAAAGATATGAGCTACCTGGACAGAAATGAAGAAAGTTATAATGACCCCTTAATAATCTGTAAAATAACATTAAATGGGAACCCTCAAAATGTACATATTTATTGTTCTTAATGGCACACATGTAAAAAGAATGAACTGTTGTACAGTGCACTCCCGTTATAACGAAAACGGTTAAAACGAAATTCCGTTTACAACGAAGTAAAAATTCAGGTCACAACATTATCTACTCTATGTATTTTTATTGTTTATTTGTTCAGTTATAACAAAATTTCGATATAACGAAAGAAAACTGCCGGTCCCGAGGACTTCATTATGATGGGAGTCCAATGTAGTAGTTAGAAAGGTAACCTCATCCATGCGCCTGCTACATGAGACCAGTCCACATCTATACCCTCTAGTCCAGAAGTGAGACAAGGGAGGTTTAATCAGTCAGGCTGATGAGGATCGCTTGCAGAAAGCACAGAATGCTGCCTCTAGACTTGTGTACCATGTTTGTTTACCTTCTTATGCCACTCCTCTCATATGCCAACTCCACTGGCTGCCAGTCAAGGCAAGATTATTATTTTTCAAGCTTCTCCTTCTGGTCTACAAAGTAGTGAGCAGTAGAACTCCAGAGTACATTGGGTAGTGTCTGGTACGATATTCTCACTCTAGGTGCACTTGTCTCTCATAGTCAGTTACCATCACTCAATCATGCGCCAACAAACTAGCTGGCGTTGCAGCTTTCTCCTCTACTGCTCCTAGACTGTGGAATGAGCTCCTTCCTCTTCTGAAATCATTACCAACACTGGATCACTTCAAACAAATTTGAAACCTATCATTCTGAAATGCCTATATATGTGTACATGGACATTGTGTATGCACTGGACTTGTACTGTCACTCCCTGGTAATTTGTACATATTATTTTATCTCCTATGGCGACTAGGGATGACATCTCATAGCACTTTGTATCCAGTGGAAAGGGCGCTCTAATAAATTATTATTATTATTATTAATGGTAGAGTACTCCACTTATCTGTTTGCAGGTTGGAGAATGCCTTCTATGAACTCACCCAGGCCTACTACCATGGGGAAGCAAGAAGAGTAAAAGCGCACAAGGAGTTCCTCAATAAGACAACACATCAGGTATGGGCTGTTGTAGCTTGACAACCTGCTAATTTACTCAAGACTTACAAGCCAGTTTGTTTATGTGTTTGTTTGTTTTGTTCAATGATTACTAAAGTGCATTGTTTGTTTGGGTGTTGTTGTTTTCTTACATTATCATTTTTATCAATGAGATATGAATGTTTTACCACTTGTGTCACCGATGACGTAAAGTTTAGACAGAAGTCAGATGCGGATCTTCGTTCTTTTCTTTGCATGCTCTGAAAGTTTTGGGCAAGCTCAGACATATTATTTGATGCTTGTTGCCTATTATTGAGAATTGTTATCCCTCTTCCCTTTGATTTGTGCTTTGATGAAAATGGAGCTCTGGATATGAGTGTAAATGTAAATATCAACATTTGCAACTAGCTTGTTGAGGGAAGGGAAATGCAAAGGCTTTAGACCCAGAATTATGGAGGCTTGGCTATTTCATGGAGATACTCTGTCTTTGTCCCACAGCTCCTCTTTGTTCGACATGCCTTCAAGATTGGCTTCTTCAATGAACTCAAGCAGGATAGCCACAATGCACTGAAGTGAGTATGAATTGAAAATCAAAATCCATGTTCCGCCGACATTAAAATGCTGTCAATAGTCAATGCGGTCTGTGTTTTCAAAGTCTAGATAATTCTGGCTTGTGATTACCTCTTTATTTTGAGTTGTTTAAAGATAGATGAAGACTTTCCATGATCTTATATGTGCAATTTTTTTTTTTTACACAAACTAACTAATAAAGATTCTTTCAATTGATGTCAGAAATAGCGATACATAACACATTGATGTTGCTAGAGGATGAATGATTTACATGCAAGCTTTTAAAACACACTTGTTATGCATAAGATTGGCTTGCTTTCAGTCACCTCATCATTTTTTTCTCTACAGGCAATACAAGGCAGCCTATGTGCATCTGACGGAGATTAGGGCTCATGACACAAACATGCTGGAGTTAAAGACTATCGCAGGATTTCTCAACTACAAGGTAAAGTATTTTAAATGGAAGCTGAAATTGCCCTAATGGAGCTTGTTGTTCATTCAAGGACAATATGGTGTTCTCCATTTCACAGAGTACTGTATACGCCATGTAATAGTGAGTCTAATTATTATTATTATTTTATTTATTTTTTTTTTGCGAATTGGGACTTCCCATCAATTTTGCGAGTGGTTAAATTTGCAAATGTGAAGTACAGTAATGAATGGAGAAATGCATGCATGCATGTTGCATTTGCACTTGGTTCAGAGTTACTTTCTTAGCATCTTGTATAAATTTGCGATTAGCACATGAGTGGTGAAATATGCAAAAATAAAAACCTCCCAAAATATGACTTATACAGTACCACTTGCACAGTAGCAGCATTAGGTGTTAATTGATCAGCAATTTCATTGGTGTGTGTTGTTTTTAATAAGTGCAAGTGTCTTCACTAGTGCCATGATTTACCTGCTATTTAGATGGTTCTAGGACAATTGCCCCGTGGACAATTACCCACATCCTTCCCTTGACCCTAACCCTAGCCCTAATCTTTACTCATGCCATTACATACCAGTATCTATAACCAGGGGTTGGGGGAGGGGAGTAATTGAGTAATTGTCCTGATATGGACTAGATATATAGTTGTAAGCATGAGCCCTTCATGTCTATGATGCAATTAACCTGCTTACACCTGGATCCTTTCTGTATTGCATACCAGGTCTGCCGGCTGTGCTTCTTCCACAATTCCCCTCTGGATGCCATCAGCCAGTTTCGCAAGCATGTGGACCTCTTCAAGAACAAGATCGGCTGTGCCGAGCTAGCATTCGAACACTCGGCATGGATGTCCAAGCAGTGAGTTGATAATCCCTTTCCTCCTTTTTCCTATTGCATGATTCAAAATATATCACTGCCCATGTCAACTGGTGTCACATTTGTTAGTTAATTACTGTTTTACCAAACAGGGAATAATTTTCCTGGTATTGCATTGCAATTTGCTATGCATTTTTACACCACTGCTACACAAACTTACTTTTGTTTAGCAGTTTTCTTCCATAAAAGTGTACAGGATACCATTTGAAATATTGTTCATCAGCTGTAATTGCTAATCAAATTTGAGATGGAAAATTATTCCCTGCCAAATGTCGAATTTTTACAGAGCTGATAAAGTCTTTACAGTAGAAATGTCCATGTTGGAATCTAATTTGATTATTCTTGCATTCCATCACAAATGTTATAGTGTCTTTTATGTTGATTGAAATGAAGGCTTATATATCGTGTGCTGCCCCTGACAGGGATGCAATTCATGAAATCATGTTTTCTTTTTCTCCTTTGATGGAAATAAATAAACTATTGAATTGAATTGAATTAAACATACTCATTCTGTAACTGTGAGTTACAGTCATACTGTGGATATACAGTAGTAAAATCAATTTCTCACACCAGAACCACTGCATTTGCAAATATTGCAACCTGAATTTATTTTAGTTGTTATTCGCATGTTGTCGAGACACCAGCAGGTTGCCTCTGTTGTGACAGTGCTTTGTGAATCAGGGCATAGGATGTTGGAAGCAAATCTGTGCAATTCAAATTCATGAAATTCTTCCATCAAGTTGTTTTTTTTTTGTTGCAACTGATTGACAAACTATTCTTCATTGACGTAAATGAGCACTGAGTTGATCTGTGTTTAGTAGTGGCCATGACTAAAGAAATCAATGGCATATGATGCTTCAGTAGAATTCAAACCTATGACGTCCTGATCTCCAGACAGGTGTCTTATAGACGACCGAACTTCCGCCCGACAGCCAGTATTGGTTGTAATCCTTATAGCACGCAGTGAGTACTGCGTAATTATTCAAATTCATGAAATTCTTCCGTTGAGTTGTTTTTATTGCACCTGATTGACTAACTGCCCTACATCGACATAAATAAATCTGTACAATATCTGGAAAATCTTATATGATTACATTTTCTTCCATGCATGATTGTTTGCTGTGACTGTTAGGTTCAGCATCTTTGGAGACCTGTTTGACGACGCCATCAAGCTGGGACTGACGGCCATCATGACCCAGCACCCTGGCTTCTATTACCAGCAGGCAGCCAACCATGCCATCGCCAGGAAGCAGCTCTGCAGAGGACTCTGTCATGTAAGGTTTATCTTCACTACTGCAATTCTGTATGTTCCTTGCTGGCGTACTCAACTGCGAATTGGAGCCAACAGCCTTTTTTCATGGCCTGAAACTTTTGTGAATTGCTAATCATTAAAGGGGATATCTCACTGAGCAGCAAACATTTGCGAACGTAGCGAATTTAAGATTTGCCAACTTTTCTGACGAATGTTTGCGAAAAATCAAGGTTCGCTTCTGCCATTAGCGACAGTTAGCAACTTTTAGCGATGTTTAGCGACAATTAGCAACACTTCAGCGAATGTTTGCGAAAGTGTTTGCGAAACACAGTTGGCGACTATTAGCGACTGTTAGCAAATGTTAGCGACAATTTTGCAAATGTTAGCGACAGTTTGGCAAATATTAGCAACTGTTTGCAAATCCTTTGCGACAATTTGCAAATCCTTTGCGACAATTTGCGAATGTTCTGGGACTTAAAAGAGTACCAGGCGACTATGGTATGTATAGTCAGACCCATAAAACGAACATACAACCTTCCACCGAATTAAGATCTCTTGTGACAACCGTTCAAGATGGATTTCCAGTATATGGAAATACCTTTCTGCCAAGAAGAGGCTCAACGTGCTGCTATCCTTGAAGAGCTGCTTTGCCAGGCTGCTGCTACAGCTATCGTGCAAAGGAGAAAGAAGATGAGGAAAAACAAGAAAGGAAGAAGAAAAGAAAGACTGTTTGGGTCAAAGAATGGTTGTTGCAGAGGACAGATGACTTTGGTCAATATGAAAAGCTTTTGCAGCAATTACATGATGGAGATGTCAAGAGCTTCAAGAACTTTCTTAGAGTGGAACCTTGCCTGTTTCAGGAGCTTTTATATAGGAACCATATGGTCACTTGTTCGCTAGCAGTGGCGAATCAAATAAAAATGTTAGCGACACCGTATTACGACCGTTTGCGAATTCTTACGAGTGTTTTGCGAATGTTTGCAACTGTTAGCAAAAATACAAATTTGCAAAGGTTCGCAAAGAAATTTTGAACATGTTCAAAATTTCTTTGCGACAAGAAAATCTGTTTTGCGACAAAAAAAAAACGTTTGCGAACTTTCTTGCAACTGTTAACGAACCTTTTGCAACCCTTTACGAACCCTGGCGAAATCCCAAATTCACTACGTTCGCAAACGTTCGCCGCTCAGTGAGATACCCCCTTAAAAGATGAAGAGTGCACTACATAACCATGCCTTGCAGAGAAAAACTTTCATGTGCATTTTACTGTTGTGAATCTTGGTTTGTGAAATTTGCAAATGTTTCATGTATGCGAAAATGTCAGGTTTTACAGTAATGCTTCCTTAGCATGCAGAGAGGCTTCACATGGTCTTCATGGTTTTCATGCCCTACAAAATGCTGAGATCAAATATGTTTATGAAGCAATATATGTTTTTTTTAGCCCCTGACTGATATAGATGATATAAACTTCCTTACCCTGTAAAGCCATATGTGTCCAGACAACTCTCTCGTCTAGATTTCTTTTGAGCCATTACTTGGCTGACAGTAGAGGTTATGACTAAGATTACTTTGTGTTGGATTTCTCTAAATGTCACACGTAGTGTACAAATCTGTGTACCATATGTCCAAAAAAAACGAAAAGAATTACACCGGTACCCTCTGCACCTTTAAAAACAGTGAATCAATCCAAACACAATTTCAGGATATGAACCTATAACTCATTGCCCACATCTTACAGAAAACCCCATTCAATTTGCTTCAGTGGTCAAAGAGAAATGAGGATTTTTGTAGAGCATGTCAGGAATCCCTTCTCTGTCTATTGTGTTTACACATTAATATGCAGTTCCAAGAGCAACCAAGTGCTAAACTTGGAAGATTCAGACTCATGACATGCTTTACAACAATCCACATTTCTCTGTGACCGCTTATAACCAAATTGAATAGGGTTTTCTGTAAAATAGAGCTAAGGTGTAATATTTTAAGACTCTGAAGTAGCATTCAGACGGTTTCATCATATTGGGTGTTATCAGTGCAAAAATCTGATTGTAATTTTTTGGGGGACATACTGTAATGTTGCAGCGGGTGATACAAACATCTACAAATTATAACTTTTGTTGCAGGCTGCCACCAGCATGCCCTCACCTGACCCTCTGGAAGACATGCATCGCCTGGAGTTCTGGGGTCAACGACCCTGGAGGCAGGGTCACCAGAGCATTGACCCCCCTGACCCCCAAAAGGAGAAGGAGGGAATACTGGCCCTGCAGTATCTGGAGTCCACAGTTGACCACTCGGTAAGTGGTTGAAAGTTAGACCAACTTTGATTGTTGCTACCATGTCAGCTAATCATTACAAGTGGTTCCAGTAGGGCTATCTATCTTCTGTTCAATTTTGATGTTGTATCTAGATTGGCAACTGTGAATTTGGACCCTGTTCAGAGGTATGGAGGAGGTTGTTTGAGTGGTAAAACATTTGTAGGAATTTTGTAAGAAATGGTAATGAAAAGTACTAACTTTAAGTAGGGTTATAGTAATAATTTTGTAGTAGATAGAAAAGAAGAATTAAAATGTCAAAATGTAATGTACAAGTTAATGATCCTTAGGTGTATTTTATTGATCAATATTCTTGCATAGTTCACACAGAAGTAAAATAAAAGTAGAACTACATAAAGGCATGGTTACATTGGGCTATTACAGTAAGAATGGCAGTTTTAATAGAAATCACCCAGAATTGTGATTTCTCTATTGTCATACAATGTTCTATTGTCATACAGTTAGAATCATTGTCCCAAATGCAGGAATGGCTTGAGGAAAGTAAGATTTAATGTTTGAAAGCATTGGGAAACAGATGACTTACCATCCTTTACAGTTTTTACATATTTTGTTTTGTTTTGTTTATTTCAATGAGTGGACTAAAGGAGTCATTTATAACTTTTCATTTGTTAAGTATTTCACATTAGTCAAAAACTCACATTATTAGGGCAAATACGACACCCCATACATGTACCTTGATGTGCTCATTATTTTCCATGTAATGTATGACATTTAAAAAAAAAAGTGAATAAAATTAAAACTTTGTGTATATGTATTGATATATTTCTGTGGCTTGCTGTCTCACTCTTACAGTGGATCATCATTCCTCTGCTGAGCAGTGCTGTCGCCCAGTTCAGGAAGTACAAGTCTGCCCGGATGAAGAGATATCTCAGTGAGTGGATAATGTACCCATCACACTATTAAACACTATTAAACTACAACTTTGAAATAAAGTACCTCTGGGACTTGGCATTCCTAATCATCCTATGCTCAATAGGATATCCCACAAATTGTTGGCAGTGATTCCTATACACATTTGTTTCTCTCAAGACAAATGCGTGAAGTCAAATCTATAAAAGTAATATTGTTTTGAGGAGCATCAGGTTTGAACAGAGTTTTAGGCAGATATAAATCAAATCATTGTATAGTTTGTTTCCTTATTAGAACTATACAAAAGTAAAGTTGTTGTTCCCCTGAACAAAAACACTGTTTTACTTCAAACAAGATTTTTGTAAGTTTTGTAAAACAATCTTCTCAATTTTATTATATCCTATGTTGTGCCAAATGACATTCCATATGTCAGCTCAGCTTGATCTTGACTGAATTTGGGGATTGGAATCTGAAATATGTATATTAGCCTAAGTTTATGTATTGTGCTTTTCATTGTAGTGTAAATTACTGTGTACCTATGTAATTATTATTATCATTTAAGTGATTAATTATTTGTGTAAATGATAGTATTTTGGATTATGCGTTAGTTTGTGTTTAGGTATATATTATGTAAAGCGCTTAGAGAATTTTTTTGATAAGCGCTATATAAATACCGAGTTATTATTATTATTATTTGTTTGTTGTTGGTTTTTTTTAACAATTGTATTATCATTGGCAAGACTGAATTTGATTTCTAACCATTAAAGACCAAAAGAAAACAACAACTATAAAATGAGTTTTATTGATAAACCATCTGCACCTTCCCCTTATCTCATGACATCTCACTGTTTTACCACTATTTCTTGGCACATTGCAGTGGTACAGATGGGGGAAGAATACTACCATGCCAAAGACTACAGTAAGGCCCTCACGTAAGTTTACTACTATTATCGTCAGATGTGAACTTTGCTGTTTACTATTGTTGCTGCTACTGCTGTCGACGTAGTTGCTGCTGCAGCCATTGTTGTTGCTGTGGTTAAGGTTGTTGCTGTTGTTGTTGTTTCTGTGGTTGCTGCTATGTATATTGTCTCAGATGGGCAAAGAGTTGCATCTCCCATGCTATCAACATTTTTGGCATGCTACAGGTTAATGTCCATATCATGGAAGTCAATGAGCTAGGTATGCGCCTTTGGCATCAACATTTTTGTGGGTAGAATATTGGAGTTTGATATGTAAAAACAAATGTTTCAGCAATATGCTGGAACCCGGAAGTTAATCTATTGAGTTATCACAATATGACCAATTGTACCACCTGTGTGTATAATGAGAGTGTGTGTGATTTCATTTTTTTTCCCATCACACTAACTGTTCTCAACGTAAGCAAAATTTGACAAGAACAAAATCTACAAAATATTTTGCGATAACTTTGTTTGTATGTTTTATTTTTTTACCATTGGAGTATTTATTTGCTCAAAATTCCAGAAGTTTGCATGCAATGAATGATTCCATTTATACAGTACTATGCTGTTGCTGTGCTGTGAGTGCATATCCAGAACTCTTCACCATGAAGAGGTTTTGCAAGTTTTGTACATTGTGGTAATTACAGTAATGCAGCAGTAACTGAATGCAACATCAAGGCTGTCTGTTTGTTGCCATGGTTACTGTCATAAGCCAGAGTCGTTTTGCCCAGCAGAGTATCCATCTCAGCCCTCCCAGCCATTCCGAATTTGGAGGAAAGAATCTTAATTTTGACCATTCCCAGCCCTTGTTTCCATAGGAGTTTCTTATTTTTCTTGGTAATTTTACCACACACCCAATATGAGAACTGCTTTTTCTTTCGTACCTTTGAGCCAAATCATTCCTATGTTTCAGTTAGAAAGGTTGGGAGGTCTGCAATGTCTATGAGACAAAGTTATGTCACAGTCAGTCATGGTGTGTGCTCCTATCTTGTCTTCTTCTCCCCAGCCTCCTGGGTAGGGTGACGTGGGACTATAGGCTGGAGAGATGGTGGCAGCTCCTGACGTCAATCCTCGTCACCTCACTCAGGTATGCATCAATGGAAGACAATAATTGCATTTATATAGTGCTCTACACAAGGGCCTGAATTCACGAAGGTGATACAATTGAAACCATGGTTTAAACCTTGGACGAAGACTATAGTTTTGTATGAGGCGCCAAGTGTCGCGTGGCCTATTTCATTACGAAATCAGTCATTTCGTTGATGAAATTACCATTTCGTTAACGAAATGTTAACGAAATGAACATTTCGTCGACGAAATCGACAAAATGACTAATTTCATAACGAAATAGGCCTTGCGACACTTTGCGCCCCATACAAGACTACGGTCTTTGTCTATGGTTTAATCCATGATTTCAATTGTACCACCTTTGTGAATTCAGGCCTATAAGTTGTGTCACAGCACTTTACATCACATCATCATCTATAACACTGCTGCTGTATATACATGTACTGTACTGTGCTGCCAAAAAAAAAAAAGAAGCTCACATCTGCTTAATTTATCTTTAAATTTTACATACCCAAAACAGTTACAAATCTAAAAGCTATAACAAGTTATCAACATTGATACACTATTGCAAAACACATAGACTGTACCAAAGAGATGAGTGGACAAGCATTACTTTTGCAGTGTTTAGTCTTATGATGTTGCACTTTTCATCGTGAGTTTTTTTTTTTTTTTTTTTTTTTTTTTAAATATCAGTTTGTCAGTATATAGATAGTTCCAACACATTTAAAAAAAAAAAACAAAGCAAGGATAAATGCGGATTCGGCACTGGAAGAGATTGCAAGTATTTGCGGAGAGAGCATTTTGTGCCAGAGTGAATTTTTTTTCTTATCTTGTATTTAATCAATATCATAATTATTGAATATTATGCAGATGAGAGATATATTTATTCTGTATCAGGTACTCTCAACAAGTTCAGTTTAAAGTGGCAGTCACTCCAACATGTGTGTGTGTAAATGTTTACGAGAGAAATGTTAAAAAAGAAAAAAAAAAGAGATTATGGTTGAATATTTTGAGTTGTACTATGTTGACATGGAGATAATAGAATGGTCCATGGAGTGCTAAAAAGTTTGGAAAAAAAATATCATAGTAGAAGTATCATACTTATGAAATGGATGTGATATTGTTTAAGTTCAAGTGTGCACATACATCATATTTTCAGATACATTTTAAAAACCATTTTGCAAAGCAACAGTGTGATGGATGTGGTGTGGTGGGAGTATTCCAACAAACAAATGGAGTCATAGTGCAACACATAATGTAACATTGTAGAGAGTGAATCATTTTGTTTGGATGATACCTCAAGTATTCAAGGAAAATGGAGATTGGGATTCATGGAAGATTAAGTAGTTTTCATGACTACAAACATATTCATAGATTTTTCAAAATTCTTTGCAGAGTAACTGTAAGTTTAAATGCCCTCCTCAATTGTAGTGTGGTAGATCTTCTTGAAGATTTTACATAATGTATTCCCTTTTAAATTATAGTGTATCAGGCATGTTGGGATACCCTTTGTTTGTTTTGTTGTCTGTCTGGTATTATGAATGAAAGTATTTGACTGTACATGTGAACTGGAAATGTATGATTGTACTTGACAGGTGTGCCTACCTGGTGGCCAGTGTGGAGGAGTATGTTACCATATGTCTGGAGCTCCTTGGGAGGTGTATCCTTTGAGGAATGCTCAAAACTTATGTATTACAATGCACCTTTTCCCACCATGTCTTGAAAATCAGAGTTATGTACTCCATGGCGTAATTCACTTTGGTACATTTAGTTACTGGAATGACGCCCACATCGCCAGGGCAACCCCTCAATTCTTCTTGGTAGAATTTCAGGGAAGTTACGACCTTCTGGCTGATACATGTTAAGACTTCGAAGAATAGTCTGGAGTATACTTGGACAGATGTCTATGGCAAATGTGTGTTGTAGCAAAATCAGCCCACCCTCAATGGGTTAAGTATGACCACAGGAACTGTCTCGTTTCTACCATGTACCTATTTGCATTGAAATGAGCGTCATAGTTCTGTGTGGTATGTTCACTTCTACACTAGTTATGATGCAGCTATGTGACATTGGACCTGTGTAGGGCTTTCTTACACATGATGATTGCACTCCAGAGCAGGGTCAGAGTGAGTCCACAATTTACAAGCCAAACACATGCAATGGCTGACTAAAGCTAAGCATAAACTCTCAGTAGAGGAAGTAGGACACTGATAATAACAAAACTGGTTTCCTTGACACAATGACCTGTCATGTATAGACTCCCAGAGTCCGCCTGATGAGAAGACAAGAGTTCAGATGAACTTGGTCAGAGTGCTGTCGGTAAGTATTGGTGGAGCAGTCACTTATAGCCAACGGTAGGGTATCTTTCGTCATCTCAAAGATCAGGGCCCCGTTGCAAGAAACTTTGCGTTTAAACGCAACTTGCAACTGATTGTCACTGGCCAATCAAAATCATTGTTGCATGCATGTCTTCTTAATAGGGCAGACCCTGAGCCAATCAGAATGGTTGTTTCAAAATTAGCAATTATTTGCAATTGATTGCAACTTTCTTGCAACGGGGCCCTGATCAGACAAGCTGATGATAATTCATTTCTTGTGCTCATCAAGCTAAGAGTGCTTGTGTGCTGTAATATGTGCAGGGCTAATCTAAGTATTAATCCCTATTAATTCATGAATGTTGCATGTATATCATTGCACAAATGAGTTATCATAACAAGACATAACAAGACATTCTTTTAAATGACTGTTGCTTCTTCATTTGATGCATTGATGGAAATGATTTAAATGGGGAAGAGACTCTGTTCAGTACATCAGAGGTGGCAATCTGTATTATTTCATTTCATTTCATTTATTTCCACTTTCATTATTGGTTTACAAAATTTGCGTAAAAAACAAATAGACACACAAACAAACAAACAAACAAACAAACAAGAATGCATGGTATCAAATATGATAGTGGCGGAATCCTGAGAAGCACAAAGTAGGCTTATTGAAAATGATCCCTAAAGTAATATGATGTAAATATGTGTAATCATTTGTAATCATTTGTAATCGGATTGAAACAAACATGAATAGAAAATGAGATAAAATTCACGACAACTTGAGATCAAGTCAAAAAACAAATATGTGTACTTTGAGAAAAAAAGAAAAGGAATAAGCTCCATATTTAGCTATTCATCAAGTTGTAACTTAATTGCATATTAAATAAATATCTACCTTTTCTTGATTTGAATTTTTGTTCTTTAATCTTATGAACACAATAAATTGCCCAAGGAAGAATCTTTAAATTTCTTTCCAGAGTATTCAGTTTCCGAGACTTTAGGTTTGTAACGATTGTATGTATGAATACAGAATAACCCACCTGAGGCAGAGCCAGGCTGTGCCCCAGATGCTGTGGAGAAAGCAAAACAGCTGTGGAAGACCAAGACTGGTGCCCCATCTCCGGACCAGGCATCCAGGGTGTTCCCTGTGGAGATGCGCAATCTGGTGCCTTTTGTGGAATGCAAGGCCAGATTCACCAGTCTTCGATTCACTGCAGATTCGCTGGTTACCATAGAGGTCTATCTTCGGTGAGCAGGAAATTTGATTTCATGTTTGTACAGTTTTGAATTGACATTAAAGCATTCTATCATCAACTCCGTAAGTACTATATTGTACTTCCCAATGTCTTTGAGTAGCAGTTGTAGGATACTTATACACTCCATACTTCTAACTTTGTTTCTTTATGGCCGTATTCATGAAAGCTGTCATACAAGTTTTCAGTGATCTCTAATTGAGATGTTTATGATAGCTTCATATTTTGAAAGTGCTAACAAATTGCAGCTCCTGGTTGTGTAATAATGAGATCTTACATTAATTTTGACTGAACTGAGACTCCTCATATGGGAGGTATCAAATTAAAAAGTGAGGGTGTCGTTTCTGAGCAAGAGTACTAAACACTGACTTTAGTTAACCCTTAATGTGCTTTGAGTTCTGATTGTCACAGAAAACCTAGTATAGTCTTGTACCAACTGTCCAAAATCCATTGCACTGAAAGGGTTAGTCATGAATCTCTCCCTTTTTTTTTTTTTATTGTCACCATATAAAGCAAATCAAATATTCTTGAGCTTACATTTCCCGAAATCCATGTCGCAGCTCTTCTTGCCAGTTCCCCATCCGTTTCTCGCGGCTCTCCGTCAACCTCAGCAACCAGGCCTACAACTCTCACTGCGTGATCACTGATGGCCAGCCAATCTCTGCAGACCACTCTCAGGCAGGACCAGACACTGAGGCCAGCCAGCCTGGGGATCTCTTCCTGAAGCCCTGGGAGGTGGCTGTCTACACTTTCCAGTTTGTTCCATCTGCTGAGGATATGGGCAAGAAACTGGAGGTAATGGATGGTTGATGGGGAAACCCCACAGTAGACTGCTTTGTGCCACTATCCTCTTTCAGATAATGTTCTTATATCATTTCTTCTATGAGTATTGGTGAAAAATCCATCTTGGTACAAGCATTTCCTCAGAAGTGTATGTGTGTTATATCAAGATTTGAATAGAGTGTAGAAAGTACGCTTTGTATGGTTAAACTTGCCTCTCAGACATAAGGAGTCATTTTGTAGTGTTCTGTCATTTCAAACAAGGAACTCACTTCCAACTTCAAACAATGTTTGACAGTAAATGTACATGTTACAAAAGGAACTGAATTTTTTTTTAAAAGTGATGTCTTTAGGTCTTAAGGTATACACCGATTCAAGTGACTGTTCATGGAAGTGCGCCCTCTTAAGGCGACGCCATAACTGGGGGCCAACCAGGCCGGGTCGGCAAGCGCTGTGCGTGCTTGGCAAGGGTGCCAACGGCAGCCAGTGCTTTTACCACCCGGCGCCAGCCGGCCAGCTAGCTATCTCTGGCGCTGGTAGCGATCGACGAATCTGGCTTTGAGACAACTAGAGTCTACATTTTAAATATAGAATTAAACAACCTATACCGACTATGAACGAATGGGTAGATGCCATATATGGATGTAGCCAAAACTTGAATTTCAAGGTAAATATCGGCTCGATCCGTGAGTGTTTGTAGACTCCATTTCCCTTGCGATGACTTGGGTACTCGCGTGTACAGAGAGGATTATAAGAGCATTAAGGGCCTTGGGAGAACTGGCAAGGCGCAGGTAGACGTCTAGATAGTAAGCCTGATTTAGACTGTTGAGAGGTTAACTGATATTATACAAATAATGGATCAGAATCTTGAGCTAGATATGGCGCTATCGTTAACTAGTTTTAAGGTTTGCCTTTTCTCGGACCAGAGGGGTAGAGTCTGTCTAACGTTTTTTAGATCTTGTCTAGAATTCTAGGCAACAGTCCAGACTAGATCTAATCCGTCTAGACCTATTGACTTCTAGAATCCTACATTCCTAGATACATCGTATATTATTTTCGGTTGTCACTAGCTTCCGGCAAGTCTAACTAACTTTTAAACCAAACTGAAGGCAAATCTAGGCGTTTCTAAGCCGTATAAACTAAAGAAATTAATTTACTTCGCCTGATGCCAACAACCAAAACTTCTTCTGTTTAAGGTCTAATCATTACTTTTTAAAATCGCGCTAACGCCTAAAATTATAATCTACAATTTATGCAAAAGTAATTTTCAAATCAAATTTTCTTGATATGAATTATGATAAGGAACGGATGTTTGCCACCATTCATGGCAGATTAATATTTATATGTATCTCTTCATTAATTCAAATTCAGAGTTCCAGGCAAGAATTGAATATGGTCAATTTGACGCTGAACGCTTAGTGAAGAAGTAAAAAAATTATAAGAATATTTTTTACACAATTTGAAACATTCATTTAGCTGTAGTGTAGGCTTTAAAATGTTTGTCATAATAGAAGCTAGTATAGCCAGGAAGTGTTTGGTAAGTATTGCACCAAGCATTAAAAAAAAAAAAAAAAAAAAAAAAAAAATTAGTGAATTCTCAAAATCTTTGATCTGTGCCCTAGTTGCATAAAACCCTTACCCCTGGACTTACCGCTCCTATCTAGCGGTAAGTCTTCAAATTAGCGGTAAATTTTATAATCCTTGATGCTGATTGGCTGTGACGCCTAATTTTGACGGTAGTTACCATTGAAATTCAATGGTAAGTTTTATGCAACGGGCCCCAGAACTTGTCTTCTAAAATGACCAACTTTATTTTACGAGCATGCAGTGATAGCCTATTTAAATAGAGATTCTAGTAGGGATAGGCCAAAGTTTGTTCCGAAAATCTGTGCATTTTTTATTCCGCTTTATTTCACTTAAGTGTATATATTCATCATGAGTCAGTAGTGTCTGAATTTCACACACTGACGTGCAGCTTCCCTTTCCGGCTTTATTTGTGCACCCAACAACTGCACAATACATGTATGTTTTTTTTTTTCTGGACCTCCTTTGAAGCTTTCATTCTAGATCGATATGTTTGAATTACTCAATTTGTCCAAGAGAAAGGCAATAAATGACGCTGAATGACTTTTTCCACAGTGAGTAAACAATCACAATTTTAGCGCGGCTGTCCCCGATGCAGCGGCCGCCGGCGGTGCATGCGGCCGCGCCCGGCTAACTATGCGCGATGGGTACGCTAGGCTGCTAGCTGCAAGTGCAACTCGCTGGGTAGCTAGGTCGCTGGAAGCCCCCGTTGGCCCCCAGTTATGGCGGCTGTTATAGCGCCGCCAGCGGCGGTAGGTGAATAGGCCATCGAAATTGAAACGGTCTATATATTTTAGGAGAGCATAATTACTCTTATACATGCAATCCAGCCAGGAAAAATCAGGTGTCATCTGTAAGCAGCATTTCATATTCCCTCTATATCTCTTCATCTACTAATCTTCTCCCTATGTCTGTATGTCTATCTTCCTGTTTGTCTGTCTCTCTGTCTCTCTATCTCTATACCACAATCATTCTTATGCCCCTTTCTGTCCCCCTCACATGCAGATAGCCTCAGTGACCCTGGCATTTGGCAACGAGGAGTCCCGCTGCGCCCTCCTGATGTGGGCAGCAGGGGGCCATGACGCCTCCTCCCTCACCAACCCCCTGGAGAGCATCCCCCAGAGGAGGGGGCCAAGCAAGGGGGGCGAGGTGGACTGGAATGGCATCAAGGTGGAGTCCCACACCAGGTGAGGAAGAAAATTCCAGAACAAACATCCTTCACTATGGGGACAGATTTACTGGTAGCACAGTATGTAGAGAAAGAAAACTCTAGAGACATCCTTCACTTTGAGAACAGATTTATTGGTAGCACAGTTTGTAGAGAATGTCTACAATCATGAAAGTCATAACTTGTTTTTTCTTGAAAGTTTAGGGTAAAAATTAGTAAGTTTGTTTTTGTGGGAAGCACACGTTGAAAAAATTGGGTTCCTGATATGATCGTCATGTAATGTTCTTATTTAAATGTATTTGCATTACACTTCTTTCGATTTGTTCATTACCATAGTAATCTTTTAAATTTGTGTTGTCGTTCAATGCAGCATCATGTGCCGTCCCTCAAAGTTGAAGATCCAGCTTGACCAGCAGCCCCCCTGTTTGCTGAATGAACTTTACCGTGTTGGTATTGTCATCAGCAATGAAGAAGATGTATCAATCACTGATGCTAGGTAAGTCACCATCTTTATGTTGGAAAAAGACTACTTCATTCAACAATGATAATTTTCGTTGCATCCATGTGAGTACTGTGTGAGCTGAAATTTTCGCATACAGACATTTTCGCGAATTGCTACTTGGAGGACATTTTCGCGTGTTGTTAATTTCGCGGTTGCGAGGGTCTAACTGAACTTAGTTATTCACGCGTTGTTATTTTCGCGGTTCAAGGGCGATTCGCGAAATTCACGAAAATAAAACCACCGCGAAAATTTCAGCTCGTACAGTATTGTGTAATCACCATAATACATTGTACTTGTGTCAAAGGTGTAATGTATGTGAGATGACTTTATGTATTGCATTGTGAATGCCAAATGTATACCTACTTTTTATTTTGTATCTGAGCAATTTCACTTTGAATCGAGTAATCGAGTAAAATCAAATCTAACCTTGTGAAGTCATGGAAACATAAATTCAGTTGTTCTGACCCAAACGCTATTTTCTCAAAATACACCCACCCTACACATGCAATTAGTAGCAAACAAAAATAGTATTTTCTTCAAGAGGATGCAGAGGGGCAAATAAGTTCTGTATACTTTATGCCCAGTATCTAGGTAAATCAAGGTAAAGAAAGTATTATTCACTCCATCAAGCATTTCAGTGTAATATAATCATATTGCCAAATCTCATCTACTTGTGTAGACTTGATTTATGCTGTGTCGGTGTACAGTACCATATTCCCAACTTGTATACAGAGTTCAAAATTTCCGTGTACATGTAGATGCCTTATCAGGGCTTGCCCTTAACTTCTTTTTTTTTTTTTTTCGCTGGCCAGCCAGTCACTTGAGCAGGAGTTTCAGGTGGCCAATGTTGTGACGGATAGGTCTGTGACTCGCCATTCATCAGGTTGGATTCAGTGGATGCACTGCCACAGTAGAAAATGTGTCCTTAGGGGTCAAATTATTAGATAAATCATAATTATGCTTCATTAGTCTTTGTGTTGACTCTGCACACAGTCAGTGCTTTCGTTCATGCTTTTGTTTATACACCTGTCTCACTGTTTCAGCCTCACCATGGGTCTGTCTGAGGGCCAGGAACTTGGTCTTGAAGAGAGTAGTGAGTAGTAAAGAGAGTTATGTTGTCCCATAGGTGTCAGTGCACTATCTCAAGTACCACAATCAGAGTACGATCTCCATAGTTGTTGGATAGGTCAATGTACTAACTCATTCATTTTTATGTAAGAATGAGTAGGGAGCACTTGAAATGAATAGGAAGAAGTGACTAGTCTATGAACTTGAGATATTTGTTGTGTGGAATTGGGGATAAATGTGCATCAGAGATGCCATACTTCTGGAATACTGTAAAGCAAGATATTTTATGCGGAAGACATGATGAAAGTTTTGCGAATTGACACTGGCATAGTGCATATACATGTGTATTGTAGAAAAATACTTTTGTGTGCATTTTAATTTTGCGAATCTTGGCTGTCATGAAATTTGCGAAATTAAAATGCATGCGAACATTTCTGGTTTTAACAGTGCATATAGAATACATAATAGAATACTGTACCTCTATAAAAGCAACACATGTCAAGAACAAAGAGGGAATAGAATAATGGTACTAATTATTGGCATAAATGCAAGGGGATATTAAGTAGAGGGGTGAAGGTTGAAGTTAGGATTTTCTTCAGTTTGTCTCCCTCTTAGAAATGAAATTTGTAAGATCGCAACTATACAGATCAGCAGTTGTGATCTGACAAATTTCATTTGTTAGAGGGAGACAAACTGAAGAAAATTCAGACCTCACTGATTGACATGTTAGCCTTATGGCACAGAAAATCAATGCACCACTAGGAGAATGCCATGTTTGACATAATCAATAGGAAGGTTATTGTCAAGTAATAAGGGGATACCTGGCAGGTTCTAACAGGATTGTGAATTTTTATAGACTTTGTTCAGAATCCACCAGTTCTCATTGGCAGTGTGTTATTTTGTGCAGACCTGTCATGAAAAGATGGTTTGAAATATGTATCCATGTGCATTAAACAGTGATGTCATTTTGTGCTGGAAATATCTGCTTACCAGAGTGTTGCATGAATGTGTTATACAATGTGCAGTCAAGTACTGATATCTTTTATTTTATTTTATTTTATATAAATAGCTCAAGTCAGTGAAGATGCCACATTACTCCTCCAGGGTAAACAGAACTCCAGAGTCAAGGGTGTGTCTCTTGGTACCATGGAGGCAAGGTCAAAGGTGAGGGAGGAAGTGACACTCATACTCGGATGGAAGTGAGAGGATGCTTCTCTGCTGTAGGGGTCAAATTAACTGGTATAGGGATTTATCTTTTGCAGTGGAGTGGTTTAAAGGCATTATTTACTATTTGCAAATGACAGAAAAACTCAGCTGTAGTGCTTCAAAATAGTTCAAAAATATAAGTTAGGGATAGAAACAACCAATGTAAAAAATTTAATCAGCATAATCATTGTTAAGTATTGTTAGATATACAAGATGTGAACATTAGTTATAATAAAACTTTTTCTAGAATAAACCATTTGCAGTTATGGTTTACTGAGAAAAATAGTGATATCTCCAAATATTTTCTTATATTTTAAGCTTCATTGCAAAATTTTATGTGGTAGGATGTTTTGTGATACAACTGACCTACATACATGCATCAATTATGCAAACTTGAACATTTTTGAAGTCACTGCTCCCAATGGTAAACAATATCTTTAACAATCTCCTTGAAGTCTCTGTTATTGTTTTCTGGAGGACAAGTTATACATTGTTGTAAAGGCCTATCAATGTACTTTTTATGCAGCTCCTATAAAAAGTAAGCATTTTTCTCTTTTTTTTTCTTTAATTACACGAACAAAATATTTTACATTTCCTGTTCAGAACACTGTATCGCTGATAACTGCAAGGTGATTACTTTAGATTGTTTTGTGACGTCCCAATCCTGCTGGCATCCAACGTTGTACTGTGAGCTCATTTTGCTACCAACTGTGCAGCTGTGTTGACTTGAGGCAGAATATCCATGTCTCCCAGTGTGGTCTTTTTCCAGTCACACGTGGATGTGTTATATCTACCAAGCTTCAAATTTGAAACATTTATCTGATTGTGAAACTGTCACTTCGAAGATCAAAACCAGGTTTATCAAGTTAAACTTTTGAAGTTTAATCAAATCACGATGCTGCAGGGCATGCTACTTGTTTGATCTGTGCATCAAAGCGTACAGTTTAAACTGGGAAATGATTTGAATTAAAGGCTAAAGTTTGGCAAATGGCTGAAACTACACTGATGAAACTGCACCCCTCATACCTACATATATGATTTGAGTTAAATGTGCATCTTGTAATCAGCAAGGACTTTGAATGTTGAATTTTTGCTGGTCCCCACCACCCCTGGGTGACATAAACCTAATGTCTCCAAAGACTCAGAGCAAATTTGGTATGCAATTCCTCTTGACATGACATATTGTCCAGATGCCAATATTTTTTGATGGATTTAAAGCCAGTTGCCCATAGGTGATATGAGACAATGATTGCATGTAAATTCCTTGAATGCTGTTCTACTTCCCTGACCACGTGACATCCTTCTCATTCTGTGGATAACCCCCACAGGTTGAAAGAGCCCTCTTCATTCGCTGTACAAACCTCGACGTCCGTGGGATCAGCGTCAGGGTTTCATACAAGGTCAAGGTCAATGTGGGGTCAGGCCAAGGGTCGGAGGTCACCTGCACCTGCTACCAGGATCAGGCCTTCCGGCTGGAGACAGTCACCCCGTTTGATGTTACCATCCGCATGGCGTCTCTCAAGGTTTGGAGAAGACCACTTTGTATTCATTAACATCATTTCTGGTAGTACAGGTCCAGTTTTAAACTTCTCAGGACCCGCAATATTTCCATTGCAGTTGTGCTTTATTGTCCCATCTTGAGTCGTAATTTGATTATTTAAAGCTTTCAATACTTTTCCAAAAGCCATAGTTGTTGATCAGTTTGGTAGAAGTTTGCTTACTTGCTGTAAACTACATGAAGAAAAACAGAGCAAAAAATCATAACCTGCAAACTGGTAACTATCTGGAGAAGGATTGTGCGTTAGAGCGGTTGTGAAACCTGGATTGTCAAGCTTTGTACACAGCATATATCAACTATACTATTCACGTACTCTATATATACATCATATATTTCCCAAGTATATTTTGCAAATCAGGAGTTGCATGACAATTATATAAGTGGTTGAATCAGCAATTGAGAATGGCATTGAGGGAATGAGAAAGAAATTGTTTTACTTCTTTATTAAAGAGTGACTTTTCACTCTCTATTAAAGGGTGCTAACATTCTTCTTAAAGAGGAAAGTTAGCAATTTCTTACCTTCAAGGCAATACACTGAGCACTTGTGTAATGGGAGGCAATATTTTTGCCATTTGTTGTCCCCGCCGAACGAGTTCGAGCAGGGGACTATGAAACGGGCTCCGTACGTGTGTGTGTCCGTGTGTCCGTCCGTCCGTCCGTCCGTCCATCCGTGTGTGCGTCCGTGTGTGATCAAAATCTTCAATTTGCTACTTCTCTGTCATTTATGAGCCAATTTTGATTCTGTTTGCTTTATATGATAGCACTACATGGGAGCTTTGAAACTTCTACACAGAATTTCAGTCGTGACCTTTGACCTTGACCTTTGACCTATATTGTACATTCTGCTACAAAATGCTACTCCTTCGCCATTTCTAACCCGATTTCGATTCCGTTTGCTTTAATATGTGATGGCACTAGGTGAGGGCTTCAAAACTTCTACACAGAATTTTGACCTTTGACCTTGATTTTTGACCTGTATTGTACATTTTGCTACAAAATGCTACTCCTTCGCCATTTCTAACCCGATTTCGATTCCGTTTGCTTTATGTGATGGCACTAGGTGAGGGCTTCAAAACTTCTACACAGAATTTTGACCTTTGACTTCTTTGACCTTTGACCTTGATTTTTTGACCTATATTGTACATTTTGCTACAAAATGCTACTCCTTCGCCATTTCTAACCCGATTTCGATTCCGTTTGCTTTATGTGATGGCACTAGGTGAGGGCTTCAACACTTGTACACAGAATTTTGACCTTTGACTTCTTTGACCTTTGACCTTGATTTTTTGACCTGTATTGTACATTTTGCTACAAAATGCTACTCCTTCGCCATTTCTAACCCGATTTCGATTCCGTTTGCTTTATGTGATGGCACTAGGTGAGGGCTTCAACACTTGTACACAGAATTTTGACCTTTGACTTCTTTGACCTTTGACCTTGATTTTTTACCTATATTGTACATTTTGCTACTAAATGCTACTTCCGGCGGGGACATATATTACGCACCGCGTAATTTCTACTTTTCCTTGTTAATTTTGAGAATATCGTTCAATTAGCAAAGTTACCAAAAATTTAAACTCTACAAAATCTATTGCATACATGTATAGTACTTGTTAGGTGTCTGAATTTAATTCAAGTCATAAACGTGATAAGCCCTTGAGTTGGAGGGGTTGGAGAATGTCTTTCCTCTTCTCGTTTCTTAATGGAACACTTAAAATGTCACTTTGGATGTAGATGTATGCCAAGATTACTTAATAGCCTCTTCAGTAAGTGACACCTGCAGTTCACAGTTATATATGGATTGCATGGCATTTCATCTAACTCCTACCTATCATGTAAATGTGTGTACTGTGTCTGTAATGTGAACTCTGTCTGGTCTGTGTGTTTCTGTCCTCACCTGATGCAGTTTGAGGCCATTGACCAGGTTCATCCAGACCATCCATTCCTACTGATGACTGATATCAAATGTCTCTCACCCTGGCCGATCACTGTCACTGACAGCAGCCTCATCCTGGTAAGTCTTTCTGGGATGAATTGTAACCAATTTGGTTCATCCCAGGGAAAGCTACAGTAGGACAGGTTTCGATACTTTTGTCACATGGATGCAACATGCAGGGTTCCCAGCCCATCAGGGAAATCAGGGAAAATTATTTTACTTTTTTTTTCCAGTCGGGAAAAAGTCAGGGAATTGATAAAAATGCCTCAAATCAGGAAAAAGTCAGGAAAATTTCATTGGCCCAAAAATTGAAAGTACATGTGTAGTCAGTAAGACTCTGTTATATTTTGTCACATATCAAAACAACATCCATTGGAGGAAACAGGATAAGAATTGGATGTGAAACTGGAAATGAGTTGAAATAGTTATCACGGAAATTTAATACTTCATCGGGGAAAAATCAGGGAATTTTGTTTTCTTGAAATGCTGGGAACCCTGACATGTTCCTGCTGTGTAATTTTTGTCAATTGTTGAATTCCTTGGTATGTAAGCAATCGAGTCTCCAATACAGCATTTCCACCTGATATGGATGATTGCTGGCCAGCTGGTAAAGTCACTTTATAGATGAGATATGAAAGTGTTAGAACTCAGGAAAGTGATTTGTGTGTAGTGCAATTGACAATACTCAAAACTTTTCTGTCTCCTTCTTGATGATGATGATGATGATGATGATGATGATGATGATGATGATGATGATGATGATGATGATGATGATGATGAGGAGGAGGAGGAGGAGGAGGAGATGGATGGATGGATAGATAGATAGATTCGTATAGATAGATAGACAGATAGATAGATAGATAGACAGACAGATGGATGGATAGATAGATAGATAGATAGATAGATAGATAGATAGATAGATAGATAACATTAGGACATGACCACTGTGTTTCATATTCATTCTTCTGACTTCAGGGATTATGGAATCCCATTGTCTGGTGGTTATTATAAAGGATGTCTGCCAACAAACAGCACTTTCAATCTTGAAATTCATTCAAATTCATGGAGTTGTTCATGTAATCTGCCTCCAAATCTTTGTAGCAATGCTGCAGATACATCTTCAGAGTAGTGGGAAGACTGTAATGTGTGTAGATAGTCACAGCATAATGCAATCACTCAGTTGCAAGATGTGTCAACATTTGACCCAAAAGTATGATGTAAGTTACTCAGAACTTTACTTTACATTCATGGGGTGAATTGAAAGGCACTTGTAAGTTTAACACACACAAAAAAAGAAACTCAATGTGTTTGTTCTCAATACCACACTGTGATAAATTGGTCCTCTTTTCATTTTTGCTGTAATTCTATGCTGATTGATTGTAGTAGTAAAACATACATTCTTCACAAGACTAAGTACTGGTAATACATATGATATTAAAGTAGTAAAATTTTGACTAACTTGAGGTGTCTGTTTCTTATGGTGAGTTATTTCCAAGTCTCTACTGGCTGATTAATTTTGTATATTTTTCCTCCTACATAGAATGATCATGTGCGAGCAACTGATGAGGATCGCATGTCACAAATAAAAAATGGTGAGTCATGACCAGGCCAAAGACATCTTTTCTCCAATTGGTGCATTCCAACAGTCATAGCACATATTACATCAACCATAACTGTTTATGTCTGATTTCTCAGAGTGTCCTTTTATGCGTAGACATCATTTAATAGCCTCAGTGCAGATTAACTCCTTAGCTTTTGTGATAGCAGTTGTTTATCAGTATCATGAATGCTTTGACCATCCAAATGTGTGAAATGTGAATCAACTTTCTAAACACCTAAAGCTACAAAGTCTGTATCTCTGTTACTGCTGTACTATCAAATCTGATTCATGTGTCACATTTACCCACACACCACAGTGACGATGAAGACTTCGGAGAGTTCTACAGAATGTATCTGCATGGAATCCCAGCCAGGCACCAGGTCTGGTCTCATCTCACTGGGCCAGTATGCAGTAGGATGGAAGAGGTAACTAATGTGTCTCCTTTTGACTGCTGTTCCATTTTTGGGATCTATATTGTCTTTGTGTAGATCGTTCTGTTACACGCATTGTTTCACATGATCGTATGCTTTGAATGGCTTGATGGTCTGTAGAGTTCAGTGCCAGGGATTTGCAATGGAATGTATAGATTTTCTGATGATTGGGCTTTCATTCTTATTCATGAAGCATGGAATCTAAGACTGATTGTACTGTAATGACATGATAACTTTATTGCTGTGATGTAAATTTTATTGTGGAATGATTTTGACTAAAAACACAGAATAAAAAGATGGATGGAAAGTTCTATCAAGAGCCTGTCTGGCATCTGGTTAACTTTCTTTTAAAGGTTATTCAGTCAGACCGCAGCACGTATGCTAATGAGCCGATCCGGCAAGATTTATTCAGCACTCTCGTTGACGATCTTTGCGTTCGAAAGGTGTCTCGTCGTGCGAGATTTTGCGAGAGTTTGACAGTGCTATGGTTTTCACAGTGTAGCGACTTGTACATACATTCATCATGGCTACAAGTCACAGTAAATTGTTCTGCAGACTCTGATCTTTATTTTGATACTAAATTTGCGTATAACATCGGATCTTATCATGACGATATAATCAGTTGAATTTGCATAAATCTTACCTGCTTTTCACGGAAGATTTTGTCGTCTAAAGTTCGTTTTTGGTTCCTGACCGGTTTAAGAAGCTGTTGTTTCTGATTTTGGCTTTTTCGTAGAGAGGAAACTTAGATACTCATCATATATTGTAGTCAAGGAGATGCAAGCATGATTTATACTAGTTTTTCTGTTTTGAAATGTCTGTAAAATTCGCTCCAAATCCGGAAGTATGCTCCACACAAAGTGTACAGTGGCGCGAAAGAGCTCTCTCAGTGGACAGTGCTTGCATTCAGCACTTGAACTTGGCTTGAACTACATGCGTGCCAAGAAACCGCAAGTGGCATCAAACCGTTATGTAGCAGTGTAATGACGTAATGCAAGCACTGAATGCAAGCGCTGTCCAATGAGAGAGCTTGCTCTTGAGATTGCACGGTTTCAAGCTGATCAGCACTGACATCGATGTATATTTTACTGGTTCCTGACCGGTTTAAGCAACAAATTGTCAAGATGTTTACATGTATAGAAAGATTAAGAGATAGACTACCTAATAATGCATTTTCATTGAGATGCAGAGTGAATTCGGTATTCTTTTGATGTCTTGAACGTGTACTGCACAAATTACTTTTTTCATCACTTTTCAAGCTCAAATTATGCTATGATACTTTTCATTTACAGTAATTTGAGTAACACGTGATGATAGTTTACATATTTTCCTTGAATTTGCTACCAAATTTGTGAATGTAAGGTGTATTTTTGTTGCCGAAAGCCAAAGGACAAAATCTCCTTTCGCAGCTCATTACGTATTCAAGCCTAGAGCGGGCTTGCATACGAGTTGAATAAATACGAGCGAATTATCGGGTGCTGCGGTCTGACTGTATTAGTCACTGATCCCATTGCTCACAGGAACAGGGTGTACCATGTATTAAGTCTACAGGAATTAATATAGAATAAAGGCAGTAGTCAAGTTGCAGTTATTGCACCTGCCAAAGCAACAGTGAGAATGTTCAGAGCTGATTGGCGATTGAAAACAGGGCCCCCTTCTGACATTTTTTTTGTCTTTGGTTGTTTCCTCCCATGCTATAGGGCCGACCTGGACCTCCCTGCTGTGAGGACCGTGCTGCCGCTCCCCGAGGTTACCCTCCAGGAACTCCCCATCTACATCAGCTCCCAGCTGCCACCCTTCGGTCTCGTGAGGGCGCCCTTGCTGGCCAAGTTTGAAATCACCAACAAGACGTCCATTGTGCAATCCATCGAGGCCAGCGTGGAGCCCAGTGATGCATTCATGTTCTCTGGTCACAAGCAGGTAAGAAATATGGCAGCATGGAAATTGGCATGAAAGAGTCTGGATATCATCCAATGTCTTGTTTTAAATGGCAATCAAGATTTCAAAACACAAGACTTGTATGGTAATCTTGTATGCTATGTGCCATAGACATCTGTTTAAATATCATCCTTGTGACAATGCACATAATTTTCACACATAAAAGAGCTGTTATCACACATGGCAGGAGTCTTTTTGTCATTCTGACTCACAAGATTAATGCTTCTAAAATCTGTATTCATAGCTAAAATGATCTTTCTTTTTGGGGGGAGGAAAGCCTGTTATGACTTTTGTGCCGACGCCTCATTTTTCTTTCTTTTTTTTGTCTTTTTTTGTCTTTTTTTTTGGGGGGGGGGGTTGCTAACTGACAATAGACAGGGCAGAAAATGTATGTACCTGATGAAATCAGAAAGTTAATGTCATAATTATGTCAGAAAGGTATTCATGTGTCAGAAGAACAAGACAAAACTATGATTGATGAGGTCGCATGTTTCATTAGCTGAACCTGCTTGCTTGCTTGTTCTGCTACAGATCTTCTTCCGCATCCTGCCGTCCGGACAGCAGACTCTGACCTATAACCTTTACCCTCTGGTGCCTGGCTATGTCAAACTGCCACGGCTGAAGCTCAAGGTGCCGTACGCCCCTAACCTCTCTGAGGAGTTCATCAGCAAAATACTGCCCTCGCACATTTTCATCAAGGTAAGTTGTCTTCACCAAACCATGTAGGATTAGCTCTGCTTGACTCTTTCAGACATGAGAAATAATACTATCTGCTGAGCAGACACTCAACGGAGCTATTCACCTTCGTATTTGCGTATTGTCTATTGCACGAAGCAATGTTTTCAATTCAATTTCTCAGTGATATTTATTGATGTATTAATCATTACATAAAAGAGTGCAGTAATTTTTACTCTTCAACTGTTTCAAAAATATGAAACATTTTCCAAGATTGAGAAGGGGTGAGTTGATGTTTAAATCGTTTGTGCAAGGCAGAATACCAAGGATAGATGCTATTTGAAGAGGAAGTTGTAAAAGCAGCAGTTAGTTTAGATTGGATAATCATCCAATATGTAAGGATTGATTGCCTCCATGTTCATTTGATGTCATTCTTTGCAGCCTCAAGGAAAGGATCTTGCTGTCGGTAGCTAAATTTGCTTCGAAGAAGACAAGAAAGACTGAATTTCAGGCGAAGTTATTCCGACGTTGGAGTGAGAGCTAGAGAGATACAGCTTAAACCTGCAAGTGAACTCTGTACAACAAGTGGAAATCCAGAAATGACCAATAACCACAGTGTCTCTTGCTGGTGGGTGCTTTCATATGGATCTTTGTGAATGCATTTCGTAAAGATGTGTACAACTGTTAATTGTTCAGAAATAGGATTAAAAGAGGAAACTCACCCAAAAATGAATAAACTTCAGAAGAAAGAGAAAAACATTCCTTACAGAACGATACAAAAATGATAAAAATTGGATAAGAAATGAAGATATGACATTTTGAAAAATCAGATTTTTTCAGAAAACATTTCTTGACCAGTCCTTATGAAAATTCAAACCAACAATTTGACAATGTCATGCTCTCACAATTTCTTATTCATTTCATATACAGAAATAACAAAAATCTCATATTTCTTCTTTAAGTGTATGCTGTGGTAATAGCAATTATTGCAATCATTGCAATATTTACAAATACAGTACATGTGTTTCTATGAATAATTTTTTGAGTGAGAAGAGGTATGGTGTTGGGCTGGTACATCCTCAGCAATGTATTTCTGATTATGATAGAATGAGGGAAGGAAAGAAAGATAGCTTGAAAGTGAGGAAAATAAGGGAAGCCATAGAATGCTCATTGCTGACCAGTATGTCTTGAAATACTTTGCTGGTCTTAACCAAGGAATATACGGTATTCCCACAACTTTATCTTTGCATGGGAAAAAGGGTTTAGATTGACTTCCAGTTACTAAATCAAACCTATGCAGTGGACTCCCGTTATAACGAAGTCCTCGGGACCAGAAGATTTCTTTCGTTATATCGAAATTTCGTCATAACCGAACGAATAAACAACAAATACATAGAGCGGATAATGTTTCGGCCTGAATTTTTACTTCGTTGCAACCGGAATTTCGTTATGACCGTGTTCGTTATAACGGAAGTGCACTGTATATATCTCCACATCAGCACACTTCCTGGATGTTCTCATTCCCAGGCTCAGGTTGGTTTTGTCACTTATGGCAAATGGGACTTTTGAATGCAGCTTTATAAAGCCAAGATACTCTACCCATTCACCACACAATGGCAATTCTTTTGGATGCTTTTGAAAAGTGAAGACTGTTTGATGCAACACAAGCTTTGTGACAGAAAAAGCGCATGTACGCAACTGCTCATGCAACGTTACAAATGACGAATATGAAATGCTTTGCAGGGTTCTTGCTTGCTTATCTTCAACCCGTTGAGGACGAGTCCCGAGTATACTCGGGCAGGTGTCTATGGGAAATGTGTGTTGTAGCAAAATCAGTCTGTCCTCAACGGGTTAAGAAAGTTGGAGCCTCGTTAAAGGAATAGATCTCTGTAAAACCTCTCGGCTTGTCAAAAAAGCTCGCATACGGTAGATAATTAGAGGGCTATACTCTTTAAGGGCAGTTCCCCTAGCTCGGTACAATGAAATGATTCACAACTTGATTTGAATTGGTGGACATCAACATTATTTTGTTATATGGACTAGATATGCATGTCATGGGTCATGCAATGTGTTAAACTTGTTTGCCCTGTGCTCATATATTTGATGTTTGTATCACACCTGCTTTGACCTTTGACCACTGCGGAGAGAAATACAGCCGTAGCATGTCTCGTCTATCGAACTGTCGGTATCTTCATTGTGCAACTGAGAAGTTCATTTCATTAGATACCAAAAGATGCTTTCATCGAAAATGAAAATCTTTCTGACCAGAATCATGGATGGAATATGAAATTTTGTGACATTGAACTATTTCAGATTTAGTGACCCCTTCCCCTGAATTGTCACTAATGTGTTGCCATGGTAGCTCGTATTGTAACAAAGATTGTACTGGTGTTAATACAGTGTATTCCAATTGTCTGTACAACATGTAGAGAAAGCAGTATTTGGACTAGATGTTTATTTGGAAACACAATGTACTCTATCTCCTCATTCTGCAATGCTTATTAATTATGAAGACAAAAATTAAAGAGATATATTGTAGTATAGTATGGGTGACTTTTGGTAGGGTCACATTTGTAGCAAGAAGGATTTTTTTTTTCCATAAAGGTATTGTATTTTAAGCCAAGTTGTACCACTTTTCAAGTACTGTAAAACGAGGAATGTTCGTGTGCATTTTAATTTCACAAATTTTGCGAGAGCCAAGATTCGCGAAATTAAAATGCATGCGAAAGCTCTTACCTACACTATATGCATTGAATGCCAGTGGCAATTCGCGGAAATTTCATGCCACGAAAAAGGCCGTCGGCTCCAATTCGCGAAAATTTCATGCCGCGAATATATCGTGTTTTACAGTATCAAGTATGGTTAAGTGCTTGAACAATGTGCTTGACTGGTGTGTTGCCTCTTCAATCATGAAATTATGTGCAGACCTAGGTAAACCAAGGAGAAATTGATATGATGACCATTTAGAAGAGAATCTTAAGCTATATGTACACTTACGAAATAATGAAAATCCCATATTTATGTGCTAGTGTAAGCATGCTGGGGCACTTGTTCCCGACAATGTACTCATTCCAGTTATTGTGATCTTGTGAAGATGTGAATATATAGGCATTATTAAATGCACATATGGAGACAACATTGTTTTCTTTGTGTATTATACACTATGTGTCTCATTTGTGTATCTTTGATACCGGTAACTTTCATATGCTAACACCAATCTGAAGATACAGTGCACTCCCGTTATAACGAAATGCTCGGGACTGGCAGTTTTCTTTCGTTATAACGAAATTTCGTCATAACCAAACAAATACAATATATAACGAAAACAAGGAGCCATGTACAGTGGAAACTCGATATAACGAGATGGTCGGGACCGAGTCATTTTCCTCGTTATAGCCGATATCTCGTTATATCAGTAGGCATAAAAGAAGGCATAGCATAAAGACAGTAATTCGCACATGTGGGACTACCCATCATATTTCAATCAATACTGATAACTTGATATTGTGTGTGAGGGAATTACTCACCTTTATGGGTAAAAGATGTTTTTCGCCAAGGAAATCCAATATCAAGAATGTGTTTCTTATTAATTGTACATGTTTGAATTTGTAAATTTATATAGCTTGCGATTGTATCAAGATCGTCCGTGTGGATTGGGGTTGGATTGGTATGTGGTTATCGTATGGGTGTGTGTTGTGTGGAAAGCTTGAATATGGTCTGCACAATGCTGTGTGTGTATGTGACACATTCTGTATGTACATTATGACTGCGTGTGTGTGAAGATGGGAAATTCCCTACGTAGAAGGCCAATCACAGCATCAGACTGCCTCACACCTGCTAAACGTCATGATGATGTCATGTATACATATTATGGCCGTCCCACCACATTTTCTGCTTGTATCAGTGTGCGCGCACACACACACTTACACGTACAACATGCAGTGCTAGCTGGAGTGCACTGAAGAAAATGATTGTGTGTACAAGACAGTTTTTGGCGCATCAAGCTTTACAATCTCGGAAGATGATAGCATAGGCGAAGTAAAGCTTTATCGAAGGCATTTTGCTTTACCTCGCTATAGCAGGTTTGATTGACTATGTTTTTCTTTGTTTGGAAGTCACAAAATTTATCTCGTTATAGCAGTTATTTCGTTATAGCCGATCTCGCTATAAGAGTAGCATTTTACATAGACTTGTGTGGAAGGAAATTTGGGACCGGGAAAATTTCCTCGTTATAACCGATATCTCGTTATAGCAGTGTTCGTTATACCGAGTTTCCCCTGTATATATATCATATTATGTTTGCTGAATACTCATCATACACTGGAAAGCTATGTGAACTGTGATGGGATAACTGTATTACCATAATAAACGCAAGTTCCCCTCAGAAACTGTGCGTGACACAAGGAGCGAACACACAGTGGTGTGAAGCGTTCACCCATGCAGAGAGGCTATAAATGCTTGTTCCGCTACGTATTTTCGAAAGCAATTCGCATTTCGGTATAACGGAGCACATTTCTTTTTTTTTTCTTTGTCTCTGGCGCTCGGAAAAGACTTCGTTATAACGGAAATTTCGCTATAACCGTGTTCGTTATAAGCGAATTTTGTACCATAGACTTTAATGGTGATAATTTTGGGACCAGAAGATTTACTCCGTTATAACAAAATTTCGTTATAACCGTGTTAGTTGGAACGGGAGTGCACTGTGGTGTGTTTCTTTAATCTGAAGTCATGTAGTATAACAGCCACAAAAAGTTATCATATTTTCATTTCGACATATTCGTACCTGATCCCTCCTTTGCCTGGTGGCAGAGTGTGTATGTAGGTCTCATGTGTTCCTTGGTCTTCATTTTTTTTTCATCATGTTTTCTCATCTTTTTATACTCCTTGAACCACTGAACTGAGACTATACACTTACTTGTACGATGTACCACATATGCCTATACAGACAAAGCACAGAAAGTACGAGTTAAAGTAGGCCTACATGTACCATAATTTAGCAAACCAATTGTTTGCATGATACCTCTGCCCATAAGTAACTGAACCGCCTGAAACCACCGGTCTGTTTTTTTTAATAATTTGATGCTTTAGGCCTGTCACTATTTTTTTTCACACAGAATATAATTTATAGGTCAAAGGTCATAGGTCAAAGGTCAACAGAAGTATGCAGAATCATTTCTGTGATACACCATTCTCTTAACTAAACATGCAGTGACCTATTTTACATAATTTAGAAAATTGTAAAAATGAGAGCAATTTTGCTGTATCTTCCAGGGAACCATAGGCCATTAGACCTATGTACAGAATCTTCAGTTGCTAAAGGGCTGAACGCATTTAGCCCGCAAATTTCAAATTATTTTGTGCATGTACCACCACTACCAAAATGAGCGTGTAGAAACGTACTTTTGAGCTTGCATCCTCATTGGATGTCTGTTTGCAGTGAGCATTGCGTCACGCGCATTTTACGCGTTCAAAATTTGTACTGCGCACCGGTGAAAGGCTGAACAAATGCGGCGGACCGCCGTGCCTACTAACGTTAGAAAACATTTCACAACCATCATAATTATATTGTCTGTACCAGCTAATTCGCTATGTATGCTAGCAATAGGGAGCTTTCGACTGACGATGCAACCAACCTGAAACGTCCGCGTCCATCAGTCCATTGTCCCTTAAAAGTACTTTCAAAAATGTGCAACACGGTACATGAGCGTATGACGTATTTTGCTTCATATTTGTTATATGCTTGTAAATATCTGTAGATAAACTGTATTATAATGTAGATAACACAGTCTGCAAGAATCTTCAGATTATTGAAGGAGGCAGACTTAACCAGAAGAAGGAGAAGAAGAAACAGCATGATTGGGAAATGCGTGGCTGACGTCGATAATTTATGCATGCAGTCAGTAAAACCCGCCTCAAGTGAACTTTCAAGTTTAGATCGGGGAGCAATCCCCGCGTAGTTTCGCGTGGTGTGAGCACGCTGATCTTGTCAAATGTGCGTACAAATAAACACGTCATCAAAGAAGGTTAATAAGGAAAGGAGCTTTCGATTTAAGGATGCGGATGTTAATTGTTCGTATCGTGTGCATATTTCTGCCGTTGGCATAGTTACGAGTTTGAAGCCCTGCGTCCATCTCGATTCTACTGCGGAAAGTAGGCCAAAATAACGTCGTTCTAGAATCACACTGACGTAGCTGAAGGGAACAATACTAGCACCAGTGTCATTTTGATAAAAGGATTACCATGAAGGGCATGACATTTTTTTTACACCCAGCGCAACTTGTACTTTTCAAACTCTGTCATTACATTCTGTATTCCTATGTATTACAAATCAACAAAAGTTAGCTTGAGTTTGCATTTCATAGAGTTACTGTTATTGTATTGTGATAAGGATTCATGATTGCCCAATCATACACAGCTATTTACATCATATGAATATTCAGTTATCAGTCAAGGTTTTCTCATTTGCATGCTACCAAATCTTTTGTGATGATAATCCGGTTCGTGAATATTTACATGTTATGATTTGAATCTGCATGCAAGTTGGTGCAAAGCAAACTGACCATTGAACCAGTTACAAGTCATCAGATCAGTATCCACACCAATGAAATGGCTGGCGCCTCAACATCCGAAAAATGGAAATGGTTAAACTCACTGCCACACTTATGATTGTATTTCAAGAAAATGTCTTTTGTCAGTTTTATCATCAACATTGGAACATAGATTAAGTGAGTGAGCTAAATCCACTGGTGACTTTTGTGATTTTCATGAAAAAATTATGTTATCATGGCATCACATTGTTTTGACATTGATGAAAGATGAAATTTGCATATCTCCATAGTATTATATTAATTTAATTGTCACATGTGCCAAATTTCAAGCCAGATGTTGAAAAACTCAGAAAGTTAGTTCAATCCACAATTTTCTGTAGAGAAGCCTATGCTTTTTATTGAATTAAAAATGTGTTTACCATGGCAACTTCTTATCTGACAATGACAAAAAAAAATAAAGTCTGCAGTATTCATCGCTCTCTAACTAGCCAATGCTCATTTAGAAGAAGCCAAGAATGAAATACAGATATAAGTATAGATTGAGTAAAAACAGTAATATTAGAACTCAACAGTGAAAGTTTAAGGAAAATCACACGTTTAGTTCAAAAGTTATGTAATTTAAAAGTGTCAATGCCATCATCACTAGATCAGAAGACTCCTACATTTATTGATTTTATGATGTCATTATGGGATCCACTAATATAAAGAGAATATATGGAGAATTCCAAAAAATTTCATCTTTCCTTTCATGAAAGGTACACATTTCATCAACTTGTTACTGACAATCGTTACGGGTAATATCAATCCCCCCCCCCCCCCCCCCGCTTTCTGAAAGAGGTAAGTTAGTGCTCCTTCATTATGCTTGAAAAGTGGAACAATGTTGAATTTTTTCTACATTTCTTTGTATTGTTGTCAACAATGACATCATGAATTGTTGTCTCCTTATCCAATGATACAGGCACTGCAACCTCTAAAAATCTAATCCCTATGAATTGATTGGCCAATGTTCCTCAAACTTTCGCTGATGTGTTCTACTAATGTTGCTGCTTTCATTTAATTCACATTTATATTTGGGCTTTGATTTCCTTTAATACAGGGAGGTCATAAATAAAATACCTAGTTCTCAAAATCCACCAACGGTAGCCACAACTAGCTGAACTGCTCTGATTATGATTAAAATCAGAGAATTGCTCATGATGACACCAGATGAAAATACAAAATACACCCAAGTTGTTCTGCTATGACTCTATCTATTACTATCACTTTAAAAATATCACATTGTGGCACGCCAACACAGACCCACACAAAAACTCCCAACTGAGAGTGCATTGGAGTAGTATCAAGTGCTTGATGTAGTGTTATGCAAGATTGCATTATGAGATTTGTGAGAAAATTTTGCCACTTTGACACGAGCAATTAATTTTTCATATATTTTAAGTGAAAGGAACTAAATTTTACATTCGATTCACATGATATTCGACTCCACGACTTCCCCTAAGCCATTCTTTTCCCCAGTATAATTGATGATGCACAGGGTAAAATCAGACACAAGCAATTAATTTTTCATATATTTTAAGTGAAGGAACTGAATTTTTCATTTGACTTGTGATATTCAACTCCAAAACTTCCACTAAGCAATGCTAGTATATGATGCACAGGGTAAAATGAAAACTTTTGAGGTAAGGGAGGAAGCTTTAAATGGAGGGAATTTGTGGCTCATCGGTCCTCGGATCGTACAAACTGTTATTGATGATAAAAGTTAATGCAATACAGGTGATTTCTCCAATGTTATATGAGTCTGATTGCCAAGATAGCATGGAAATTCCACAAGTCTGTAATTTCCCCACAAGTTATTTTCCTTGTCATTTCTGAAGTAACAATTACTCATATCAGTGTTATAGGTTAAAATAATAATTTGCCTGCACAAAACTTAAATAATTCATAAAAAATATATCTGCTGTCAGAATTCTTTAAGCTATTCAGTTTTCAATGAAATATACAAGCAAAATCTTACTCATGGATATTGGACACACACAAAAAAAAAATCAGACCCAGAATGGCTGAATGACATCAGCATAAGCCACTTTGAAATTAATGCCACTCATGCTGTTTGAATGCAATTTAAATTGTTTTAAATTTTTCCTTTGGAAAAATATCTATGGGCAGGACATAGGTGATAGCTGATTCTGATAACCTTTTTTTCCACCTTTCTGACATGGAAATCTAATATGTGATGTTTTACAGCTTCATTTTCTAGAAAATTCTGCCGAAGTGTTTTTGTCATTACTGTTGACCACTTCGGCCGATGAAGCCATATGACATCAGTCAACATAGAGGGCGTGATGTGTATCTAGGTCATTTAATGAGTGCAAGAAAACGGCACAAAGGTGATGACAGATCTTCTGTCGCTCCTTTATCATTTTCATAGTCTCATAAAGGAAACAAAAACCACAACACTTCTGATTCTGCGAGCTTACCATGTATCAGTCAAAATCTATGCATTTTCTTTCCAGTTCCATACTTTCCTGTTCTCTCTCTCTCTCTCTCTCCTTATCTCTCCCTCTCAAATGGAGATTGAGATTAACCTGTTGAGGACGCTTTGATTTTGCTACAACACGCATTTCCTAAAAAACCCAGTGCGAGTATACTAGGGACTCGTCCTCAACGGGTTAACATCCAAATTTATCTTTCTCTCCCAAAGGGAGATTGAGATAGGCATCCAAACTCATATCTTTCTCTTTCTCTCCCAAAAGGAGATTGAGATAAATCCAAACTCATAATTATTTTTCTCTTTCTCTCCCCAAAGGAGATTGAGAAAAACATCCAAACTCATATTTTTCTCTTTCTCTCCCAAAAGGAGATTGAGATAAATCCAAAATCATATCTTTCTTTCTCTCCTAAAAGAAGATTGAGATAAACATCCAAACTCATTTCTTTCTTTCTCTCTCCTAAAAGGAGATTGAGATAAACAGCCAAACTCATTTCTTTCATTCTCTCTCTCTCTCCTAGGAGATTGAGATAGACATCCAGCTCATATCTTTCATTCTCTCTCCTAAAAGGAGATTGAGATGAACATCCAAACTCATTTCTTTCATTCTCTCTCCTAAAAGGAGATTGAGATAAACATCCAAACTCATTTCTTTCATTCTCTCTCCTAAAAGGAGATTGAGATAAACATCCAAACTCATTTCTTTCATTCTCTCTCCTAAAAGGAGATTGAGATAAACATCCAAACTCATTTCTTTCATTCTCTCTCCCAAAAGAAGATTGAGATAAACATCCAAACTCATTTCTTTCATTCTCTCTCCTAAAAGGAGATTGAGATAAACATCCAAACTCATTTCTTTCATTCTCTCTCCTAAAAGGAGATTGAGATAAACATCCAAACTCATTTCTTTCATTCTCTATCCTAAAAGGCGATAAAGTGCGTGTTCATACAGGAGCCTCTCGCATCGGCGCGCATGAGCCGGTATTTTACCTCCCACATGAGCGCTTATTTCTTGTGTTTATACAGAAGTCAAAATACCGGCTCATGCGAGCCGATGCGAGCCGATGCGAGCGGACCTCAGCTGAACTGGACCTCTTGAATTTTGGGGTCAAGCATAGGTCACGTTCGCAGTGCAGTTTATTGCATGATCGGAAAAAATGAAAAAAATCAAGATGGCAACGGCAAAGTCATCAGGACCACCAAGCTTGAAGGTCATTCTTGTAACGTTCCTCTTGACAACCACACGGCCAAATGATCAATTGAAATCCAGTTTTTCAGTAAGAAGGAGAAGACGTGGTTCGATCATGACAGATATTAAAATACGCGCTTTCCGGTTACCTCTCGAATTTCGGTCGTCTGTATAAACACACAGCAAAATACGCGAGGCTCCTCTCGCATCGGCCACCTCAAAAGGTGGCAGACGGAACCTCTCGCATGAGCCTGCATTTGGCGGCATATACCGGCATACGCCGTGTTTATACAGAGCAAAATTCGAGAGGTCCTCTCGCATGAGCCGGCATGAGCCGGCATGAGCGCGTATTTTGCTTCTCTGTATAAACACGCTCTGAGATAAACATCCAAACTCATTTCTTTCATTCTCTCTCCTAAAAGGAGATAGAGATAAACATCCAAACTCATATCTTTCTTTCTCTCTCCTAAAAGGAGATTGAGATAAACATCCAAACTCATTTCTTTCTTTCTCTCTCCCAAAAGAAGATTGAGATAAACATCCAAACTCATTTCTTTCATTCTCTCTCCTAAAAGGAGATTGAGATTAACATCCAAACTCTTATCTTTCTTTCTCTCTCACAAAAGGAGATTGAGATAAACATCCAAACTCATATCTTTCTTTCTCTCTCCTAAAAGGAGATTGAGATTAACATCCAAACTCATATCTTTCCCTCTCTCCTCCTCTCCCAAAAACAGATTGAGATGATAAACACTCAAACTCAAATCTTCCTCTTTCTTTTTTTCTCTCTCTCTCCCAGAGGAAGATTGAAATAAACATCCAAACTCATATCTCCCTCTCTCTCTCTCTCTCCCTTTCCAAAAAGGAATCAACTTGTGATTTTTTTTTTTTTTTTTTTTTGTACACTGTGACAACAAGGACAGATCTATAGGCTGGAGCTGAAATCAGTGATCCTTTTAAACAATTTTAATTGTATGTGACAGCATGGCACAAATGAAATGATTATGTTAAGGCTTGAAATTCATCACACAAAATTTTCAAAGAATGCAACTTTAATTGCATTGGGTACAATTATTGATCTTAAAAAGAAGAAAAAAAAACATGTAGGATCTACTTAAATAAAAAATGGAAATGCAGAATTTCAACAAATACAACTTTGTTCAAAAAGAAAAATATGTGAACTGAAATACTTATTGGGAACATTTGTAGTTTTTAAGACGGGGAGAGAAAAGTTATTGAATGTAAGGCAGACGAGACCAAAAAGACTGTGCTGTGGATTATAGATTACTTTGAAATAAGGATCCTCTTATTACAAAGATCTGTGATTGATTGTACATTGGTTCAGTGAATGGCTAGCTGCTTAGTAATGACTGAACATAATCTAACATTCACATGGTACTCTTTGTGACAGAATACGTATGACACAAGATCTTTGATGACATTTTTCGAAATGCACAAAGATAGTTTAAATTCAGTCCATGGATTATACAAAGTTTGATTGTAAAAATGCAAACGATAAAAATTGCATGGTCCAAGAGACATCCAGTAAGCAACACTATAGCTGACACGCTCATGTGCAAGATATGTTTATTGTGCTCTTGTTTTTGCTCATGGACTATAAACTTTAAAGCATGGATTTGATAGAAACTACCTTTGAGAATTCAGGCCATTGTACTCTTTTTTACCCCTGTCTATTGCAGTCGTATCCAGGTCACAAACAAGCTTGGCGGAGCCATAAATAACACTTCACATATTTCCAATTCTTCATAATGGCCTCATTGGACATTTTTCGATGCCGTTAATCTCTGCTTTAATTCCATTTTCCACAACAGCAATGGATTATCATAATCAGTTAATCACATACTGATTGTCAGCAAGAACATTGCCATTGACATAAACAACAATATGCTCTGTTCTTTTTGGCATGAGCAGAATCGTCAATATATTACTACAGAACATACATAGACAATAATATAAGAAAGAGAGAGAGAGAGAGAGAGCTCATTTCCAAAGTCAGTCCTACATAATATTAAACGTCCCACTGAATTCACTACACACTCTGGGAAAAACCCCAAGAAACAAAAACAAAAAATTCTTCTTTTAAGCTAAATCAGAACTAAGAAATAACATGAAGCTTATTTCTTTATTGCCATAAATGAACTGTCATTATGTGTGATGACTGACATGCAAGGGAGCCAGAAATAGCTATCAGTTTCAAATGTCCCTGCACTCTGCTTTTAGATGTATGCATTACAGCCATTATCATTAACATGAATAAATACATAAGTTTGACTTAAAGTATCCACAAGTCCACCTCACTACCTGTCTGCTGCATGGCAAAAATGGAAAATTGATATTTTATCTCTTCAGCCCTATTGCACACAATTACATGCAACCAGCAAAGCTTGTGTGTGTAAAGATTTCTTAATCCCCTACACAGCAGAGATCTACACTGTGTGTCTATGACAAACCTGTGCCTCACGACCTCATGAAAACTCCTAACCAAAATACTGGAAAAGTCGATGTCACCCTACAACACACATGATTGGGTTTGCGAGACATCGGGAGAAATCAATTTGATAGAAATTAGTTGCTTTTCCAGGTGCAACTATGGGCAATGACCTTTGATATTTACTTCGTAAGTGCTACAACATACATAATTCACTCACTTTCATGTATGCAATGCAGCTGCACACTTTCCTATCTGACTTGTGATGTACTTCACTTTCCTTGTGAAGGTTGAAGACAAATAGGGAACATCCAGTAATACTGCCATCTACTATAAAACACTGAGGAGAAGAAAAAACTGTAAAAGTGAAATTTTTCAGGCATTTCGCACAACCAGGAATCGGCGCGAAAATAACACGCAAATATTTTTTAGTGCTATATGTTCTACTAAATTAAATAAATGTCTTGATTGCGCGAAAATAACCACTTTTACGGTATGCAGTGTTTCTTGACAGCATACATCTCACGGTTTTTCTATATCTCTATGAGAAAAAGTTATGTTGTATTTTGTCTACAAATCTGATAGGAAAAACACACACATCAAAAGAAATCTGTTACCACTTTACAAAATATTGTAAAAGTACAATTGCAAAAGATAGCAAATCCATAACTATCTCTCTCTGAGAGAAAAAAAAAAAGTTTGTAGCTACCAGACTTCTCAGCCTTGTATTTCTGCAAATCCAGCACAACATTAGGGCTCATTTTCCTCTTGTATTTACTCTAGTAATCAGGGAATATGCTTACAACTTCCCCTTTAGTGTAGCCAGTGTAGAAATTATGCTGCACATGCAATAAGAACAATCTGGTAAGCATTAAATCAAAGAAATGTCTCCTACCAGCACAACGGGTATGAGAACATGCTAACTAACATGAAAATCAAGTGCCATTAAAGGCTATTCATATGCATTTTATGAAACAACAAAAAGCACCATGAAGTACAAAATTCTACAAATGGAAAAAAAAAGTTCAAGAATGCAGCTACTGCATAACACACAATTGTAAAAATACAATTTTTAAGTCCCTGGCTGACTAGAAAGAATACCATCTTGGTTCATTCTTACAGCTGCTGGAGGCTCGTTGAGTCTTTTTGCAACAATAACAAAAAAAATGAGAAGGGAAAGGGAAAGCTAAGTATGACATACACACACATTGAGACATGACGATTTTAAAAATATCAAGACTTTCAAACAGATGTACATACTAGACTCTTCAGCATGTGACTGGTTTTTAGATGGAGCACAATGAGTGTTGGTCCATTTTATGTACCTACAAACTATGTTTCAAAAATAGTTTAAAAGATTAAAAAAAGTATACTGCAAATAAGGTTGCAACTTGACAAAAAACTATCAACAGTTTGTGCTTGGATAATACGCTATTTTTCTTGACTAAAAAGGCATTAAAAACATTGACTTTACAAAAACATGACAAAATGCTGACTCATATCTTATGCTTGCAGACAGTGAATGAGAATGCAAGGTACCATAACGGAGTATCTCTATCCCGTCAGAAGCTTCATACTTTCTTGGTACACTTAGAACCAAGCAAGCCAGCTCAAAACAGTTGAAATCAAACAAACACCTGACATTTCAAATGTTTAAACTCTGTAGAATTTCATGTGTAAAAGCAGAGCCCTTGGCTAAGGACAGATTTCACGAGTATGTTACACTTTTGTGCGGACTTTCGTCAGATGGATCATCTACGGCCAACCGAAAGGTTGCTTCAGTTTGCCCACAGTTCAACAGATCTACCAACTACTCTTCTATGTGGATCTTATCTTCATAAAGATTTAAGCACTGGACTACACATTATAAGAGCTTGATACAAGGAACTTGAGCAAACGTACATAATTCATTAATGACTTGCTCAGCTAGAATTGGTCAATTGTGATGAATTTAAACATGTATTGTTTGACTCTGACAAACCAAGTAACCAACAGTTTATATCAATGTAATCACCGTAACTTTTCTCTCACCAATTCCAGAGCAATAAATAGTGCATTAAGATATTTTGCTATGTCAGACAAGCCTTTGCTTTGCTTTACTGTCAGAAGCAGCTCATTAGGTGCTCACGTAAGCATATCTTAACCACATAAAATGGCCTGCTCAAAAACATGCATTGGGACATGTATGCATCCATTAAAAAGTGTCATGCCTCGCAAAGTCATTTGGAGCACAACACACTCTTTCAAGGTCATTGCAATAAAAGTTTAAACGGAAAAATATTGCAGCCAGACGAAAAACATAATACAAGTACACATGAACACCAGTCGAAACTGTTGGCAAGAATGAGAATGTATTTTTCTACTTTACACAGATTGTGCTAACTGACAGCTGAATGTTTAAATAAACACAGTTTCAAGACTCATGACCAGATAACTCTAAAACAGGCATGATATTCTGTAGATTCAGACCTGATTTCAGATTATTTTCTCTCAAGTCTATACACATTTTGCTTTTTCTGTGTATCAAAACCACCTGCAAATTTTGATTTCCGATTTTTTCAACAAACCTCAATATCATCCCTGTAGAAAGAACAGCCTTGTGTTACCATGGCACTAAACTGCACTGCATCAGTTCCAGTGATCGGTATAGTCAGCTGCACTGTCATCATTTATCACGATAGTCACGATAGAAGATTCACCTGCAGCGACATTTAACCCGTTGAGGACGAGCTGATTGTGCTTTAACAGATTTCACATAGACACCTGCCCAGGTATACTCACACTAATCTTCAACAGGTTATTTGTCCTGAAAGTGAGAAAAACTATGCACAGTGGCCAAGACACGTTTACAAATCACTATGCAAATGGAAAGAAATGGACAGGTACTAAAGATAGGTGACAGAATATCAATAATATATCAGTTTTTATTATGTTTATAACAGTGGTGCAATTCCTTTTGAAACATTTCTTAAATTCATGTATGTAAAGTTCCAATTCATCAAGGATTGTTATTAAAGTAAAACTACAAATGTAGTTCAGCATCTTGGCCAACTCCCAACATCACCCCTCCATCTGACATTTGTGGTTGACCATAAGCTAATCTTAAGCGAGGAAGCTATACTCAAATGAGTTTCGAAAGCCTACACTGTACACGGGGTTGATTACAGATTAGTCCAGTTGACAAGATTCAGAACTTGTGCTGCTGTTTCTCAATCAACTATATCATTTTGGAAATTTTTTGAAAATATACTCAGGCAAAAATATTCTGTTTGAGTTCATATCAGAAAATCAAAATTTCACATTCAATTTTCAGTTGATAAATGGCTTATCATCTTCAATTGATTGGTAGTGATAGCAGAAATGACTATTAAACAACCAATCAGTTGACAATTGACTTTGAGAATAAAAAGATTTGATTGTATCGATTTCTGCCCTTTGTTTTCAGTGATGCCATAAATCATGGTTACAAAATAATGACAAATTCTAAATCTATAAGTAATTTTCATAGCTTCTAAATTGTAAGCACATCTGTACATAACTGAGTCAGCAATGGGAAAGTGACCTACAGTTGTACAACAAGCATAACTAATTGTGAACTATAGTGTGATTGTAGACATAAGTCTAGTGAACAAGAGGCATATATATCTTTACAAATCTTGTTCAAGTAAGCAATAATAAACATTTTTGTATAGTCTAAAAGCCAAAGTGCAATTGTAGTACAGGTATGTCTTATCGTGCAGGAATCTGGTTTGATGTACTAAGACCGTTGTCAACTTTTCATCGTCACCAAGGTATAAAGATTTTTCTTCCACGTATCTAAAGTTTCAACAATATCAGGTCCATCTCAAACATGCCACATCAGGGAGAAGTGAACTAAATTGAATTGAATCAATTTGTTTAACATGGCCACAAATACCCCTATTCTACAGAGATTTTTCCTCATCGGTCACTTGTCAGAAGCAAAGTTTGTTGCTTCCAGCCACCCACCGCAGTGTATCAGATCACAGTCTGACAAATCCGACAAGTGTTGGTCAAATCAGGTCAGTGTAAGACATGCTGCCTGTGATCTGCACTGGATGATTTTGCCTCATCGGATCAAGCCTAACATGTTTGACACTGACCTGATAGTCAACCAGCACAAGTCAGATTCATCAGACCGTGATCTGATACTCTTTGGTTGGTGGCCAGAAACAAAAAAACTTTGCTTCCGACAAGTGACCGATGAGAAAAAATCTCAGTGAAACGTGGCCGTTAAGGGAAGCCACAAGTGCTTGTAAGTGAGCAACCACAGGACCCATGGCTTAAAGTCCCATCTGGATGACTTGGCAATGAGGACAACATGCCTTGCTTTGTCACAACTGCCAGGGGACTTGAACCAGGGACCTCGTGATTGATAGTCTATGATCCTATCCACTGAGCCAAAACAGCTCCTCCATTAAGAATTCAAGAACCATTTGTCCATTTACTGTTTTACCAATGGCAGCTAAAGCTGAATGTCATTTCCCAACCCAAATGAATTCTCACCATTTCATGAAATCTATCATCTTTGTATTGAAAATGTTTTTTCAAAGAGCAGAGGATCTGCTCTACTTCAGCTGTCAATGCTTTCATTTACACCATCATTATCACCATTATATTTGGGATGTTTTAGCAGCACCAGTGATGATATATCTCCATATCCTTAATGCCCACATGTTGATGTTTCATCATAAGTTTCATTTACTGTTTGCCTCATACCAATACAATCTCTTATTTAAACAGACTTGTGTGATCCAGGTAGTCGAATACAGCTCTCCTCTATAACTTCAGCCTCTCCATAATGGCTACCTGCCCAGTGGGAAAAGAAAACTGCACAAGTACACTTTTACAGTAAATTAAGAAAATACTACTGTTTGATATATATGCAAATTCCATGGCAATATTGCCTCAAAGGAATGATAAAATAATTCTACAAGACCCTCATAAGTGCTATAAATACATAGTATGGCAGCTGTTGGTCACAAACAGTAAAAAAAAAGTTTCTTAAAAAACAAACTTCTATGAAACAAAACAAGGTTAAAATGATTGATAGTCACAGAGTTGACTAAAAGGTGAAAAAATGCAGAATGTTATAGCAAGAAATTTTGGGTAAATATATTTTTCAAGGTCTCTGTTCACAAATCTTTGTTTCTTATCTAAAGAGCCCATTTTTCCTTTTTTTTTTTCCAAACAAATTGTCACATGAAGCCCTTCTGAATCGACACAAAATAAAAAAAAAACCAAACATACAGACTAATGCAATAAGTTAGAATATTACAAGAACTGAACACCTGTGGATTGGAATTATGACATAGAAATGTCAAAATAGATGCTGTCACAAAAGCTAAATATTCCTATGTCTGACTGGCTTGAAAGGATAAAATAAATAGAAATATCTGTTACATACGATCACTACTCTTCTAATTGCAAAAGTTTATAATGCCAGTGGCAAGAAGAGTATTTTTCCACTTTTTAAAAAAGTTCCTTTTCTTCAGCATTGTTTCGGGCGAGTACTGTACATGAAAGAAAATAATGAATAATATAAACCTCTAATAGTGATTTAGCATTAAGTGGAGTTAATTTTGTTAAGTATATCACAAGCACATGACCACTATTCCAAATGTTTACAATAACCAGCCAAATTGCTAGCTACGTAATGGGGGGTGGGGTATGACATGTTAGGCTGAGTTCAAACCAATTCACTAGAGTTTGCTTCATACATCTTTCCTAAAATGTGTTTAATGCACTTGTTACCACCTATTCCACAGGTGGGGTGGGGGCATTGGGAAAAGCTCATGCACAACAAATCAATTCTTTCTTTCTTCTCACAGCAAGGACATTTTCTTGGGCATATTTAATGCCATGAATTTGATGCTTCATAAAGAAACTGTTACACAGTGAATGTACCTGATCATTTGCAAGCAGTCTAAAAACTCCTACATAATGACAAAAACAACATCATCTGATCCTATTCAACTTCTTTATGCATGATCATCGTAAATTCTTTCCGGCATCACAAAACAGCAGCTAATCAATTAAGTATTTTAGCCAATATGAAAGCCTCTTTAATAAGGAAAACATAAAACAAAGACCAGTCAGATGGAGATTCCCCTTCTAAAATCGGGAGGGGTGGGGAAATCCCCTCAGTTTATATATGTGACCCTGCATCATTAAACCAACAAAAAGTTACCAGGTGTTGAGTTTTAGTGAAGAGCAGATTCTAAAAGAACAGACTTTAAGCTTGAAAATTATGTAAAAGTCAATTCAAATTCAACTCTCCCAACCTATTCAAATATTGAAAAGAAAGCATGCACTCTAGAAAATTGTGTACTGAGAAAAGAGGCTCTGAAGTATTCTATTCAAGCGCTTAATCTTTACCAAGCCGTGCTCTGTGCCATGAATGGGAGAAAAAAAAGTAGGATAGATCTCCATAGCAACAAAAATGAAGGGACTATCATTACAACCAATTACAGATCTCTCCATCTGAAGTTGTAATTGGCAATTAATTCATTGTACTGTAATCTATGGCAGCCTGCAATTCATTTGGTGGAAAGTAAATTCTAAAATATAGTGTTCATCGTGTTAGGTCACTAAAATGTAATGACGTTATAGTACATACAAATAAAACACCCATACACACACACACACACACACACACACACACACACACACACACACACACACACACACACACACACACACATACACTCATAGAGCTGATATGGGTTCCACGGTTCATAAATCCCTTACACTAAACCTGTGGATTTTGGTTGAAACATATGACACTACGACAGTTCCCAAGTCCACAAGTTCAAAACTATCCCAAACCTTCAGGTTCCCTTTATTTCAAGATGAAGAAATGGACTGCTTTTGATCAACAATTAGCTATTCAAACAGCATCTTCACATCCTATTTGAATGTACGGATTACCACTGAACAACACATGAAAATAACAGTATTTTCACAGCTGCTAAAATTAATCAAGGAGGGATTCAGTGCAGAGACATGTGTTGTTTGATCAGTCAGTAGCACATTTTGTAATGCTGACTGAAGTCAATTGCCATGGGAATGTATCATACATAGAATCTACTGTCTCTGCAAAATGGCACACAGACTACAGGGTCATCACTATACATACATATTGGGTTTATTCACTCAAGATTTGTCCTTTTTAAGACAAAAGTGAGCTATTCAGGGTCGATGTCAGACATACTGGTCACAGAAAAATAGTTCATTTCAATATGTACATGCTAGATTACACGTTGACGTGTCATCATGCCGGCACTGGATACGGCCCTTCTCGTCTCCTGTTTCTCCTTTCACGAGCGTACTGTCGCGGATCGTTCTTGCCCACTGGGGGCGCCCCACCATCAGTGTCTCTCCCTTCTTTCCTAAAGACTTGAGTGTCCTGCTTAGCAGCGTCGTTGGCATGGTCCCCGGTGTCCACGTTGTGGTCAATCGGCTTCTCCCGGTAGACCTTCTTCAGGTTCTCGTTGAAGCCGGCGACGTTATTGGCGATCTTCTCCTCGTTCTCCAGCACGAAGCGGTCCGGCTCCCCGTAGCGGGGCTGTCTGGCGTACGGGTCGTAACCCAGGCGGGCTAGCATGGGGGCTAAGCTGGCCATGTCAGCCACCACATCGGGAGGAATGTGCCCCACCCACTTGCTGAGTGCCTCCAAGTTGACTGGTTTGATCACCTGGTCTGTGGATTTCTCCTTCCTGTACACACAGAGAGAAAAAAATTATTTTTATCATTATCATTATTATTATTATTATTATTATTATTATTATTATTATTATTATTATTATTATTATTATTATTATCATCATCACCATCATCACCATCATCATCATTATGATCATTATTATATTATTATTATAATTGTCATTTATTCGGCTTTCAGTCACAAAAATCAATATCACAAGTCATTTAATCCAATAACCCATGTCATTTCAATTCTTCCCTTTTGAAGACATCTTTGAAATAAAACTTCATCAAATTGATGTTTTCTATCTCTGAAAATCATCACCCTGATTGACAGATGGCCATTTATGGCATGAATGGAAAAATCATAAATTGGCAAAAGAGTTTGCAGTATCACCTTACAAAAAAAAGAATGAACCAGGCTAGCACTCTCCAAATCAAAATCCACAGTCTCTGTATCATACCTCTAACCCCATGCTACCAGTAGATTACATCTACTGGTATTCACAAATATGTTCATTTGGCTTGTGTGTATATGGCACCATCTTGGTTTCTAGTTGAACAAGCCATGCATGTGACACTTGATGAGTTAAGCCTGATTACTAATCATTCTAACATCTGATTCCAGTCTCACTTTGTCTGGTTTGAACAGAGAAATAATTACCAAGTTGTCATTATCATGATGATGATGATTATTTTTTTTGTTGATAATACCCTACTCTGCCAGGGCAGCTAATCAAGTATATTAAAGAAACATGCATTCTCCGATGAATTGCTCTGGTATCATCACATATGATGACATCATTCCAAGACAAAATGGATGAGCCATGCACAAAAGGATTTCACTGAACACGTTGTAGTTCAACATGAATAATTCTTACAAATACCATCCAGGATACACTACAATTCTTTGTGATGTGAATCATTACAAAATGTTGCTTTTGTTGTTGTTATGAAAGAGTTATCCACCTACAGGAAAATGTAACCCAGAATGAAAATAACCATACTTGGTTGAAGCATACAAACATTCCCTCAACTTGAACAAACCAAATATAGACAAAAAAAATTATGTCCATTTGAAGGTTAACAAGTCTGCTAATAATCTGTCAAATAATACCATTAAAAATGAAGAGGCACAACCTGAGCGATGGCCTCTCCATACATTTCACACAACGAATATCCCATTTTTCTCTCGAAAGAAACATTTTCTCCATCATTCTGTTCAGGAGAAGTCAAGGACATTCTGCCCTTATTGATTAAACCAAGGAGATGCAGGAAGTCACATTCGATAAGCAGGCTCACGAAAATTCCATACTGGGGGCCCTCTGTCATACGCAAGCATGAGAAGTATGCCAAAGTACAGGTCTGGCATTAGCTCACCATGACTGTTGATGCCAGGCACCCAATGAATGTCATCTTAAAGTATCTATTCATTTTTTAAACCATCATTGTCATGACATCATTTTGTTTGAGTACTCTCAAAATTTCAATTCCTAATTCTAATTCATAACTGATTTATCAGTCAATTTTTGAAAAGACAGCGCATCTCACCTCTTTCACACATTTTGTACATTTTTTGTTTTGTTTTAAAAACAGAAAATATACTTCATAAACATACTTCTTCATGATTCAAAGAGTGCAATCATATATTCCTTGTACCTGCCCATTTCATATGTGTATTCATATTTCTAGGAGGGAGGAGAAGGAAGGGGATAACTTCCAATCAAAAGAGCTTTCATAGTTTATTTGTTTTTCATTTTTCTGTTAACACAGGTGAAACAAATTGTACTAAGGATACAAGGTATTCATAGCTATATAAAACTTAAATAGCAAGACTGGTATAGTGAAGGTTATTGCCATATCTTGCCCTTAAAACAACTCAGCCGTGAGGGTGTAAAATATTTGAGAAAACTTTCTCATTTGCTGGGGTGTCACTGAGAAAAATTACAGACTGTAGATCTGTGCTAGTTCTAAAACAGCTCTTTTATAACTTTCAGAGTATTTAGACAATTACACAAAAATGTAAGAATCAATAAACGATCAATAAACAGATACTACACAAGGAAACAATGTGATAAGAGCACTGAATATAAGTAATTATGCAGAGAAAAAAATTAAAGAAAAAAAATTGTCGGGTAAGTCAATGCAGCTGACAAGCATAAAAAAAAGGCCTTAACGGCAATTTTCTGGTGCCACTTCCGGGGTTAAAAAAAAATGTGTGTGTGTGTGTGTGTGTGGGGGGGGGGGGGGGCAAGTGCTTATATCCCTATGTATTCCTATGTTTCATGCAAGAAAGTGTGTGTGTGTGTGTGTGTGTGTGTGTAGTGTGGGATTAGATGTTTTTACACTTCTACTGTAAGCTTCCATTCTTTTAACCTCCTACATCTACAACAGACATTACCAAGCATTGCATTTTCAAAACGACCAGCAAATATACTGGACATTATATTACTTCAATAAAAGTTGATGAAATGTCACACTCTGCATCCCTGCATGCACTCTTTACAAAGAAATGGCTAGAATGCTAAAATGGTTAGAATGTCCAGGGTTCACATGACCTATGTATCAAGCAGGTTTGAAGGGCCCCTTGGACACGTTAAACAGTAATAGCGTGGCTTTTACCAGGCTTCATCTCAAAGCAGATGGCATCCCGTGGGAGATGGGATAATCACCATCATTACTGCTGACAAACATAATCCTACCATGGGTCTGCCGACAATAGAATATGCTATTAGGAAGCAGAAAAATAGCTTCTGGGTGATAAATGCTGAAATGACACCGATGGATAAACATGCCAGTCAAACTGATCGGCATGTTGACAGCAACCATATATATGCAAATAATGACGATTTTACCCATCACCAAATCACAAAAGGGGTGTTTGATGAAAATCACACAAGTGAATGCTTTTTAAATGTTTTTGTTTTACATCAATATATACTTAGGGCCTACCAACACACACTCACACACACACACACACACACACATTGTATTGAAGGAGGTATATTACCATATTAATTGTAGCTGTTCAGGACACAGGATGACAGTTAGTACTGCTGTTTGATATTGAGTTGTCTTATGATATATGTGACCCGCTACAATGAAAGGATCCCAAAGTCGCTGATGGGTGAGCCGAGAAAATCGAGTTTTAAGTCAGATCATCAAAATTTGTTAAAACGTTCGGATTTCCGTTTTCAACATAATTTTTTAGTCTTATGTATCTTTTATCATCTGCCGAAATTTCGAAGCTAAATGATCAAAGGAAAGGCAAGAAAATAGCATTTTTCTGGCCCATGATTTTGCGACTTTCCACGGAACAGAAACGTGTTCAAAGATTTGGATTTAGCGCCGCAGCTAGACCCCGCCCCTAGCAACGAGGGAGTGATCTCATTGGTCAGTGCGTGGCATGCTGGTTACTAATTGGTCGTGCGTAGACCGCTGGCGCTAAGCTTGAATGAACATCATAGAGGCTGCTAGGAGCGTACCTTCTATTGTCAAATGGTGAAAACTGTCTTGCTTACCCTTGATCATGATAGCGTCGGAAGGAAAACTTTGAAGGTGGTTTTCTCGAAACGCTGATTTCTTAAACCACTCTACACGTGCGCTAATAAAATCATCAATATCTCCGCAACCGAGTACTTTTATGAGTCATGTTATATATGGCATTAAAGCGGAAGAGTAAGGGAATAATGTCATGTCATTTTCAGAAAATGGTCCTCCCGACTTTCGGATCCTTTTGTTGCAGCGGGTCACATATCTTGTCAGACTTTACAAGAATACATTGTTTTCCCCATGAGGATTTACCGTGGCAAGCATATCAATTTCATAAGCGTTTTCCTTTCATAACCCAATGCAGGATTTGGCCTGTAGTTTTGGAAGAGCAGAGGCAAAAATCTGCTTTAACAGCGAGTTGAAACGCCCTTCATACAGATCAATCTTGTTTGCTTAATTATCATCAGTTGCTGGGGACTAAACTAAAGTACCCTCCCCCCACCAATTCTGACAAATATTAACATTACACTACTGATGTAATGGATTGAACACACAAATAAGAATTGAACGCACAATCAGCTCCTTACATCACTCCCCTGCACTCCTTAATCCAACACAATCCTCTATGATCAATCACAGCAATCTCTGAGAGAGTGGGTACTGCATTTCACATCTTTGACATGCTTGATCCGCCGCCATATGATTGCAGGATTATTTTTCTAACCTGCACGGTTGACACGTGTCTCAACAGAGGCTTTTATCGAAAGTCTGTGAATACATTATCTCTTACAGGAAAATGTGGCTTTGACACTGTTTACACATTTTCTGTGGTAACAGCACGCATTTTGTGAAAATGGTATTGATATCTAAAGTAAAGATGAAATCAACTGCAACCAGCTGGAGCTCTTCAATTCACTAAATAATGTAAGATGAAAAGCAGCATGCAAACAATTGCACATTAAGGACATGGACTTAACATGTAATGTGTGCCTACTCATCACTACTACAGTGTAACTATGACGTTTACTGAGCACACCATACAATGCCCGAGTCATGTTAAAGGTCCTGTTTACCTTTGGGAGCAGTGATTTAAAAAATATTAAAGATATCACATTTGATGCATATGTGTAGGTCTGTTGTATCACAAAACATCTTACCATATAACATTTTTGCAATAAAACCGAAAATACATGTATAAGGAGATCAGTATTTCTCTCATTAAACCGTAACTGTAGATGGTTCAGTCTGGAAACATTTTTATTATTACTATAGTTAACATTTTGTGTATTTAACAATACTTAACATCGATTATACGAATTCAAATTTTTACAGTGGTTGTTTCTATCCCTACCTCACATTTTAGAGCTATTTTACAGGACTAATGCTGGGTTTTTGTTTCTTCAGCAAATGGTAAATTGTGCCTTTAACTTGCAATGAGTAAATGGTCATTATCAATGCCTATTAGTCTCTACAGATTGCATTTTGCTGCTTTACATGCCCAGGCACTCAGCTATTATAACTTGCCAAGCTTTTACATCACCACTCAGTAATCTACCTAAAACGTGACTAAGCTTGTAGATTAGACTCTTGCGTAGCAACATGTCACAGTCCAATAAGAAAGCTAAGGGCTCGACAATTGCAGTGGCCCAATGGCCTCAGACTACCAAAAATCAATGTTGGACAACCAAACTTCCCAAAAGGCTACCCTTTGGCGGCCCAATTACGCAGCTATTATTCAAAATCAACTTTGATATTTCCTTTCACTTCTGACCACCACATTTCATTTTCAGGCCCCGAAAATTAAGAATTCAAATATTTTAGTGGCCTGAAAGGGCCATTACAGTAAAAAGTTAGCGTCAAGCTCTGGCTATAATAAGGTGACACAGTCACTTTAATATCGATTAGGGAGATTACATGTAGGAAATCTCTATCAACAATTAGTTTTAACACATCTATGCCAACTGACAGGAAATGCGTTCCAGCTTACATGCAAATCAGCGAAATGAAGCACAAAAAGGGTTAAATGATCCCTAAGATCTACTTGCCTGCCTGCCAGGCAAGCGATCTTTTGTTGGAATCAACAACTGTCATTTACCGGCAAGTCCAAACTGAATCTGTCCCTTGAGCATTAGAAATTAATTGCCAGCTCATAAATAATCCAACGGCATTTAAGGGTAAAAGAGTAAAAATGATCTGATCTATTCATACACTGTCATTCACTTTCAAAGCAGATTAAAGGATACCTTGTAACACAAGGTGATGCCACATGTAAAATGGTAGGCCAACTCACTGATTATATATGCAACATGTTTGTGCAGGTGTATGTATATAACAAACATTCGTTGGTAGATGTGTATTTAGGTGAGAATTCCTTTTTTTATTTCTTTTCATTTACAGTCATGTCACACACACACACAAAAATAATAAAGGGTTCCTGTATCTCACTCACTGTAACTCCATTCTGAGTTCAGGATACACTGTGATTAAAACAGCATGGTGATATGTATAACTCATTGTGTGATATTAAATATTTTCTTACAAAACCATTTAAATATCTGTAGTGTTTTTTATACAGAGCCTATTTAGAGTTCAATGTGGTAGTCATGGATTTTTGTAATCTCTTTTTTGTTTTTGTTTTTTTGGTGGGGAGGTTTTTTTTTTTGGTTCATGAAAGTACTTTCAACTACACCACATGTGTTTATTCTCAGTAAAGTGTGCAAGGTAAATTAGGAGAGTAATTTAAGAAGAGTCCTTCTCATGGATTAAATGGATTAGGTGTTGGGTGGCTAATAATCAGCCCTCGCATAGTGCGTGCTTTATTTGCTGTTTGAAAATTCTACTAACAGAGTGCTCTGCCTGGCTTTAATACTGCAGCTGTTCCAACTGATTGTATACATCTTTGAGAGGTTTTTTTTTTTTTAATTCTCCCCCTCCCCCACCTAGTTCTCTAATATTCTGCATTAGTGTAGGATGAGAAAATCTTCATTTGGTACATCAGGTACAAGATGGCCTTTTGCTAAAATACGTAACAAAGTAACTGCTAAATTGTGTGATTAAAACTGTTTCAAGATAAGTATTACAATCTATGTTTACTATAAATGCTACATGTTTATGAATCTGTTCATCTCTACATCAACCATGTCTTCTGAAACCAGATATTCAGCATTAAAAAAAAAGAAGAAGAAGAAGATGATGACATATCATGACTGGATGTTGGAAAAACATATTTTCAAATTTATCTGAACTTTAACTGTACAATTTATATTGGATCCCACTGGATTTTTCCATGTAGCCATATTCTACAATACACTGGCTTTTGCACAGAGGTCAAAATTCTATTTCCAAATGGCGGTAATTGGCAGTTCCAAGGTGTTTCAGACTGATGCAGCAAGCACATAAGCATATTTCTACATACAGCTCTTTTTAACTAGCACAGCACTGAGCACACACACTTAAAATTCACCTCATCCACACGTTCCTTGCCACAGGGCATAGAGGAAACATCAGAGACAAAAAATATTGCATACATCCATTTTCATGATTGCATCACAATGAAAAATTCTAGCATCATTGTAATCTCTCCGAGGAGCACGATATTGGGGCAAGCCATCGGGCATCTGCCCCTCTCCTACACCCCTTTCTACTATTGTAGTGGAAGAAAGGGAGGTGGGGTTGGGGGGGTTTCTGGGCAACCACTGATCCTGCATGCTACGTACTTTTTGCAAATTAATTTCTTTTTTTTTATGGATTAACATGAAAACTATCATGCTGAACTAGCGATCAGCTGAATTATCCCAAAAGTGACTCACCTGGGAAACACATTTGGTGCCCTATATTGCCCCTTGGATATCTTAAGGGCATGTCTTTTGATGGGACAAAATACTCTACACTTTAAACATGAATAACAATGTGGCAAACAATTGTCTTAAATGTTAGGCTCATTGTTCCTCATAGAAATATTCAGAAGGGCATTGGAGTAACTCCCCCCCCCCCAAAAAAAAGAAAGAAAATTACATGACTTTGAAATCTTTGATTTTGATAATACACAGAAATTAAAACAAATACATGTGCTCAAAATCAAGCTCTTCATAGTCCCAAAGCTGCACAATTTGTTGTTACTAAAAGGCTTGCAATGACCTTTCTTTGTCTTTATGGAATTTAAGCCATTGCCTATGTGTACTGGGTGTGCTCAATTCTTCAACCATATGGGGAAATACAATAGCAAGAAGAAAATGGGGGGTTACACAAACATACCTGTGAGGTTAAAAAGACAAACATTAATTCTAAGCGATGGATTTCAGATGATGATCTACTATGTCAGAAATTGCCTTTCCATTGGTATTTGCTTGAGCATAAGATACCATCTACACAGGTTATGAAGGCCTTTTGTGAGCGGTGAGTAAATTTGTCTTTCAAGGCACTGCACTCTCATTACTTTGCGGGTGAAAATATGACAGGTGAGAGTGTTTCCATTTATGTTTAACCTTTATCTATTGACATGGTGGGAAAAACTTGTTCTAGTCAGTAAACGGGACCAAGTGACCATACATACATGACACGAGATGATTTGGTTGTTTGCTAACATGCTGCATGCACTCACAGCTTGCTTTCTGATCCATACTACTGTATAAGCTGTTATTTTTGCAAGGGTTTAATTTTTGCAAATTTCGCGCATCACAGTTGTACCGCGAATTTAACAACACGCAAAATTGTCACCATGCATTATAGTACGCTTATGAAGGCCTCTGTGTTAATTTGCGAAAACAACTTCTCGAGAAAATGTCAGTGAACTTCTCGTTCATAAAAATATCTGTACACAAAAATATCAGCATATACAGTAATACCTATCATAAAACGATCACTCTTTAATATTGAAAACAAAAATAAAACTGCATTGATGTATCACTACCCATGTATATTTACCAACACACAGACACTCACACAAAATCTAGATAAAGATACATTGTGCATCAATGCACTGAGCTATCTACATAAGATATGAACATTCAGAAACAATTTTACCTCCATTGCTTCAGTCAGTTCAGAGATAGCAGCAAAACTCCTGAATTTCTTAACAAGAGACCCGGGGGTCACGCGCTCACCTGAGTATCGCAAGTTCACCTTCCATGCATTCTTGCAGACTCTTACCTGAGAACATTGGAAAACTTATGGTGGGGGTAGCTTTGAGAATGGGGGCATGGTATCCATTTACATATTCCATCACACTGGTAAAAATACCTGCCAAGTACACTGTACTTTATAGAAAGTTGGATTATGCAGCTTGGGAAAAAAGACTTAAAGCCCTATCACTTTTGATTAGAACTAGAGAAAAATATTATTTAATATTCATTCATTTAGGAGGTTTGGACCCCCTGGGGCCCCCAAGGAAGCATGGTGCCCATTCAAACACTTTGAGATTTTATCCCTATGGAATGCTACTTGACAAGTGGGGTGAAAATCCATTATGTTGTTTTCAGCAAGAAGATGAAAATTTGGGCACGCATTTGGACCCCCCATCCCATCCCGCTTCCTTGGGTCCCAAAGGGGGAGGGGGGAGGGCACCCCTGATTCTCCCATGAACAAACTTGAAACAACAGTCATCAATATACTGACTCATTGTATTAACTTAGCTCAATCACTTCCAGTTCTAGAGAAAATCTGTAAAGATTCCTTACAGGAGGGGGGGGGGGGTGGGACCCCTGGGGCCCCCCAGGTGGGGCATGGTGCCCATTTGATGGAATTGAGATTCTATCCCCCTAGGGATGCTAACCTGCCAAGTTTGGTGAAAATTAGTGGTAGGGTTTTCAAGAAAAAAGATGAAAATTTACCATTTTGGTCCAAATTTAGGCCCCCTGGGGCCCCCCAGGTGGGGCATGGTGTCCATGTGATGGGAATGACATTCTTTCCCCCTAGGGATGCTACCTGCCATCTTTGGTGAAAATTCATAATGGCATTTTCAAGAAAAAGATGAAAATGTACAATTTGGGCCCCATTAGGACCCCTCCCCACCCCCCTCCCCTGGGTCCCAAGGGGGGCACCCCTGATTCCGCCATGAAGAAACTTGAAACTACAGTCATCAATGTACTAATTCATAGTATTAACTTAGCTCTTTCACTTCTGGTTCCAGAGAAGAAGATTTTTTAAGATTCCTTAATTTTGGGGGGTTTGGGCCCCTCCGGGGCCCCCCAGGAGGGGTATGGTGCCCACTTGAACAAATTGAGATCCTATCCTCCTAGGGATGCTACCTGCCAAGTTTGGTGAAAATCGGTCAAGGGGTTCTCAAGAAGAAGATGAAAATGTAAAAGTTTACGCACGACGGACGACGCACGACGGACGCCGGACGAAGAGCGATCGCAATAGCTCACTTGAGCCTTCGGCTCAGGTGAGCTAAAAACCTGAAACCGTTTAGTTTTGTTGTCTGCTCAGAAGAAATGGATCTACAATGTATATGATAAAACTGCATAAGGCTACAAAAGTATCAGACAAGCATAAAGTGTGTAAACTGTACCCAAGATCCACTGTAGATATGAAACTTCTAATGAAATTATGACCCTGTAAATAGTCACTGTGATTCCATTATCAATGTGGAATATAACTCTATATAAGACTTTGTGTTTTTTCTTTTGAAAGACACATCCCTTTAATTTGCACATTGACATTTAATATAGATCGTACAAATTAGGCTCACATGACCACTGTTGCATTATGTCTTGCAGCCACTAATGAGTCATTTATCAAGAAGGGCTCTCGGGATTTCATACCAATCAAGTTTTGAAATATTGATAGTAAAGCAAATGACATGATTTTCAATTTCTCTTCGGAGTTGGTTGAGAAGTGAGAAGCAATGGAAGCCTTTTTTGGTCAAATAAATTTGCATTAATTAGCCTTATCAATGTTAAAGAGAAATGGTAATTTTTGTGCAGATGTTCTTTGTTTCTGGTTTACACTCATATACCAGGTGAAAAAAGAAAGAAATCAATCAATCAATCAGTTAACAACTGGAACAGTATTTTGCTATTTCGTGTGTACATGTATATCAGGACTATCACAAATGATATTTGACTCCACATTTCAAAATTCTGGAAGAAGTTCGGGGTACCTCATTTACATCTAGAATATTTGCTGCATGAGATTGATAAAGATGCTCAATGACAAAAAGATGCGGGCTATATTTGATTAAAAATACACAACTCATTCCATATATTTACTTACGTTAACATCTGCTGCAAATTAATGACAAGATTCCATTCTTTGAGGTTCAGATTAAGATTCAGTTTGACACATTTTTCTAAAATTCCTTTTTTCCCAACCCTTAAGTTTACAGAGATAAATGTATTTTCTAAAATGGAAAGAACATTGTAGTTTTATCTTTTGTTTATTCTTTTTTGTCTTTGATTTTTGGTATGTATATCTTTAATATCAGCTTAAAGTTAAATTGAGTATATCTTTATTCTCATGGCTATTCTTTTATATAAAATGCATTCCTTAGGAACCGACAAGTAATTACAAGCATTGCTTTTAGTTGGTTCTATTATATTTCACACTCTTATTCACATTGAACTTAAGCCTTGGTTCCGTTATTTACTTGAAGCCTTGTGCTGTCTATTTGCTCAAATATCATTGCATACCTTTCTGTAGCTATACATTTCTATGTCTTATATTGTAATCTGATGATTTTAATGTTTTTGTCCAGTGATACTTATTGTATTTGGTTTTGTTATGAAAAATGAGAAATAAATTCAATTCAATTCAATTCAATAGAAAACCTGTATCTCTGAGAAATCGATCCCCCACTATAAAACCCCCAAACAAACAAGCATACAAACAAACACCCATTATTTGTTATTTGAGAGCACATCCCTCGCTACATTGGCAAATCTGAAAACCTCAAGCCACAGATGCGTCAACTCAGACCACAAGTGGTGTCAGAAGCAGCTTAAATATCACATCCCGCAAGCTATGCTCAGAGATGCAGAACAATTTGCTCACGATTGCAACAGTATTTTGACACTGGAGGAGGGCCGAATTCTACACACAGGTCTAATTATTCCCCACTGCAGCCTCTAATGATGTATTATACCAAGGATCGACACTAACCTTTTATCTGATGGCCCATTCAGGCCTATTCAGGCCCATTCAGGCCACTAAAATACTTAAATTTGAAATTTTGGTGGTCCAAAAAAGATATGCAGGGGCTCCCAAAAATTCATTTTGAATTTTAGCTGCCCAATCTGGCCACCAAACGATATCCTTTTCTGAAATTTGGTGGCCCAACATCAATGTTTAGTGGCCCCGGTCCACTGGGCCACTGCTAATGTCGAGCCCTGGTCATACACTTCCACTTTCTTTGCAGAAGTGAGTATGACACACTAGCTAGAACAAACAAAAATGAAAAAAAAAACCCTGCCCATTCAAGATATAAAACTTAAAGAGAATTGACTCTGTTAGGCATAACTATGCCCATTTTGTGAGTTTCATCACATTTTAATCAGCAAAATCTTCCTGGCCAGTGATAGTTTAATCCGAAGGGGCAAAAAAAGGATGATTTTAGAAAGAAATTCTGATGCCTCTCACGTGTGGTGTTCCCCAGGGCTCTGTGGGTGGCTACAATGCTATCCTCCATTTATTTGATTGATTGTGAAACACACTTTGTTAAGTCACAGTACATTTCATTGTCACATTTATGCAGATAATATTCAGCTTATGATTTCTTTCAAATCAAATCAACTGGATGCAGATTCTCCTGCCCATAACCATCCTGCTCGCGTGAGTGATTTTCGTGCTTGGATGCACTCCAATGCTTTGATGCTGAATTTTGCATGATGTGAATAGATCTCGGTTTTAGCTCCAAGGCTCAGCTTAGTGAAAATAAATGTGAGATCCATTTCTTTCTCAGGGCACACTATTATCAATGTGTTTCAAACCCGTACCAACCGTAGCATCATTTATGTATACAACTTGACTATGTCTGGTCAAGTTTTCAATACACATTTGCAATTCTGTCAGGTACCAATTGCACAACACTGGGTTTATCATACCCACAACAATCTGCCTGGCATTATTACAGAAGAGATAGTCCACACTTTCAGCTCCTCCCAGCTCAATTTTCGTAAGGAATTTCATACAAGAGTCACATTAATGTGCTTGTAACTACCCACTATGAATTTCAACTTGTTCCATGAAATCACATGAAGCTTGAGTTGATACTCTAAATACCCCCCCCCCCTCTTTCATTGGAAAAAAAAAATGTTCTTGACATTTTAGCATAACATGTATTTCGAATGAAAGCCAAGACATTAGTTTGGGAATGGGAAGTTATCAATCTTGCCAAGTTTTCACTTTAAGAAGGATTGTAAATAGATGAGATCAGCATACACACAGCATGTAACAGAAAGGTCTGGCAATAGAGGTTTGTATGCTACAATGGCCTACGAATCCTGAATTCTAGAAAAATCAAAGCTACTGGAATATCTTTCTGTGCCAATACATTTCTGTAAAGTTTGGTAGAATTAGTTTATGACATTGAAGGAATGATGACATGTATCATTAATTGAGCTAGATGAATTTAATGGGCCTTGACAATAATTAGATGTTGTACGCCTAAATTTGGACTTCAGTTAGATATTAATGCTGGATGAATGCTCTGGATGGGACGACAAATGAATCCTTAGCTTCAGCACAGCACTGTCTTATGAAAGAATGCTGTATGTCATTAGCAAAATTCTCAGATGTGTATAATTTGTGACATCATTTCAAAACTTAATTTACCTATACTCAGCTGCCACATTAGAATCAACTGCATACAATAGGCGTTTTCACATCAGCCCGAAAAAAAAATTCAAGCTCGAGATATTTTTTAACTTCCCAAGTCAGAAAATAGCGCGCTATTTTGAAACATCGGGCTGATGTGAAAACGCCTAATGTTTATTGGAATTATTCACCTAGTAATAAAACATACTTTTATATCTGATTTTCTGAGAAAGAAAAAAGTGTGGAGTATATATAGGAAGGTGAAATGAGGAGGTTCGCAACACCTTGTTTTACACCTATTGAGATAATTCATGTAGTAATGAAACAGACTTTTATATCTGATTTTCTGAGAAAGAAAAAAGTGTGGAGTACGAAGGTGAAATGAGGAGATTCGCAACACCTTGTTTTACACCTATTGAAATAATTAATGCAGTAATGAAACAGACTCTTAATATATCTGATTTCCTGAGGAAAAAGAAAAAAGAAGTTTGGAGTAGGAAGGTGACATGAGGTTTGGACCACCTTGTTTTACACCTATCGAAACAATTCATGTAGTAACGAAACAGACTCCTAACGGTATATCTTTGATTTCCAGAGGGGAAACAAAGTTTGGAGTAGGAAGGTGAAATGGAGAGGTTGGAAAAGCTTCGTTCTACACCTATTAACTCTCACTTCGCAATCATCGGCAAGTTTTTCCTAAGGAAGAAGGCGGGAAGAGGGGACAAGACAGTGACATACGCTGAGGGAGAGAGACAGCAAAGTGTTATCGGGTTCCTGTCCAAAGGCAGTGTTTAGTCTTACTGACATCTCTGTATGCGGCAATTGCAAACATGCGTAGTATTAGTGAGTGGCTGGTGTTGATATACGAGGAGGGTTTGGGACCTCGGTGCATACCGCATCGCGTACAGATCCCTGCCGGCATGGAAGCGGCGATGGGGGGTGGGGGGGAGGGGACTGATACGTGATGAGATGGAGGCGGTTTGCACGGGGGGAGAGGATAGGAGAGAAGAGGAATCTTCAACATCAAGGCGATGTTAAGTCCCTAGTGAGATGAGGGAGTCTCATGATACACCCATGTCTGAATGTCATTATTGAGGGCATTCAGGGCATGGTGCACTGCATCGCTGGTGAGTGGATCTTCCTTTCACCCACCTTCTGAACTACATGAAAAAGGAGACCTCCAGGATGATTTTTTCACTTTTTGCATTTGAACACGTATAAATAGCTAATACTTGGTACAAAGTGTCAAAATTTACAGTGATTGGGATGAGGAGTATTGATGTTTTCAAAATTCATAACAAATCCTGATAAACAAGGATGAAGACATGGCAGCTTCACATAAGAATGCATAATTGGGTGATGAAGGAAGCATGCATAAATTCTGCACAGGTGAACTTGTCAAACAAGTGGTATTGTAACGGATCTAAATTGCTACATTACTAGAATATGTGAGCCTTCAGTGTATTATAATTTGGGTTTTTCAGAGTATTGATTTACCAGCTCAAGGACCACAATAAATTCTACAGATCTATACTTGGCACAATTAACTTATATGTACATGATCTGATATTATATATATAAAACTGTCTTGTATGCCCCTTTAAACTGCTGCTTCCAGATACTGCAACTTCCCACAGAGTTTACACGTGGGACACAGACTACCCGAAAGCCAAGTCTTAAATGGCTTGCATATTTCCGAGCCCCATGCCAGGTAACGAGCTGAAAAATGATAGCTGCGTGATCCTGCCGACTTGAGCCAAAAATAAAATCACGTCTCTCATCCCGCTACCCATACACATAAAGGGCAGCAATTCCACTAAATCATCTGGTGCCAAAAGCAACACAACGGCCCCTCATGCATCATTGACAGATACTAAAGGCATCAAAAATTAAAAACCTCCACTTTGATTTGGCATTAAAAATTAAAAACCTTCATTTTGATATAATCTCCAGATGCATCTTTCATCGGACAACAACATTGCAGACATATAAAATGGAGAATATGAAAACTCAGTATCAATTTGCTTAGCATGATAACTGTCTGTCACTAGGGAAATCTTCTCTTATTGCCATCACACAACCAATTTACCCAATGACTACAGTAACACATATTTTCAGCTAGGCTGGATGAAACATAGGCATTATAAGAGTTTGCCGAGTCAAGAGGACATACCCATGGTATTACTGCAGTAGTCACATCAAATCTAAGCTGGAAATCTGTAATATGATACATATTTTCAATATATTTGAATATTCAAAACTTACTTCAACTTTTTTGATCAAATAATGCGAGAACAGCAAAAAGCCAGATACTATAACAAAACATTAATTGATAGATTACACTAGTGATACTTGGAATATACTACAAGATGTCAACATAAATGTGTCAAAATTTACTATTCAACTTACAGGAAACAGAGTGAGACATCGCAGATATTTGAATTTTGTCTCAAATATTTCACTGTTACCGGATCCTAATCTGGACTGACATTGCATCAATAATCAAACCACATATTTTGGCAGAGTTAAAGAATGCTTTTCAGGAAAACAAACAAACAAACAAACAAACATCTAGAATGCAATTGGACAAGACAAAGAAAATAAACTCATCAATCTCTCATTGTGACGAAAAGATTGAAAAATTAAAAAAAAAGCAACTTGAATGATAATGGTATCCTGTTACCTTGACAACGATATTCCTCCAGGCTTGCCGATATGCTCCTCATGATGCATCACAGCGTCATCCCATGGCAGGTCCAGGAAGTCCAGGATCTTCCTCATCCACTCCTCGGGGTGTAGGACCAGCTGCTCGTAGAACACTGGCAAACAGTTACCCTTGCCGACCCGCAAGCACTGGTCGTACATGCTCTCAACAGCCTGGTTCCACTTTTTCAGGCAATCGCGGTAGTTTGTTATGTCGAATCCCGTTATCGTCACTTTGCGCGAGATGATGGAGTGCACCGTGGCGCGCCCGTCCCGTATCATGAGGAGGTACTTCCCATTGGGGAAGACTTTGTGGAGGTACAGCATGGACTTGAGCACAAAAGGGTCCTTATTGCATAACCGAGGGGCGGGCTCACCATGCTTGGCGATTATTTCGAGCATGAAGGCCGAGATTGCATCGTCCACGACATTGTCTGTGAGGCCCGCTTCCAGGAGTCTCGCATGCTCCTTGGAAGAGCGTATCCACTGCGCACGCATGCTGAGGATCCGTGGTATAACGCGTGTCTCCTCCCCGCATCGCACGTCCCCGTGGGCGTCGAGCATGGCACGCATCAAGGTCGTCCCGCTGCGCGGCATCCCGCCTATAAATATAAGAGGCATTTCTCGATGGTATGTGAATTCGTTGTTCTGGTCGTCGTAGATCACGTGAGGTTCGACGGGCACCATGCGCACGCTCTCCGTCTTATCCACACAGTTTGACTGCATTAGCATGTATGTGATGGTCGCCGTGACGAACACCGTCACCACGGTGCGTACTTTTGTGGACCTAGCCATCGTAAAACTGATCAGCCTTAGCAGGTGGGGACTATACATCAAATATCCTATCACACTTCCCAAAATGTTCCAGAATTTCCACCGCTTGTCCTCCTACTGCAACTTCTCCGTCACAGATGATCCATACTATGCATGTCTCTGATTGCACAATTTTTTCATACATAGGACAATGGTTGCAAATAAATATACATGGTAGAGATCAATGAGCACCTTTATGAGATCCTTCTCTAACAACACATATTATATTCTCTTCCACCACATTCTTCTCTATACCCATATTCCCATATGAATCACACTCCAATGTCTTCACTTTTGCAGACAGGTCATTCCAGTATTCCCAATTCCTGGTGGACTAGTCTTGTTCCAGGCAGCTCCTCATTTTTTTAAAAATCTGTGTTATATGTGGTTCTAGCCTGTCTGAGTCATAAAGTCAACCTGAGCTGTTGAGGTGCCTTTCTCATTCCTGGACTCTTATCAATAGAAATTTACTTGGAAGGCAAGACTTCCTTGTGCAATACTTCAAAAGACACGCAACCAATTCCAATTTTATTCCAAAACGAATGCTTTGGTCTTCCTCTCAGAACACAGAGGCAGATCCCTCCAGCTTGCATTCAACACTTTTGCTCATTTGCACTTTCCCCTCCCACCAAAGAAGGGGACGGACGTCTAATTTGGCAGAGCTCAGTTTGGCAGATCATATCATTCCGTCCGTCCCTGCAGCTCCATTCTCCCACTCATCAAGTGCTGAACTCTGGCAGCGATAAAGGCCCTTCAGGTGTCCTTTGCAGCCTAATTCTTTTTTTTTTCCTCCTACAAAGCTGAAATCCCTCAAGAGGGGGGATGCATTTCAGTCTGCCTCGGTGTTGGGGGGTAGACAGCCGACCTGGGAGTGATGGGGCTGGAGTGAAAAGAGAGAACTCCCCGATCCAATATAGCTGAGTGGATTTCTGAGCGGCGAGTGACTGCGCCTTTCGTGGGCCACCGGCTCAGAGAATACCTGCTACCAATTGTGCCCTGCACATCTCCACGCCTCCCGTCCAATCAGACCGCTGGCTGACGTCAACCGCGTGAACAGTCGAGTCGAAGATGAGTCTGGATAGGTGACAAAAATAGAAAAATGCAGTTTTAGTCCAGGCAGCTCCAAAATCTCCAAACACCTTTTGTGATTGATACAGTTTGCTAGATGAGATTTCGTGACTTGAACAGCAAAGCAGCTCTGAGAAAAATCGAGGGAGAGGGAGAAAAGAGAGAGAGAACATTGTAAGGGGATATGAATATAATCATCAACGTGAGAAAACAGCACCTATAAATGGAATTGAGCCAGATTAGATATCTTTAAGAAGCAGGTAGACTCAGACGCTCATTTCCAGGACAACCACTAGCATACATATTAAAGCTTAATAGAAGCATACATCTTTTAAATCAACGGCACAACGCAAACTACATGAAAGCATCAAATTAATAGAATTAATCATGTGCCTTGGCTCCACTGAACAAATTGTCTTAATCAAGGCACTGATTCTCAAAATTGCATGCACACTGCGGTCTTGTACATTCGATGGTATACATGTATGCTTTGATTAGCAGTGACAAGCAAGTATACGTCAGTTCTATAATGGAATCTCATCGGTGACAGCATGAATGCATAATTTGTGATGTGGCATTTCTCTCGTTTCTTACATCACTACTTTATATGCAGTATATGTCACTTTATATGTTCACAAATTTTGTGAGAGTTCATATAAATTCCTGAAATCAACAGTGCGAAAATATATTGCCCAATGCAACACAATGCATCATGCTGTTAAAAGAGGAATGTTTGCGTGCATTTTAATTAAATTGCAAATTTCGCAAGAGACAAGATTCGCGAAATTAAGATGAACACAAAAATTCTCGTCTACAATATATGCATTGAATGCCATTGGCAATGCGTAAAAATTTAATGCCATGAAACAGGCCGTCAGCTCCAATTCACGAAAATTTCATGCCACGAATATATCATGTTTTATAGTATATTGTGGATGTTACAGTATAAGGTGGACATTCCCTAACTTTTCTCTTGTAAGGGGAAATATGATTCTCTCTCATTCCATCAATGTGGTTTTCGATCGAGAATTCAACCATTCCTGAAATAGTCCCACAAGTCCAAACTTGTGAAATATGATACTTGCAATATATATGGCATATGATACAGAATCCACTTTGATATCGGGCACAACCTTGCAACATTTCTCGCTTTTCCTCAGTACAGTAAGGCTAATAACATAATAACGTTAATCACTCTCATTAGAATTCTTACTCGCATTTGTACAATTACATTCATATAACAATATGTAAACATACAAAGTATTACCAGAAACAATCATTCTTCCAATGGATCACAATATACTGAAACAGATTTTTGCCACTAGGAAGATGTTAGGTATATATGCTACAATATATTTCATCTACAGATCACCAACAGGTTAATTTAATCAACTGGTATATCATTAATCTCTTGTGACTAACAGGGTGATAGATATTCAAAGTAATGACAAAAAGACAATGGGACTTATAGTTTCGGCCCGCAATAATATCCTAACCCATCACCAACCTCTGCCTCAGACCATAGAGCTCACCCCCCACTCCCACCCCCCAGAATAGGGGGGGGGGGGAGACATGTGTTCATACACATAGAGGATCACCCAAGAGAAAAGAGAAGTGTGTTTAAATTAGGTTAAATGGGAGACCACAAGAGTTCTAACAGGCATCAGGTGAAGTCGACCATACAACTCGAGTGAGTTCTGGGAGAAGATTCACAGCATGAGAGGACAGAGATGGAGAGGGGGAGGGGGAGAGGGAAAAAGCCAGGCACATTCTACAGAACTAGATTATTTCCACCAATTTGGCAATGAGATTCTGTTGTGACCCCAAGTGGTAAAGCTTTGCTTGTAACGCTGTCTGAAGATGAAGTGACATTTTACCTGTATCTCTGTCTCACCCATACCCACCATCATTGTCTTGTCTTCATTCCATAAGTAGAGAACATTTTCCATGTAATTGTTTTACTTCACTGATTGACGGCAGCAACAACATGCTAAAAACAAAAAAAAAACTAAACAAAATCTCTTTTGCGTGTGTAACATGTTCATGTGTGTATCTGAACATAACCCAAACTATTTTTTTTTTCACTCTCTTGCCCTTCTATGGGCTTACAATATCCACCAAGTCTACAGAATATCAAACCTGTAAAACTAATGTCATTGTCCACATCTACAACAGCAAACGAAGTGAAAGCTATTATCATGAGAAGGTTGTGAGGTAATATCTCATGATATTAGCTCGCACTATGAGAAGGTTGTGAGGTAATATCTCATGATATTAGCTCGCACTATTCCACCAAACTCTGGATTGGTTTGGCATAACTTCTGAGAGATTTTGATAAATAGTTTTCATTCTTGTTCAGGGAGCCATTTGTCACGTGAGCAGGACTGTTTCACACCTAAATCTCTTTTCATGTTTTGACTCACATTTTTCTAAATCTTCTGTGATAATCACATGATAGTCTTTGTCAACGGCTTTGGTTCGTTATCATCATGGAGCTTTGCATTTTCAACTCTACAGACAACCCTCTTACAATGTTCATTCCCTTCATCAAAATTTATTTATTCATTAAATGACGAAAGGAAAATCATCAGTCATCATAAATTTGGGCAAAAGAGTCTTGTATGAATGAACAATTTGTTGAAGATTTAGGCATAGTTTTATGACCCATTGAATGGGTCATAAAATTATGCCTAATTGCAAACAAAATGCCAGATAAAACTGACACATTTCACAAGGAGATGAATGATGAATTCATTTCTAATAGTATTATTCCAGATTCTCATATTTCAGGCTCACAGCAGTTATGCAGGATAATGGTAGGACCTTTTTGACATTTAGTACCCATTTTTTTTTTATGTATATGATTACAGCTTTCCAACTCTAGATGTGATCAGTGACACAATAAGACCAATTGCTCACAACGTTACAGCTAGCACGTAAATAGCAGGGGTCGGGTTGAAATACTCATTTATATTACCACATTAATATGTTCATATGTTACCAGCAAATCCAAATTTACTTCACTGAGAAACCTCCACATTGGTAATCACAAATTCTCACTTACACAGTTGAAGCACACGCACAGCCCTTCCATCTGATGGTGACGAGCAATATTGGCAAATCACACCACAAGATAAAACAACTACAACACCTTCATTCTCCTTGCTGGAGTTATGACTAGAATGAGGAGGAAGAGGAAGGGGAGAAATTTTATTTTTTATCGGGAACCAGCCTAATGATAAAATGTGAAGGACAGTCACATCCAACAATTGTAATCAGTTGCTCAAATTCACAGCATAAATGCACATGCACACAGCATACACTTGAAAAAGTGTAATTTGTGAATACAAAAGGAGGCTAAGGGTTAGCACTGCTGAAATGACACATCCACCCATCAGGTTTGTACACCAACTCCTAGATGTCCAAGATGTCTGCCTAGACAGATTTATATAAATATACATCATAGGCCTACCTCAGGCCATGGTCAGCAAAAGGTTTTTACGAGAGTGGCCGTGCAACAAAAGTCACCAGTATTGCTCGCCATGACTGCATGGCGTGAATGCATCCACAGGAAATTGCCACTTTGATTGTGATAAAGGCAGCTGGGGCGAATTTTGCAGTTTGAGCATACGTCGCCTGCATTTCACCCCTAAATCCACCTGTTGAAAGGAATATATGTGCTGCTGCCTTTGCTGTCCTTCCATCTCTCTTCACACTGTATTTGATGCTGATATTGACAGGGAAAAATGAAGATGGCAGAGGTGAGGAATAGAGTTAACTATGAGTCTGAGCAGGGGGGGGGGGGGGGGGGGTGGGAGGGGAGAGAGGAGGGATACCCACTACCAGAACAGGACCACAGCAGTGAAAAGTCTGCATTAAAGGGGGGGGGGGGGGGGAATAGAAGACTGCCTGTTGAAATAAGACTAAAACTGTAGGAAAGAAGTGACATGTTATTAGATATCATTAGAATTCCACAGATGCCCTATCTGGAAATGATGTGTTTGTTGAAAGATGAATGGGCATCCAGCCACGCAGCAAAATGTGTAAAATACCAAGCTCATTTTCTTCTAAAGTTAAATGGCAACTGACAATGTCATTTACCTTTCTTTGTTCTGATTTTTTTTTTCATTGCTGTTTTGCCAACAAAATATGAATCAACAGAAATTTCAATATGTTGATCTTTACTATCAGTCATAGCTTGCCCATCATTGGTTCAACACAAGTTAGCACAAGCTTTTGACATAAAAACCAGATAGGGAAAGACAAAAAGGAGACAAAGCATTTAAGAGACAAACACACAGACTTTAGAGGTGTGAGTGGTGATACCACACCAGAGGGTTAATTCCCATATTAAAAGACTATTTTCTTGCCCCAAGAAAACTACTGGTTTCATTGGATGTCAATTTACATTAAATATATAATATGCAGAACAATTAACATAGCGCTATGACAAACAGAATTCCAAGACCACTATTTCAGTAATGACTTTTATGACTTTTAGTAATCAAAAGAAGCAGTGCTAGTTTTGCAAAGAACAAGGAACATTTACAGTTGTGCTATCCACTCATGATAAATTATTCTGACAGCTTTTTTGTTTTTGTTTTTGTTTTGGCTCAAAAGATTGTACAATGCATGAGGTTTGCTATAAATATACAATATGACTTCACATTTAAAGAGCATCTGAGGGCATTCTGTTTCTTTGCCATTTCTGCCATTAGGGATGTATTGTTCATGTTTCTGGCCTCAACATTTAAAAGAAAAAAAATATGCAGTCCTGAATATGAGTTCATCAAAGCATTCTACAGTGGCGGATCCAGGTGGGGGCGCAACAGGTGCACTCCTACCCCCCCCCCCTGTAATTTTTGTTAAAACAGAAATAAAAAGAAAAATAGGGGCACTTGTGCCCCCCTTCATTTTGTATAGGCCCCCCTCCCCATTTATGGAATTCCTGGATCTGCCCCTGTTCTACGTGCGTAAATATGGCTTTTTTTCTTCTTCTTTTTTTAGGGGGAGGGAGGGGTGGGATTGACATTCATTCATGGATACCACTGCAAGAGGTCATTTTTGATTGGACGATGATACTTCTACTTGATATTTTGACTACACACAATTTTGTTTTCTATGAATACAGAGGGTACCGATGCAAACAATGTTGTGTTTGCCGAAACAAGTCTTGCGCAAATGCAAACAGAATATGACTGTGATGCCGGGGTAAGAGGCTAATATGTGCACCCAGGTGCATTCGAGGCTGAAATACTTTTAAAGTCATCAATGTAGAAAGGAGCCTACTTTTGCATCAGTACCTTGTCGATGTTGTCATGGTTGTTCAGGATTGGGTGCAATGTGTGCTCAAACATGCATGATCAACAGGAAGTGTTTTTTCATACCGTGGTTATTATAGAACAGGTAGCGAAAATCCTGGGATCTCATTGGTCGAGAGCTGTGTGTTGATTTTTACTGGCTGCACTCTGCCTCAAAGAGGACAACCACTGCAAACATGTTATTGCGCACTTGTAGCAAGAGTTTGCGCACTTGCAGGAAAGGTTCGCGCACTTAGCAAGTGTTCATGCACTCTGTAGGAGATGTCTATTGTTTAGCATACCATGCATCCAGTGCTTTTGCCTTGCATTTTGAAGTACTGGGTGCATGGTTTTTGTCTATGGGAAGCCAAGAGGAAATGTACCCAGTAAATTCCCCATCAGGTTACACAATCAAAAAATGGATTTCCGGCAAGAAAATTGTCCCCCATTCTATAAAACAGATGATGCACATGTCTTTTCGTTCGTCAGTAGGATTACTGTGCATGCGGTAACTATGGAATTTAGCCTAAACCTTCTTGGCTTTGCCTCGTGGGTCAAGTATTCCATATTTACCTCATGCACACAATTCCAACTGAAGCACTCAGACCTGTGCGACATTTGTACACTGTACCATGTCCTAACAGTAAAGATACAGGAAGAAGAGGGTGGCAAAATGCTTGATTTCCACGAGTTTGCTCAAAGGCAGAATATAGTCGGTGTAATCACGAAGACAACACTGTGAATATGTTCACATGGACATCATTAATGTCACTACAAAAATGAAAACTGTTGATTTTGGCTTTAAAAAAACAAATGCAGCAAAAAAGTACAGCATTACTCTGATACAAGTCTCAACACTAGGAGAAAACCAAACTGTGAGGTGAATCTAAAAGGTGTATATCTCTAAAACCACTGGTGGAATAATGTTTTTCCAACATGCTGCCCGATGCAAAACTTCTCTTCCCACACTTTCAACTTTTGTCACCTCTTGAGAAATGGCCTCCCTACTACGGAAAAACCACATTCAGATAGCGGTTGGTGCTGCCATGGCAATCGCATCCTAAAAGACCATCGTCACATCCCCAGGGATCGACGGGGCACCAGATAATCAAGGTACTAGATGTGAATATCTTCCTCTTCTTCTTCTTCTTCTCTTTCTCTTGCTCAAGTCATTCTCATCCACTTTAAGGCCATCAAGAGAGCATTGTCCCTTTCACATGGTATACAGATTTTTTTCCCCTCTCCTTTTTGTTGTTGTTTTGTTTGTCTTTATCACATCCACCTTTCTTGTTCACCCACACACCGTAATCCTTCCTAACAGTTTCCAAGTGTTTGTCCATAATGCAAAGCTACTTACCCAGGCACTGGGAAAGAAGATTATGGAGATAAGGGAGGAGAAAGGAAAAACTCCATTCTACCACCAGAGATCAAGCATCCTTTTTTAACTAAGAAAAAAGTGTAGAAATCTGGTAGAATCGAGCCGACGCAACTTTATGGATGGAGCGAGTAATCTCTACAAAAGGGCATCTTCCTGCTTTTAAAAGCATTACACAGAATCATGATTTCCTTCTTTTTTCCTGTTTTTTGTCGTTCTCATTTAATGGTGCTTGAATTCAAATGCAGTCTCCTGCAAGCAGGCTCACAAAATGTGAATATCAGATGTAATATACAAGATTTGGCTAACAGCATCGTTGCTGAAACTTGACAGACACTAAGATTTACCAAAGAGCTTTATGAATAATATATGAGCCTTGAATCAAGGCTACAAATACTTCAATGTTGTAACTTTTTCCTTGTGGGTTGCACCTTTGCCTGATCTAAACACACATACATGCACACAAACACATTTGCACAAACCAATGATTATACTATATCATAAAGTGCCGCTACATATTATCTTTGGTTGTACCTATAATGCCTATATAAAACTTTGACAGTCTTTTAAGCCTTTATATCATTTGACCTTATCCCATTGAGGACAAGCTGATTTTGCTTTAACCCATTGAGGACAGGTTGATTATGCTACAACACACATTTCCAATAGACACTTGCCCAAGTATGCTCGGGATTCATCCTCAACGGGTTAACACACGTTTCCCATAGACACCTGCTTGAGTATACTCGGGACTAGTCTTAATGGGTTAAGGTCTTGCTCTTTAACTATTGAGGTACCTTATGTCATTCTCAAGTTCTCAGAAACCTACAAATCCCAGCATTCACCTGAGCAGTGCCCTTTGCCTTCAAGGCACTCCACCTGAAGCAAACTGTTTTCAAAATCTTGAGATTAGAGGGTTGCTGCAGGCCCCTCTGGGATCATCCTTCTAAATTTGGGTACTTGGGCCCTGCCCTAAAGGCTCCCTTATGGGGCATCTGCATCATTTCCACAGAATTATGCTTGATGCTATGCTTGCAAATTTGATCACTCCTATACCAAGTTCCGTCAAAATTCAACCCCTCTTTATATCTCCAGCATAAGGGGCTAAGTCACACACAGAGAAAAGTAATCGCCGTCTGAATAACATGAAATTCCAAATCACAACTTTTTCCTCAGTGTACTAGTAACCTCCCTGTATTATTCAAGCTTATGGGAAACTTACGACAAAGTTGACCTACAAGGCCCGAAAGTCTGACCATCTAATGGAAGTAACCAGACATCACATCACCACCACTACTACCAAAGACATTCATATCTTATGCTGATAACACAGTATCTTACAAACGTGTCTGTCACGCTTTACTCAGGTTTAAAGTTGTCTTGTGCAAGGTGACTGCCCTGAGCAAAGCACACTCTAGGATATATTAAAGGGATGCTTTAGGTCAGAAAGGCAACAAAACACAAAACAATGTCACCACCATTCTGTCAATGTGTTATAACACTACACTGAACAATTTTGGACTTTGGATGATTGGAAGACATTTAAGGGTATAAAAACAAATAAGAATGTTGACAAATATTAGAATAACTTTCAAAATACATGTACTCCAGTCATCCAGTGAATACTATATGTATAAAAAAATATTCTGTCTTCACCATGAATTAAACACTATGGTTTATCCTATTTATAAGACATCATTGCATGAAGCCTACTGTAAAAACAGAAATTTTTACGTGAATGAAACTTTCACAAATTTCTGCGCCAACATTAGCTAGAGTAAAATGCACAAAGAAGTTCTTGTCTACACAATGCACTGAATGCCAGCCGCAATTCAAGAAAGTTTCGTGCTACAAAAAAAAAAATAAATAAAAAATGCCATTGGCTCAAATTTGCAAAAGTTTCAAGCTGCAAATGTTCCCAGTTTTACAAGTAATTCTGTAAATGGCAATTATGCCCCATGCCACTCTATCCAACCCCTCTCCCTAAAAAGATACATATGTATAAATATACATAAATATATATATATATATATATATATATATATATTTACACAATATTTTTGTGGCATGAAATTTTCGCAAATTAGAGCCGACAACTTTTTTTCACTGCATAAAATTTTCGCGAGTTGCCTCTGTCATTTAATGGGTATAGCGTAGACAAGAACTTTCATGTGCATTTTAATTTTGCTAATTGCAAAATTAAAATGCATGTGTACATTTCTTGTTTTACAGTATACATATATTGCACTCACTACTGGAGAAAAGGAATAATGAAGCCATCAACAGATACATCCTTTTCATCCTCTCTTTAAACAAGCACCTGTTTTGACCAAGATGGCACATATTTCAAAGGTGTGCAAATGAAATGTCACCGTGATGGGGCAGGCTGGTGATTTATGAATGGATTATACCGAGACCCTACGAACAAACAAAAAAACAACAGAAAAATAGGAGCAACGACGTCCCGACAACAACTAGGCAATCTTTGCTGCTCATTGTCAGTTAAATCACGTACAGAGCACATTTTTTTTTAAATCTCTCTCTCTCTCTCTTCTGCAGCGCCAACCCCATGAGACACATCCCAAAACCATTCCCGCCGGTTGTAACGTTACACCTCCCATCTTTTGCAAAGTCTTTTTTTCTCTCCATTTTTTATCTTTTTCTTTTTTTTTGCATGAGCCTCCATCTAGGTAGAGAAGGAGAGATAAAAAGAAGAATCGAGAGAGACAAAAACAAACTATTCTCTCACCACAAACATTTTTTTTTTCCTCAGATCGTTTCTCCTCCCATCTTCACCCTCATCACGGTGCTGGGCATTAATCACACCCCCATCATCACTGCCAAGTTGATTGGTCCATTAATCATCCACGTCCCTTCATCCTGAAGCACCATTGTTAATCCGCAGATTACAAAACACCCACAAAACCCCTCATGAGCTATTTGTAGGAAAAAAAACAACAACAATGCATAATAGCACAGGGCATACTTTGACTAGAAAATATTTCTACTACTATTACTAAAAAAAAAAGAAAAAATACCCTGGTACATAGGATATCCAATAAGAAAGTGAAGATTCAAATTATAGCTTGGGCTTACTCAAATTAACAAAAGCAATTTAACTTTCATTTTTTGGGGGGTGGGGGGTATTTTTGAGTGCTCTTTAAGAAAAGGTTGTTCTGCGTATTGGGGTGATATCATGCTGTTCCTTCAATATTCATCCTGCGCTACAATAGGGGACACCAGGGGCCCGTTTCATAAAACTTGTCATCAGTGACAACTGCCACATTTCTATGACAAATTTGCTCTCAGCCAATCAGATGCAAGGATTTCAGTAGCTTGTCACATCTATGACAACTTGCCACTGATGACAAGTTTTATGAAACGGGCCCCTGAAATTTCAGTCCAGCCATTTGTAGCTGAAATATCATTGGCTGAGAACCAGAAAGGCATTATTGCAATTTTTTTAATTCTTTTTTATTTTTTTTATTTTTTTTTATTTTATTTTAATTTTTTTTTTTTTTTTTTTTTTTGGGGGGGGGTATTGAATTATCGGTACTGATATCATGTAGAGCTTGATTTCCTCTACATTATGGTGTCAATTTTGAATTAATTTCATTTTCAGTAAAATCAAAATTACAGTGGTGCTATTCTATCCCTTATTTGGAACAATGCTTGAAATAAGTCCATTCACTTTTGATTAAACAAGCTTTTATTTCATGAAAATTGATTGTTTTGTTTTTATTTACTGTCAAATCTCAGAACGCAACAGGACCTTCTGTTTCTCAGCTGATATATCCCTACAATGCCAAATGCTATTACACAAGCTGTATGCAAGCTGTATTGCTCCTATTCTCAGCTACTCTTCAGGTAACTTGCACATTGGAATATCAGCAAGTCTTCAAGTCAGAGATATGGGGAAAGGAAGGCTCACAGCAGGTAGAGAGAAATGCTCCAGCAAATCCCCAGAATGTGATTGATGGTGTTCATAATATGCCAAACTGCGGAGAAGCTCTCCCAACTCATAAAGAGAGTCATTTTGAGCAACTTCCCTGCCCTGCCTAGAATGCAACCCCCCCCCCCACACACACACACATACACACTGATAGACACACAGACATACACAATCCTCTTCCTCTTCACCCCCCCCCCCCCACCTCCCCAACAGATACACGCAAGCACACCACACAGGCTCACACCAACATAGGCACATGGGTTCACATTTATGCCATACAAGATGAAAATCAACTGTTCAACAATACACACTGTGACATCACAAAGAGCCACACCACAAATAAAAGCATGAATGAAGTTATTCATTCTGTCAGTTTCATTCGTTGCCTCCTATTTATTATACACAAACTACTTATCTTGCTGGGGATCTCCATCAATTTGCCACGGCTGGTACTTTTATTGACAGCACCATTTCACACTGGAAAGCTTTCTATATTGAGAAGTACAGACATTAAAGCTGAAAGAATTGGTTGATTGAATCATAAACTACGAACTACTAGGTGGTAGTTGCAGCAGAAAAATAGAGAAAAAACAAAAGACAAATAGTTCTAATTTCACTGAAGGAATTTTACAGTGAATTCAAATGAGGATTATCACCTATGGATGCAGGGCATTGAATACTCAGAATATGTGAAACATTTTCATAAGTTCACACAGCTAATCACAATAATCAATATGAACATTAATTGCAAAATCTCTGCATCAGTGATGTGTTTGGGGGTTGTTGTTTTTTCTTCACAACTGAAGTCATTTCTAGCAAGGTTATGCTTACAAACCAATATTACAGTCATGACAATGCCAATTTTAGTCGCTCAATGTCTTTCCATTTTCTTGCATGACAAGAACACCTTGTTTAAACCTGAACCCACCATTTTGAATGTTTATACAAGAAACAGGAACTATGTTCATGCATAACAGCAAAATGATACCCTTCATTAAATATCACGAGGAAAGGAGCTGAAGGCTTACAACTATATTTACCAGACAGTGGTTGCTCAGAATATACTGATGAAGATTTTGATTCATCCACGTAAAATGATAAAAGCGTGTAAAGTAAATCTTTTCAACTGGTGAATGCTCGCCAGCCAGACAGAGCTGAAGAAGTGACTCGGACGAGTCATGCAACTGTTCTCTCCTTGATTTTCACAAGTAAGTCCAGTCTAACAGGTTGCTCAGAATATTAGTACAAGGGATTAACTGTGCAGATAAGCAGACTGGCTGGTAAGACAAAGCAGTGGCATGGACCCTGGTAAAGTCATGTTTTACTTGAGTTCCTAATATCTTATGCCACAGACATACATGGCGTGTTGAAGCTTTGGGGGCAACACTGTGCTAAAAGTTACAGTGATTTTATTCCTATGTGTACACCCACATGCCAACAAAAAGAATTTCCTAAATGGACAATAAATGAATCTGAATCTGAGTCTGAATCTGAATTAACACCAGGCTTGGGTAGAGCTGCGCAGAGTTGTGCACCGACTATGCTGAGCATGTAAACGCTGCCCTACACTGTGCCTTTGCTGGCTTATGTAACAATATGCCAAGGTATGCAAAGGAGAACGTGAGATGGATGAAAAAAAAAGTAAAATGTGTTATTTTTTGCGCATTTTTGGCATAGAGCACAGGACACAGAAAATATGCAGTTAATATGAGTGTACGTCTACACAATGCTATACTACTATATGCCATGCCTACACATTAGTATGTGTCATACACTAAATGCCTACTCAATAGTACGCTATCCTACGCCAGTCCAGTGAAAAATCCTTTGATGCTGGATTCAAGCATCTACCCACACACTTCTTCTCATTTTTGCATTTTTGTGATAGCTTGCTTCTTCATTTGTTTTTGTTTTTTGTGTGTTTTTTAGTATGCAGCCTAATTTTAGTGTACTCGGTACGCTGCATCAAGCAATTCTATGCAGGCCTGGTGTAAAAGCCCCTTTACAGCAATCACTCTTCATTGTTTCATATGGTTGGTAGACTCCTATCAAGACTTACAGGCTCATAGTCACAACTGTGGTGTAAATTTAGTCTACAGTTTATACAAATTTCTTCTGCATACATGCACATAATGGAATGTGTACACCAACAGACATCCAATAACAACAACAACAAAGCGCTGATACACACTTGTGAAAGGTATGCCCATTTCATTCCTATTTTAGTCCATGGATGAGATTAAAACCACGGTTTTGATTTTAACCAACTTTACGAATATCAGCCAAAATGTCTGCAGGAGTCATTCATACAGCAAGCTGCCATGAATCTGTAGCTACGAATCAAACTCAATTCTCCTCCTGTTCCAGACAATGCATCCCATAGTCACCTTCAACCAGTAATGATTGAATTCAAACTCTAGACATTCCTCATTATATCAAGACACAGCATGCACCTGACCCCATAAACCATTTATATCAATAAGAATTTTAATGCAATTATGGCAGTGTGAGGCAGCACCACAACATCTTCCTGACTGCTATCTACCGCTGTATGCATGCCATGCACAGACTTGTGAATGGAATACGTGTGGCTTAGAAGAGGCAGACTTTAGCATCAGAGGGGTTAGAAATTATGACTTAGATTTCACTCTTGTCAGATATCCATTCCGTCTTCTCATGTCCCAAAGCTGACAACTACAAAAGCTCACCATGTTTGAAGTCAGAGATATTAGATTATTTCCAGGAATACTCCAGAAATCTTAGCTTTCTTTCAGTCAAGGGAGGGGGGGGGGGTGGTGGGGAGGGGAGATGGGGTTGGGGGTATTACTTTCCTCACTCCATGTATTTCTACGTCTCACATGAATTAACCCTTTGCAGACCCTGATTTCAAATTGGGTGTCTCACAGGAGAGGAGGTTGGATCACAAACCTCCTCTCCAAATTTCAATTTCTGAAATGCAAGTCTTGGATAAACATGACGAGGAATGACTGCCCCTATATCTCCTTCTCAGGTGAGTTCTGCTACAGCCAACAGTGCGGGCTGACCTGGGAAATCAGCATTTCGCAGGGGACAAGGGGGGCGGGAAAAAGCAGCTGCTGCCCCAAACCCCCCTGCGGCTCTCTTTGTGGAAATATTTCTTTTTGTACATGCAGTGTTGGGTTTCTGGGCATGATCTGAAATTATCTGGCACATGGTTTGATTTTCACACCGTGGTTGACCTGGAGGCACGGTGTTCTTTCCACATTAAAGGATACCAGATCTATCCCCCCCCCCCTCAATTTCATCTCCTGTATTCAACCATAGTACATGTGCCTGTTGACTATGTGAATAATGTGACTCTGTGATCCCTTTGCCCCCCCCCCCCCAAAAAAAAAAAAATGCCTAGGAAGACAAATGGGCAGATGACACAGAAAGTATGCAATAGGCAGGCAGATGAGTACAGGTCAGACAAGATAGGCACTGGACGGGACTGTTAAGGTGACTCAGTCAGAAGCATGTCTGCCTTACAATAAAGAGGCTTGGGTTCAGGTTCGGCATAATGCTGTTGGGACAACAAAACCACATATCTCAAAAATGTAAAATGCTAGGGGGAGTGAAAAAAAAAGACAGCCAAAGCACTATAACAAATGGGATTGCCTTTCCTTTGACATGCTGTGGTGACTTCATTTTGGGAGTAAGACAGCTCAGATCTGGACAGGACATTACTTAACTGATTACCTAACAATGTATCATTAAAAGGGATTTTTACCACCATTTGAAATACAAGGTTTTCTTACACCAGTGAAGATTATGCTTTAGTGTATAAATCATGCCTTCTAAACATAGAAAAGACACACTTTGTCTTCTGGACTAGCCATTTAATGGTGGTCCTGGGTCAAATTCATGCATGTACAATGTCCCATTTCAAGTCTCCTTGCAAAGAGCAGGTTGCAAACCTACAGTAAGGATGCTGTCGATCCCAAGCATGTTGAGGAAAGCAGGCAAATGATGGTTTTCCCTGTATGATTTGCTGCAGGTGACTACCACTTGTAAGCATAATGACCAAAGACAGGCATAAAGCTATGGCAAAACACAGCAGTCCCCAATTCAAATGTTCCCATTCTGATTCCAGCACAATACCAAGCAAAAACTGACCACTAATTCTTGCGAGTTATAGGGAAGAGTAGAGTATGGCGACCTTTTGAAAAGAATTACTTTAGATATTGAGAGCCCATCAGAAAGTATTATCAAGACTGCATACACACACAATTATTACATCACAAAGAAATTGTTGGCTTCCTGTTTGACAAAGTAAAAGCAATTTCTTTTTTTCTTTTCATTTTTGCTTGACAGAAGTTCACATAAATGGTTTACAGTTTACAAAATTTTTATTCAACAGCCTCAAACTAGATAAAACTAAACAAAAAAAAGAGCTTGAAACAAATATTGATTTTGACGAAGTCTCCAGTCATAACATAAAAGAGAGGAAAAAAGGACAACAGCAAACAAACACAAACAAGACGCACTGTAGCCCCACACCTTCGATCCCCACGTATCAAACTGACGATGGTCAATGCCTTTCCAATGCTGTCATGGAGAAGTGTGAGGATGACATGTAGAACCCACAAGGTATTTCAATGGAAATCCTGTTAGTACAGACTCCTGGACTCCGCTTACCAGGGAGGGGGAGTTGCCGGCAGCTAAGAAATGACTCTCCGGTCCCTATGTACTGCTCCGCCCGTCTGATTGAACATCGGTTCAGGAATTGATTGCCCCCGGGGCAAAACACGAAAATGAGAAGAAAAAAAAGGAAAGAAAAAGGGACAAAGAAAAAGAGGGAGGAAGAACATGAGAGAGGGGGGGGGGAGAGTTCCATGATAGTGCATTATTCTCCCATTTCTGCTCCGTGTCTAATTCCCCGCAACCCGCATTATCGAGCGCGAGTGTGGTCCAATTGGAAGACGGCGCGGCATTGCGGGGAAAGTGTCGACTGGAGGAGTAAGGAGCAAGGGTGCACATGGTTCTACACGCATGCACCCACACTTCTTACTCAAGCAACTTATACTTATGACTTCATGATGGATTGCCGAAGCCACTAAGAGTTATTGAGGAAAGTGCAACAATGGATACAACACATTTGTAAGCACGGTAAGAATAAAGACGGGTGTTCATAGAAGAACTAGAGAGGGGCCGTCAAAGGCGGCAGACCCACGCCTTGTACAAAGTCGGGGTAAACATAATGTGCATTCGGTCATCTACCAGAATTCGGTCACTTAATTGCCAGTGTGCTTTATCACCAGCCAGTGAGTTCACATCATTTCACATACGGCAACACTCATTCACAGCAGGAAAGTCCTTTAGTCTCCTCCAAAAATCCATCGAAAATCCCAAATACCACCGTCAAAAGTGCAGAATCAGAACTTTTCCAAGCGCGCACGAATTTAGTCCAGCTTTAAGAGTATATTGTCTACGCGACGGGTCGCCGAAAAAGCGCTAAAAATCGAGAAATACGCTGTTTTCTTGCGGGATATTTTGCTCATAGCAAGCCGAGAGTGTGATGATATCAAAGGTCGTATGAGTGTACGATCTTTGATGGTATCCACAAAAGCGCAAAAGAAAAACAAAATTTACGTACTCCCTAGGCAATTACCCCTATGAATTACTATGATTAGTGTCTACGGAAATTATTCAATGCAAGGGTTGAATGCAAATGTCTACAGCACCAGTATTCGGTCACCAACGAGCGCCGCAATGTCCCCGATGCAATTTTGCACCAACAGTGTAGAGCGCGATGCATTTTCAGCAGCCTTGCACACGCATTGACATTGAGCGCGCATATCGTGCAGTAAACTGACCGAGCAAATGCTTCTCTAACGAAAAAAACAATCAATGTTAATTTGAAAAATCATCAAAATACGGGCCAGTTTGTGACGACGGAGAACGAACTTTCATAAATCTAGAAGGACATAGTCCCTCAAATAGGCCTTAACGTAAACTTCGGAATTCTTACGAACATTTGAGCAGCGAAGTCGGATCGTTTGGGAGTTTATGTGTTCGTATGGTAGCGGAAAATCGCAAAGTGAGAAACGGGAATTTTTCGGAGTGGTCACTATATCATGGGGTCAAAACTTCAAGGTCACACAGAATTTGCAAGGGTCAACCGATTATCACCAAAATCTAATCGATTCTTTCCTGCCATTATCCAAACATACCCTGAACATTTCGTGCAAATCCGTTTACCCGTTCTCTTGTTATCTTGTACACAAACAAACAAACAAACAAACAAACAAACAAACAAACAAACAAACATACGGAACCCTTTACATAACCCCCTGCCGATTTTCATCGGTGTGGGTAATTAAGAGATTGTTTATACAGTTACTTTGCCTTAAAAGGTTTTATATCACTTTTGCAAATGTCACAAAAGTTTGTATGATTGAAAGAAGAATATCTCCCAACATCAAGTATGATGAAATCTTATTGCAATACACCCCAGAGTTTGTTTGTTTTTTTTTGTTTTGTTTTTTAAGAAATGAAAAAATACCCCATTTCACTCAAGAATATGTTCCTCATTTAACACCCGATAATAATGGTTGGAATTCTTATGAGGCCCAAATAAATCCACTGCAAATCTATAATATTTAGTCCCCCTCCATCGTAAAGAAGTTTCCATGTTTATCAATTCTGAGGAAAGGTCTGAATTACTTACCTCCACATTATACCAGATTATGACAGGAATCTTATTTTCAGGGTTGCAAAAGGGACACACAAACCTTACATAAGAAAGTAAAACAGTAGCAATACTTAAACTTAACAAAGTTTTTCTTTTTATATGGTACTTATAATACGAACATACTGCTTGACAGAATGAGATTGGCATAAAAGATGGCTACTACATTTCACAAGCTGTAGCAAGGCAAGAGCATTTCCTTAAAATGCTTGTTTCCATGGAGAACTTGGCAAACTACAGTCTAGGTAAGGTGCTCACTAATTGACAGCAAATTTAGATTCCTTCTCCCATGCATTCTGTGTATTGTGAAAGGACTAACAGTTATTCCCAAGTGCCGCAGCAGACATCTCAGACAACAACAGTGACATTAAAGACCACTCCACTCTCCCCCTCAATTTTGTCAGAAGATACAAAACAGATGGCAGTAACAAAAGACGAGGGCAGAAAAATGGGAAGAGGGAAAAAAAAAGGAGGAAAAGAAAGCTTGTCCAAGATGCAGATTCTTTGTTGACATGGCTGCCTCCTTAACGTCATCTGTTTAAACACTAGGAGGCCAGAGCAAGAGTCCATGCTCCACATAAATGCCACTTGCTGCTCAACATACGAGCGTCGCAGGCAGGACTCTGGGCATGGTCTGGTCAGCTGGGGCATAAGGTTACGTTCATGGCGAGCAGTCCTTTTTTGCCAAAGGAACTGGGTCGGGAAAAGCAGTAGAGGGTGAGGGAGAGGGGGTAGTTTGCAGACCTTTTATTTCTCCTTCCTCCTGCTGGAAGACTATTATGGTACATTTCAAACTCAGCCATGGGGAAAAAAGAAAGAAAGCAGACATGAAAACTTCATCAAATCTGCAGGGGAAAAAGCATCAAACAAAACATGCGATTGCTCTGAGACGTACTCTTGTAATTAGAATGGGATTGGGTGCTTTCAGGTGTGGGAGTTAGCAATTCCTGTTCTAGTTTCCATTGTTGGAAACATACATTTCGCACTCTGGGCTTTCCTACTTTTAGTGGAAGAGGGCACTACACGCTATTCACGATGATAGTTGATTTTAAAGAAGATTTCTTGAAAGGAGATTTTGTTTAATATTCAAATTCATGAAATTCACAAAATGACCTTTATGGGACAACTTATTTAACAACTGCTGTGCTGATGATTAACTGGGATATAATCATCATACTGTCGACTTGGAACAGCAATGACTTCTTGTGAGTTTGTGTGTGTGTGTGTGTGTGTGTGTGTGTGTGTGTGTGTGTGTGTGTGTGTGTGTGTGTGTGTGTGTGTGTGTGTGTGTGCGTGCGCGTGTGTGTATGGGTGTGCTTACATGTGTGAGCAAGCATGTGTGTAGACCAAAGACAAATCTGAATTAGTATTGTCAGATTTCAAGTGGACTGAAACGACTTGACTGCACATCAGCTATCTTCAATCATAACACCAGCTCCTTTACTTACTTTGATATAAAAATGATTATGCATTCTCAAAATCATGAATGTTTATAACTCTCCTGCTTATCTGACAAATCTTTATTTCAAACTACCTAAGATAAGATATATATTAGAATGCTGAAATTATATTTTTTGAAGTTTGTTTCCTCATTTTTTTCAGAAAGTAAATACCTTGGCAACCAACTCCAATGTTTATCTTTGGCAAACCATAAACGGATATAAGACAAACAAACAACAGGTTAGTCTTAGTGGTACCACCTATAACATATGTAAGGAATAAATACATTGCGCCATGAAGAGGGGGAGGTATTGCAGCATGTTACCATGGCAATGAAAACTTGCACTGTTATTTTGGTCTGAAAGGTGAAACAGACACACCAACTGATGCAGTATTAAAGTGCTGACCACTTTCATCCCCTTAAAACGAGAGAAGCACACCCCCGTTTCCATGACGATGCACACACTCTGCCACTGGCACACCCCTAGAAGACGCAGGCATCAGATAGAGTAGCAGACTTCACGTCCGGCCGATGATGGATACTAAATAAATAATGCCCGGGTGCTCAATGGGCGTGCATAACAGCACTCAACAGGGCGTGCTTGGATGGATTCCAAGACAGGCACTTGAACGTGGGACCAGAGATATCACTCAAGTGGAACAAAGACAAGAAACATACTCTACTCCAGATGACGGCCAGAGAATCACATATTTATAAATCTAAAAAAAGAAGATATTTTGTGATATGCATCCTGATGATTTCTGGATAGTGGTTAGACTAGAAAAATATAGGTTTCCTCACAGAATCATAAATATGTGAAAGTGTGGGTCTAAACGTATGTTTGCATGTATGAATAATAATAATGATAATATATGGGACTTGTAGGGCACAAAATCCATCTAATAATTAAATGCTCTATGAACATATATATATATATAAATATATATAAATATATATATATATATATATATATATATATATATATATATATATATACAAGAGAGGGAAAACTGACCAGAAACAAATAATAAATGGTGAAAACTTTGAGCAAAGAAAATGGGTTTTCATGTGGCACACATACACACACTATAGCTTCTGACCACACGAGCAAAGAGAATTAAGGGTTTGGGACGAACACCGATCTAGGGCTTTCAATAGCTCAGTCGGTAGAGCACCGGTCTAGTAATCCGGAGGTCTCGGGTTCGAATCCCGATGAAAACCAATTTTCTTTGCTCAAAGTTTTCACCATTTATTATTTGTTTCTGGTCAGTTTTCCCTCTCTTGTTTCAATTGATATTACAAAAAATAAAAAAGCTGCATCGCTTTGGTGATCCCTCGCATTTATTCCAAAGTTGATTTACGTCCTTTGGGTCTATGTCAGGTTAATGTGTGTGTGTGTGTGTGGCACACATACACACACTATAGCTTCTGACCACACGAGCAAAGAGAATTAAGGGTTTGGGACGAACACCGATCTAGGGCTTTCAATAGCTCAGTCGGTAGAGCACCGGTCTAGTAATCCAGAGGTCTCCGGTTCGAATCCCGATGAAAACCCATTTTCTTTGCTCAAAGTTTTCACCATTATATATATGTATATATATATATATATATATATATATATATATATATATAGTAATATGATAGATATATATAATATTATAATATATATCATATGATATGATACTATATTACATTATCATACATGTATATGTATATATACATATGCACATATACACATATATGTATGTTTGTATGTGTGTATGCCTGTGTGTATGCTTTTACACAGTATGTACATAAATGATGCCATATACTATCCAATATTATACCAAACTAACTTGGTGATTGGATGATATCGTGATAAGAATTAAACTAGACAAATATCTTCTTAAATCATCTACTTGATATTTCACACCCACCATTTGATTTTCTTTCAACAAGAGATATGATCAAGTGCTGTCTACCCCTGATGTGAACTGAGTGATCAGTCAAAGAAAGTATGCTGAGTTTTATCAAAGATCAGCTACTACTATTTAGGGCATACATTAGCTGTAGTCTATGCCATATAGGGTTCCATGTCAGTGGTTGCACCTCCAAACCTGTCCATCTACTTTAGCATAGCCATCCTCAGTCCATTAATGCTATCAAAGCCTGTGTCATTCTTCAGTACACAGACTCAACGAAAGTGGCCCTACATGTACTTCTCTTTTTGCAATTCCCTGTTTGGGCTCACAGAGTATCAGGGAATTATCAGATAGTTCAGGGTGCTGCATACAGTGTCCCGCTAATTTCATCATCCTCTCACGCACTTTCGCAGACACAGTTGGCAAACCACCACATAAGTTGACATTTCGAATGTAGCCACTCCCCAACACATTAAGGAGCTATCCTAAGGAGACATGTACATGTGTACATTCCATCCAGTGGTTCCTCTTGTTGGGCTGTAAGTGCTCATATTGTGTCTGCTCCATACAGTAGTACAGACATGACAGTTGGAACAAAAAAAAATGCTGTTCTGAATCATCTTTAAAGGGACTGTACAGTTTTTGTTGAGACCTAATTTCATGTTTCTAACAACTTTTGGTTAGATAATGAGAAACCTCTTATGAAATATGAAAGAGCATGAAATTCTACGAGGAATTCAACGTTTATTTGATGAAAATCAGTTTTGAAATGGCTGAGACATCAAAAAAAGAGCGAGTCAAATAAAGTGTGGGACCCACACTTTACTACGATCGCTTTCTTTTACTTTGTTTTTGGATGTTTCAGTCATTCCAAACCCGATTTTCATCAAATAAACTTTGAATTCCTCTTAAAATGGCATGTTCTGTACTTTATCAGAAGTGATTTCTTGGTATGTCGCAAAAAGTTAAAAGCCCAATTCTCATCTCCACCAATACTGTACCATCCCTTTAAGCTGGGACTACAGTACTTTCTTCATATTGTACTATGCAAGGCATTCCATGTGAAGCCACATCTGATCCTGATTGATCTAACATCAATCATACAGAAATTAAAAAAAAAAAAACTCTATTAAGCTGAAGTAACATGAGTGGTCATCTACAGCAAACAGTCATTAAATGGTATACATTACAAGTGGAAATAGTACACAAATTACTTCATGTGCCCATCGAATCTAGAGCTGTAATACATTCAGACATTCTCGCAAGGGACTCTCTTCAAATCTAGAAAATACTCTACGAGGATAAATGGTTGTTGTTTTTGCCTCATTGAATTGGCTGCCTATTTGTTTGTTTGTTTTTTTCAGTATATGCAATGGCTTTAATCAGCAGGGATATACTGTAAAACCAGAAATTTTTGTGTGCATGAAATTTTGCAATGAGCCAAGATTCACAAAATGAAAATGCTTGCAAAAGTTCTCGTCTATATGATGCACTAAATGCCAGTGACAATTCACAAAACTTTCGTGTCAGGAAAAAGCCTGTCGGCTCCAATTAGTGAAAATTTCAGGTCGCATACATTCCAGGATTCACAGTACCTTTGGCCAGTCTTACACTGTAGGGACATACTTTCCTGACCCCTGTGACTAAGACCTCTGATCTTTAAACACGGTGTCTGACAAATTCTGCATTTCAACCTGCATTTCAACCTGCATTTAGACCTGCAAAATTTATCCTGCATTTAAACCTGCATTTAAACCTGCATTCAAACCTGCATTCAAACCTGCATTTAGACCTGCATTTAAACCTGCATTTACACCTGCATTTAAACCTGCATTTAGACCTGCATCGGCAGTGTACTGCTGGGTATGGAGGAAGTGGGAGAGTGATTGATGCTGCCATGAATACATTACATGCGTACTTATCAATTTAGGCCAAAGTGTGTCAATACTCGATGATGAGTGCGGGCTAAGTTTACATTTGCTTCCTCTGTAAATTGCAGAGTATCCCATTAGGCTTTGCCTGATATATCAAGTACATCTCTTGAACCAAGGACATCACTACAGCGCAAATCACAGTTTTAACAACAAAATTGCAAGTGTTTAAACACAAATTCTACAACACACACACACACACACATTCACTCCTAATGGTAAGAAAAAATACCAATTTGCACAATGCCTGTTGCCAATTCACCACACTTGCCTCCCTTTGATTTGCTATAATACAGGACAATAAAACATCAAACCGAATGTCTTTCAGTCCACGCATCATTTAAGCATTCCACAGCTCTCCACAAACAAATAAGTGGTCTTGTCCTTTCCTGCGGCAATCCTTTGACTGTTGACAATTCGGGCGAGATGATCCCCCCTTCTAATCGTCCTTACTCTTGATTGCCCAGTTCAGGTGCACTTTGAAAATACCAAACTCGGCATCATGAGTTGTGATTGCTTTGCCAAGGTGGACAATTACGAGCTCCCCATCATGTCGAGAGCAATGACTCGAGGCGTACATGTTTATAGACGAGAGCCCCCCGCCCACTGGAAGGACATGGATGAGGAAAACAGCACACTACCTCGATATTGTCGCAGATATTAAAGCCACGTAAAAAAACTACAATTACTGGTAGTGCAGTGGCTACAACGGAGAATATGATATTCATTCAGACATCCAACATCTCAGCTGTCTCTTTTCCACGCTTCAGTGTCTTTAAACATTTTCAAAAACGACACTTTTTCATTTTACCTTTTTTTTTTCTGAAGCATAATGTCATGATGTTCTTTCAAATCAAAATATTTTTCTTTTCTGATCACGTTTGATTCAATCCAATTTCAATTTCAGTTCAATCATGCTTAATAACCTGTACATGAATTTTTTTTAAAGAAGAACAATTATTGAAGAAACTAATTCATGATTTGAGTCCTTTCTCTGGTTAGATACTATGTACACATCTAAAGGGGAACCATTCTTTTCTTTGCCTATTATTACCAACTTGCAATTTAAGGACACACTTACGTGTTTGCAGAGTGTGGTTTGAACAAGAATAGACCGGCACAGTGAATGAAAAAAACAAAACAACTGTTTGTTTTTCCCTTTGCCCTGTATAATTCTAAGAAAATGAAGCCTCACAGTTTATTTGTTGAAGTTGTCCCTCGATGACATCTTCTCTCTGGGCTTTTCTCTTTCGTTGATGTTTTTGTTGTTGTAAAACAAAAACAAAAAACGAGATGGAGCCAGAATAGACTGGAGCTTTGAGGATTGACAAAACAAAACCCCAAATCTGGCCAAGGATTGAATCAATCCCAAACCGCAAAAGGACTGAAACTCTCATCATCCCGCAGCTCTGGAGTGTGTTTCAGGGGACTCGAGGAAGCAGGGGACTCGACGATGATGATGCTCATGGGAAGCTCAAAGAAAATCTCTTGTCTCACTCCTCTACTCGCACTTCTACATCCTGCTAGCTCTTCTCACTTTGGGGGCTTTATTCTTCCCATTTCAGCAGAACACATATACTCATATAAAATATTATATATATATATATATATATATATATATATATATATATATATATATATATATATATATATATATATGACATACAGTGTATGATGAAAGAGAAAATGGTGCATAGCTTGGAATTATTATTCCTCTTACTGTTCCTCCTTTTTTGGGGAAAATATGGGCTTCAATTTATTTCAAGTCAAATAATTCTATTTCTACCTGAAGTAATCCAAGGTAATACACACAATGCTCATGTAAACAAAGAATTTCAATTAAAATCACAAACATTTCAATAACACACAGAACAATCATAACAATTTTGTCTTTATATTTTGATTTTTTTCACACAAAGCAAATGAAATCAAAAATGGAGCCAACTAAAGAAGAATGAACCAATTCATACGATCTTGCCAGCAAGAATCATTTCCCACCACTGACACTTTCTCTAATAAGCTAAATCTATGTGCATCTTTACTCTCAGCGGTATACTATAGGCTACTGAAGCCTTTCATAACTGATATAGGGTGTAAATGAATGTATGTATATCCTCTATAGAGAAAAAGAAGGCCCCCACCTGCATCGGAAGATATGGGAAAACTTCAGTAGCAGCTATACATCGAAATGCGTGCCTCTGGGGTTACAATTTCTCGAGACGGAAGGATGGTATTTGAATGAAGAATTGTCTGCTGTCACACTAAAACTCACGCCACCTGTCTTTTGCTAATGCATTTTTGCTCTTCACCTCCCTGCAGAATCGCAGGTGCGTGACAAAGCCTTATGGGGGGATTTCCCCACGAAAGCAGCGTGGAAATGAGACAAGACATCCGCTGAGATGGAATGCTGTAAACTGCAAACAAGTTCACTTCCCGTTATCACGGGTCTCTAGGAAAAATAAAAATCTAAGTGTTAAAGGCAAAACAGAGTTCTCAGAAGGGCTCAAAATTCATCTTCCACCACTTGGAAATCGCTTGCAATACATGGAAAGGGTCTACCAAGAAACTTACCTGGCTGACGTGATTTGCCAGGATGATGAGTTGTTTTAGGGTGTTTTGAGATCAAGGGTGTAAAATACTTTCAATTGTATGGATACAACTTTTTGTGCCTTCCCCTCCCCATTAAGCATTGCGGGTTGGTAGAATGTCACATAGTGATCAATCATGCCCTAGCAATTGTATTTTGCGAGAAGTTCCATGCGATTCACTCTACAGCGAAAGATTCATGAGTACTGCTGTTCCTGATTTGTTGATTATCAATAATCGATTATAAAAAAATTACATAGCAATCATGATTTGGGTATCATGCTCTGAGACTGTCTCACTTCCGGCAAATCTTATTGCTTAATATTTCACATTTTCATCAACACCCAAATAAAATTGTGTTAATACAGCATTATTTCACACATTCCTTTCACATATAATGCAGGGCTCAACCTTAACTTTTTCATCTGGTGGTACGTTCGGGTCACTTAAATCTTTTAATCTGAAGTTTTGGTGGCCCAAAAAAGATAAGTAATAGTTCAAAACAATCCATTTCTAATCTTAGTTGCCAAATTGGGCCACCAAAGATAAATTTGGTGGCCTGACACCAATTTTAAGCGGCCCCGGGCCATCGGGCTACTGCTAATGTCGGGTCCTGAGTGTACATCATAGAGCAAAAATTGACTGTTCTGTATAGGCATATGACATCTATGTCTTCACTTTCATGACCTGTTACATTTGTTACACAAGTGTACATATGCTACTCTTCGATTTTGTCTCACTCGTAGCCAGGGGAGCATTTTACATGTGTTGAAATATGAAACCACCTTGATCACTCATATTCTGCATACTTCACTGGTGCTGGTGCTGCTGGTGCTGCCATGACTGTATACTGCAAATCACGAATATCAGTGGTAGATCGGGGGGGGGGGGGGGGGAGCGTACTGGGTGCCCCCTTTATTTATTCTCTTTTTTTTTTAGCAAAAGAAACGTAAATTATTTGTTTAATATTAGCTGATTGTAGTGGCACAAGAAAATTGCGTTGAAGCTTTTTTTGTTTTTGTTTGTTTGCTCGTCAGCCGATGAAACCCGGTTGTCAGCTGATTAAACCCAAAAGTGCCACCACAAATATATTTCTACGCCCTCCCCCCCCCCCCCCTTTTATGGAATTCCAGGATCACGCAACTGAATATGCCTCCTTTCTGCTTACTAACTTCAATACACAATATACAATGACATTTTTAGCCATGACATTTGTAGGCAACAATATGTATTACTGCCGATTTCAGGAAACGGCCTACTGCCCCTGCCATATATGCCAGCCTGATTACTTCGTAAAGATATAGTTTGCTCAACGAAGGAAGCCACATGAACTAGATCTGTCCCTATTGAGTATGCTTACTTACGCTGACATAAGCGTGACATTTGTGTGCAACAAATACGAACCATGTCTGGTTTGACATACAACCAATCGCTCCGTCCAATTTCATCATTTTGTGAAGGATGTTGTATACTGAGATGGAGGAGCTGCCTGAACTAAATATACGAACGCATATATCAGATGGAACATAAAACCTGAAAGAACAGGTCGATATGTGATAAACTATACTCCCTGCTCCCCAACAGGTTTCAAAAGAGATCACATGCTTAAGAATATTGATCTCGAGGTTGCTGGCCTTGAGATACATCAGCTTCAAACATCGCTCAAATTTTGCCACTTTTTTTCTTTTATAAACTATACAAGAATGAATATCGGGAATGCATTTTTCTGCAGTAGAAAATGACACAGCTTTTAAAAGGTCTATAAAACTACATGCCCTGTGTGTGCTCGAGATTTAAACCACACAAAATCCAGGATGTAACGGTCAGAATGCAATGAAGGAAACGAAAGACACCGGGGCATGGTTGGTAGCCTGTCACATACAATAAGGCAACTGACAGTCTTCCGTCTTTTTGTCAGTCTACAGAGACAATAAGTGAACAACTTTGATGCAGAGCAGCTCCGACTGCTGAGCAAACCTGCTGTGAGATTTTGTCAAATATTGAGACTGCCTGCAAAAAGGACCTAAACCACAAATAATATGAAAACTGCTTGACTGAAAGCCTCAAGGTGTCAAAGCAGGAAATACTTTTGATATGAAAAGAAGCAGGACAGATTCTCACACATATTGTCATTGTCAACATCAATGCCACACAAGTCACAGATAAAGGATACTTGAAAGAAAAAAACACACCTTTTTTTCCATATCGAATATTTTATGAATGACTTTTGATATTTTATATGGCATAAGAATGCTGCTCCTACAACTGACCTTCATTTAAAGCTCCATTTTATATAATGTTTGAGCCTTTTGAAATAGTAGTGTTGTCTTTACAATACAAGCATATATGCATATAAAATGCATGTGTGTGTGTATGTGTGAGTGTGAGTGTCTGTATGCGTACAATGGTCAAACACTAGGACAAATAGCATCTCAATGGAGTTTTTGTAATTTGAATCAAATTGTACTACTGCTAAATCTGAATAGAGGACAAAAACACAAAAACCTATGAGGAAACATCTGATCCCTTTCATCCTTCCATCTCCCCCTGTCTCTCCCCACACACATCTAATACACCAAGATCAACTGAGGATTCCAGGTGATCATTACGAGGAATAAAGAGTGATCCTACCCAGAGACAAAGACTAAAATAAACAGAAAAATATGGCGGGAAATATCAGAGGAATCAGGCTGCCATAAACTGCCTTGTCGGGGTATCATTCAAGATGCAAAGACAGCGAGATGTAATCTTTCAAGTGTCTTTATAAAGCCTGCATGCCGCATCCTATAATGCCTCATCACTCTCGCCCACAAAGATCTCTCTCACACACACACACACACACACGCATACACCTCCGCAAACCAAATTCCATGTATTTGAGATAGTTTATAGATAACTGCATAACAGTAAAGTGATATAATGCTTTTCTTTTTTCTCTTTTTTTAAAGGCATGCGCGTTGTCACACAGCTAGTGCCAGCAAATGACTTGACAGCAACATGCGGATGCCATCAAAGGTTTAGACATGATCATGAGATAAAAATGGCACCTAACCTCACCAAGCATGCTTTGGCTAGAAGACCTTATAAGAGACTGAAGGATATGGGATGTAATATAGCTTGGGAGCGTGGGCACATTGGCAAAACAAATAATTTGCTGATCAAAAATAATACCAAAAAAAAAAAAAAAAATAGACAGACTTCGCATTTACATTACCAAGCTGGCGCGGTCTTGATGCCATAATGTTTGCTTTGCATTTTCAAGACATTTCATATTCATCAAAGCCAAGTTTTATATTAGAATGCTTTGAAGGCTGCACAAAAAATCCAGTATTCGGTAAAATAATTGATATATTCTGACTGCATTTTAAGTAACTATCCCAAAATATTTCCGAACCATCACTTTCACTTGTTGGTTCACATAAACAGGCGTATTTATCCTGGATGACAATGCTTACGGCGCAATGAGTGTTGATGGAGAATGTTTTCCACGCTTTACACCATCATCACATGAGTGCAGTGAAATGCAGCGAGTTCACATGATAAATGGAGCAGAGGAGAGGCAGGCAAATCATTTATGAGCATTTATGAGCATTTAAATATCGGTAAATCATTTTAAGATGCACAATTCACACTCTGGAATGTTTGTCTCAACCCTATGCCTACGGGCGTCCCCGGAGTGATATTCATATTTTGTTTTTTGCACGTACGCGTGATGTATGTTTCACGCAGGCACGCAGCATGCACTATGTTGGTGTCCTGTGGGCATGCAGCGCGAGCTGTGTATATTGATGCTCTAGGTTTTTGTGAAATCACTTGCACACATGCCAGCTGGTTGCAGTTGGGCCTAGTCGTGCCACAGGGGTCAGAGGTCGATCCAGCGAATTTCTTGAGTGTTTACCCTTACGGTGTGTCTTAACCCAGATCTATTCTCTAACCCAAGCAAATTGCGTTATGGCTAGCATTACACTGTTAGCCTTCAAAGTCAAATGTTCACAAATGGGACAGCATGTGACAAAATATTCAAACAGAACGAGACTTCCCCCGACACAGTTTCTGATGATTAAGCATATAGATAACCGCCAGATAATCGTCCAATATCTAGCACTTCTGGGGAAAATGAACCTTTGTTTTCCCTTTAACTTATTACAACTAGAGGGAGTTTAATATCATTTTGCGATCATTCAATCAGCACCTCTAGATTTTAGTGTATATTTTGTACAGGATAAAAATAAAATGGATATGGTTTTATTGAATGAAGATGACTTGACTGGTTCATTACCTAAGTCCCTACAACAAAACAAAAAACAACAACAAACAAACAAATTTTCATAGATATAAATGTACAGTATGTCCCAAAAAAAAAATTACAATCAGATTTTCGAATTGATAACACCCAATATGATTGACCTGTCTAAATGCTACTTCAGGGTCTTAAAATATAACATCTTAGCTCTATTTTGCAGAAAACCCCATTCAATTTGGTTAAGCAGTCACAGAGAAATGTAGATTGTTGTAAAGCATATGTCATGAGTCTGATTATTCCAATTTTAGCACTTCGATGCTCTTGTGTGTGAATACAATAGACAGAACTTGGAGGGAAGAGATTCCTGATAATCTCTACAAAATTCCTCATTTCTCTTTGACCACTGAAGCAAATCAAAAGGGGTTTTCTGTAAGATATGGGTAATGAGTAATAGTTTCATACCTTGAATTTGTAATTAGATTGATTCACTATTTTTAAAGATATCATTGCGGAGGGTACCATTGTAATTTTTTTGGGGGGGACATACTGTATTAGTAAACCCCACCCACTCTAACACCCTGAGGGCTTCTTTGTATCCAATGTTTAACAATCTTGAGTAATTTGACAGCCAGTCAATTGACTGGGATGCCTTGGCTTCTCTCGCAATCACTGTATGTGCCCTTTAAGTACATGACCCTTCATTTACATATTTAAGAAGTTCATTGATCTTTCCCACTTACCAAGGATTGACCTTTAACCCTCTCTTTCCCAGTTTATTGAAAGCCATTTTATCACATGATATAATCACTAGACTAAACAAATGGAAATTGAGGTCAAACAATGACATTCTGACTAAATTTTTGATGGTCTTCAACTTTGACCTGTGAGCTTTTACCACCATCAGTTCAGACAACTAAATGATTACAACCCAATCATCTGTACTATGACATGATACAACTAGTACTATTGGACATTCCCAGTTGAAATAATACTGGGAATGACTTGGGTTTCTTGTAAAAGTACACTGACCTTTGACCTTCTACCCTATTATGTCAAGTAAAAGTACAGTGACCTCTGACTTTTACCTCTATCATGTCATGTAAATATCCATTACTTATTTCTCACCTTCTTACCAAATTATACATCTACTGAACATTTCTATGTGAAGTCACTACTGAAACTTGCCAATTTCAGCCGAAGTTCAGCATCTTTGACTTTTGACCTTGATGGCTATCGCCCGAAGACCATTCAGTGCATCTACCCCATCTTGTAGCAGATGTGGGCTAGGTGCCACATAATGCTTCTGGCACCCAATGGGATAAACATACAAGAAATATCATATATACCAAAACATTCCAGGGAGTCTTAACTTGGGTGATGGAATTTGTGAGTAAAACAATTTTCTTTCGGTGACAGCTACAGGCAACTACGGATCTATCTACAGAATTATTAATAGTTTATGTGTGTGTGTGTGTGTGTGCATATATATATATATATATATATATATATATATATATATACAAATATAAACATATATAAATAGATAGATAGATAGATAGATAATATAGATATAGATATATATACACTTTAACGCAGACAATATTTTGCTACAATGATTATACAATACTCTACTCATAGGGACATGCCAGAGCTGAAATAATTCCAGTACCTTCATGTATAGTTGTGCAGCTGAAAAAAGGAATTAATGAATTTGTAATATTGTCCTGACCTTTAGCAAGCAGTGAGCTCATAACTTGCTATGATCTGTGCATGGTCCTTTTTCATGATGTGTGTTGAATTCTTAACAGGATCATGCTACCAACATAAGAAGTTTGAATGTACATTGTCAACCTGCAACCCATGCACACACAAACACACATGAAATACTTGGCTTCAGTGTAATCATATACCACTAAATACATACTTAATTGGCACATTACACGAAGGTCATCGACGTACAGATTGAAGTACCAGTGATTAGAAGCAAAAATACTTTGCTCTAGGTGTTAATGACTTTGCCCTTGGTTTTAAGCTGTACAAGAGAGCTGCCTCGAGAGTAATCTAAATAGGAAACCAACTAATGCTTGTTCAGATAGGTTTTTACGAAATAAATTTCTATACTAAACATATCATGGGATTTGGCTCATAAGACCTGGTAAAATTTCAAATGAATAGATAAATCAAAGTGTTCAGCACAAATGTATAAGACTATAATAGATAGGCATATGAAAAAAAAAATGATAACATTATACATGTTCTTTCTTCTACATCAAAGCGTTTTATCCAAATTACTGGAGGGTACCATTAGCACCACATATTATGTGAGAATACTCTCAGAGTTGGGACTGGTAAAACAATTTTGTGAGCAGTTGAATTTGTGATCATGAATAATTTCGACGGAATGAGTGTGAGCACTTTGCAAGAGAACAACAAAATACTTCCTATCTTGGATGTGAAATACAACACATTTTGCATTACGGGCATCAACATTTTTGCAAATTCATTACTGAGTAAATATTGGTTGACTTGAAAAAGCTGTGAAAATAAAAATACCCCAAAATAAACCACGTATATCATTTAAAAATAAGGTAAATTCATCACAACTGATGCCTAGAAAAGGTGCACTGCAAAAAATGCGGTGTTAAAAGTGTAACACCAACCGGGTGTCAAACTGTGGGTGTTAAATTTGGTGTTAAATTGACACAATTTGACACCCTTCGGTGTTAATTTAACACCAACATTCCCTCATTCATTGGGTGTTAGATTTTCGGTGTTAAAATGACACCCAAGTGGTGTTACAGTTATGTCATGAAAAGGGGGTTTTCACTAATAACACCGTATCGGTGTTAGTTGTCCACCAGAGAAGATCACGTGTTCGCAGTCCGATGATCTCATTGGTTCACATGCCAATGCCTGAAATTTGTTGCTGTGGCGCGGAGTCGTCAACGTCTGTCATCGCGATAGTCAGGTTTTCGATGTCGTCTGGGGCTAAAAATGACATTGAATCTATGATGGTGACTTTGCTAAGTCTGTCAGCAGGGATAAGTATCTTTTAAGGTAATTATTTCCTGTACCAGTTATTTTCTATCATAAACGATGTGCATGATTTTCACGGATTTCATCGCATATTATAGACAACTTTGTCTTTGCACGCACATAATACTATAGTATACTATGTAGCGCAGCATACTAAGTAGCCTATAGTGTTTGCCATACATAATAGGCCATAACACCAACGCGCTGACAGCGGTGCATTGAGTCCGAATTTCGCTGAGGGTTCCTTTGTCCAATAATTGCATTTTAAAAATATCATCAAATTTTAAATATAAAAGGTTCCGTGGCATTTTGTATTGTTATTGATGTAGTTTTCTTACCTCTGAGGCTCTGGTGCGGATCTTTGTTAGCGCGCAAATCATTTGTAACCAATGAACCCGACCCGCTACTGACGTGCACGAAGACGAAGTTCGAACAATGTTTGTGTGTACATGTTCGTAGGTTTGTACATGTTCGTAGGTATACTGGTAGGCCCCTAGGCCTACTATATTTTTTGTAGGGCCTACTGTAACTGTTCTAGGTCCAAACTGTTAGGTTTAAATTAGTACTAGGTACTACATGTAGTAACAAATATCGCTCTAAAAAGAGCGTAAATACCCGATTAAAGGGGCTGGGTGGGGGGTTCTCCCGACCCGATTTTTGTTTATCACAACAGGTTACGTGATGTTTTCAGTAGCTACACGTAGGAACGTAGGGGCCTACATTTGTATATAGGACGCTAGTGTTTGCGCGTGGATCTTACGTTAGAATCTACTAACTAGTTTCTAATATGAGTACTACTATTTATGAGTTTGCTAACCGCTTACAAATTTACATTATACTTAGTATAAGAATATGCTCTTATAAAGTTGATGACGTCACATGCATGTAAAACCGTATTTCCACCGAGTCCATGTTAAGACAGTGCACTAGATCTAATTGTAAAGGTGCGAGTTCAAGGGTAGCGAGAAAGAGAATCACAGCCCCTATTAATAACTGGCAGTTGTTCTCTGTCTGAGAACTGATCCTAAATTTCACAAATGAGTCAAAATGGAATACATGTATCATCGCTTTTTTCATGATTCAGGTGAGGGAATATACGTCTACTTTGATGGTAGTATAAATTTGTTGAAATAATCTCTTGAAAAAAAAATCCCTTCTGGAATATGCCTCTTCCCCATACTTATGTTATTGCCACACTTAATGATATTGGCAATAGTGCACTTGAGAATCTTGAAAATGACAGAATTGCAAAAAGACCTTTTATTATCTATCTAAAAAACCTTGAAAATGAGAGTAGATCAATTGCAAAATGGCATTTGATTTTTCCATTTCTCCTCAAATAATATTTGCATAAATGTACACTGCATAAAGATGATGAATACCTGGAAGCAGGATATTATTGCCCCCCCCCCCCCCCCCCCCCCCCGTGGCTAATTAAAACGAACTTGAAATTATGAGCATATCTCAAGTACACTGTAGGTATATATAATAGAATCATCGACTGAATTAATCTGAAGCCACCTGAACAAAACCCTTTGTTTTCTGCAGTTCTGATCAAATCTTTCATGCACACAAGATAATTCTGTTTCATGCACTTGTATACAGTAAATACACTAGTGCAGTTATGTAGATGTTCAGTACTTTGACTCCTAAGCCTGTGCATCACACCTTGCGCACCAGTTTGACAGTTTGCGGACTTGTAGCCACTTGATAATTATGTATGTTCATGGTCCTTACACTTGCAGGTTAAACAGTACTTCTCACTCCTTCTCCCAGGCAACGATGCCAAGCTTTTTTGAGCAGTGGCCAGTTTTTGGTGGAAGGTCTTGTCAAGCTAGCAAGAGGAAAGCCTTCAGAAACCACAGTCAAGCTGTTGAGTTTGCTGGGAGAACACATGCGGAAAACTGATGTGGATTCATGAGACTTGGAGCAATCATCAAATAGTGTACCCCCAGACGTGGTAGCAGTCAGGGTATGCACAATACTATAGGTTTTGAAAGCCCCTTTTTTATGTTCTAGATGTCTATCCATCCAATATCGTTTCTTGTGTATCATGCCGCAAGTTGAAAACAATCATCTGTGAATGAAACTTGGTAAGGCTATGTAAATCCAGGGGGCGTTCCACAAAACTTGTCATTGGTGACAACTGTTATAAGTAGCTGAAATCTTTGCATCTGACAATACATTTTATCAAACGTTTCCCTGGAGTCGATGAGGGTCATGAGGTCAATAATCAAGGGTCTGGAGCCCTTCATTATGAAAAAAAAAAATGCAGGAAATATCTTGTGACTTTGATTTTTCACAAGGCAGTTGAATGGATTTCACCAAACTCAATTGTAATATAAAAGTTCACAGTCACAAATCAATATGTAATGTAATTTTGTTATTTTGGAGATGCTGATGAAATAAAGAAGAGTTTTTTTTTCGTTTTTTTTTAATAGAAGCCACACAACAACCCATGGGTTCATCCTACATGAAGGATCATATGTTTTACTTAATGCTCCCTGATTATGCAGTGCAATTCACTGATAATTTCTGTTGATACTGTACCTGGATACTTTGTTAATGAGTCGTAGAATATATTGTATATAAAATGCATTTTCTACAACACAGCATAGAATGTAAGTAACCTGCAAATCCTTCTTGTACTCTATCTGCTTCCACCTCTGAACCAGGGCGCAAGGATTGTGCAAGATTTCTGTGGCTTTGGCTATAGACTACCTTATCCGATTTCAAAAGGTAAGTCTACATGACTATAAGGTTTGTTCAAATATGATGCGACAAACCCCCTGACATTTTTAGTGTTCAGATATGGTGCGCCGAACCACGCCACTTTCATTATGTTAATGAATGCACATGACTCAAAAAAAAAATAAGATAAAGATAAACTCATGACATTGTATCTTCACTTACTTTTGAGCTTGATTGCACCATAACTTCTTGCCACTGTGTGGCAAAATATATTCCTCTTGCCTCAGTGTTTTTGTTTTGTTTTGTTGCATTTTGATCTGTTTATTTGTTTGTTTTTTACCATCTCATATCGCATTGATTTGTGCACTAAAATGTTGCCGGAGTTTGTCTCATCATATCTGAACAAGCCTTTATGAGTCATTTTGGACAGGCAATTAGAACTCACAGTACTTTGGTATTCTGAAAAAGAAATTGATTTTTATGAGTTTAATTGATTTTGCATTTTCTACTTTCTATGATCTGTTTTTGTATTAGAAAAGAAATCAGAGGTCAAGGTAAATTTTCTGGGTTTTTTTGTGTTGTTGGACTATGTAATTTGTTAAGATCACTTGCTTTTCAATGTTTCACAGGTTAACTTTTTTTTTTATGTTAATATTTTTGCGCACTTGCCTTTGTCAGGGTTATGTCCTGATGTCGACGAGAACTTTACTCGTGAATGCTTCAAAGTCGATCCTTGAACTTTAAAGATTGTCTTCCCCATATGTAGGCTAAAATTTTGAAGTTGCTTTTTGATCAGTCACGAATAAGAGAAAAGTGATAAATTTCAAAGCTTCTTTAAGAAAAAATAGGTATAAGTGAGTTTTAATTGTGAAATTATAGTGATCTTTAAGTAAAATGGAATAAGATCCATTTATTATCCTCTGCCAAGAAGTGGTGCCTGAATTGTTATGGTTTTGAGTAGTCCATCCCTCCGTGTGTGTGATAGCTTGAAATCTGTTCAAATAATCATAAATGTGAATAAAATGTGTTAAGCCTATGTATGACTGAGTCTATCAAATTGCATTATGGAATCGAAATAAAGGTCACAGTCAAATTTGTCTAGTTTTTATTTGTAATAGATTCATACAAGGTCTGTTTGTTTTTCATTGTTTCCTTACATTTTCAGCCTGATGCTAGTCTTGATCACCACTTGAAGAGGGAAAGCAGAAGAAGATGCAGCTCTTGATGCAGCTTGCTTGCTTGAAGATCAGAAGATGCAGCTTGCTTGACAGAGGACGTCAGAAGGATAACATACATGTGTACCAATATTACTTCATTGTTGACCACTTGGCACTACCCTGCCCTGGTGATATCATTCAGAGTGCCTTCGACACATTGTTCAAAGCACATTAAATATGTGTTTTGTCTACGGTATGCAAAACCTCTCATCAACCTTTGGACATTTGGAATTACCCCGAGTTTGTGAACCGAGATCTAAACTTTCAAATAGATAATGAAGTGATGCATTCTTTAGGAGTTCCCACTGAAACTGCTTTTTTTTCCACTGTTTGCCATACGAACATGGACTGAGTGAGGGACAAACAATAAATTGCGCCCAGGGGGCCTGTGTACGGACATAATTTGATTCGTTCAATGGTTTTAGAAGACACTTGAAGAATCATCATTGTGACAATGAAACTGTGAAGATACTCCAAGTCCAGTTCTATGGAGGAACCGAGATAGAGACTGATGATATACAGTTGATGAAGCAGTACTCTTCATTAGTCGATGACAGTTTTTGATGAGGAGGTGATTACCTTTAGTCCAGGGGACATTGAACAACGACCTTGTAATTTTTACATGTCCTAGTTTACATGTGTCAGTATGGAGTAATGCATTACCATGGTAACATCAAATTTTCATAAAGATTACAAATACAGAATGTGGATCAAGCTACTCAGTTTTAAATCAATTCTGTTGAAATTCGATTGTCCAGAAATCTGTTGCCATGGCAATTGCAGTTTTTAAACTAATCATACAAAATTGTGTGGATCACGTTGCTCTCTAGTTTCTTTTTTTAGCATTTAAATTTGAATTTGATACATATGGTCACTATGATAATTTGTTATCTTGCAAGACACTTTTTGTGGGGGTCATAAATCTGTTTCCATGGCAACAGCATCTTCATACAAATCATCCACAAGTATGATGTGGATTCAGCTAACTTCCTCAGATTTTGAGCATTTGACTTTAAATTTGGCACCTGTGACCACTGTATTATGTACCTGTGCAAATTTTATTTTTCGTCATTGTCAAATAGTATGTTGTCAAGTTAATGGTATTTTGTAATGAGAATCGTATAAACTACAAGTGGATTGAGCTTACTCTCTCAATTTTTAGCAATAACCTTGAGATATGACACCTATATATTGTGACAAGATAAATTCTAGATGTGCAAAACACTTTTCTCGTCAATGTTAAACAATGCGTTGCCATGCTAACTTATTTTTTTTTTAATACAAAGCAATCGAAGATATTGTGATTGACTCATAACTCCCTCATGTTTTAGGCATTTGACTTGAAATTTGGCACGTGACCACTGTAGTGCGCTAATGTGCAAATGTCATCTTTTGTATCGGTCAAAGAAAGTGTTATCATGGCAGTGACATTTTCAAATTAAAAACTTACACAACAGTTGATTATGCAATCTCCCTCAGTTTCTGAGCATCTGGCCTGAAATATTGCACAGAGTGCTAATGTAATGGCAACCATCTTTTAAAATGAAAATCAAACAAAAAATACTGTGAATTGGGTGAGCTCCCTCAATTTTCTAGCATTTGACTTGAGGTTTCGCTTATGTAACCAGTGTAATCTTAAAATGAGTCGCACACTGATCTCACTGTTGAGTAATCTTGCTATGGTAACAACTTTTGTTACATTGTACTTTTTTTTTCAACAAAAGGCATACAAGAATATCGTGAATTGAGCTAACTCTCTAAGTTTTAGGTGGGGGTATCAATTACATCCAGTTCGAGTTGAAAATATTGGCCCAAGAAGGCCTTATGTGTGTCATTTGAATATTTAAATGATCCGAATTTCACATGCTTGTATCGTCACTTGCAATAGCATTGATCAAAAGAAAGAGTATATATTTTTTTTATGTTAACATTTTACAACCAGACTGGATGATCTATGTTGAATATTTGAATTATACAGCTGAGTAGGCAATTCAATTTGAACATTTGAATGATAGAGCCAAGAAGATATAATACTAGTATCAATTTCATTTGAAAATTCAACTTGATAGTGCCAAGAAGGCCAAAGGTATTCAGAGTGAGTATTTAAATTTGATATTTTAGCCTACAATAGCCATAATGTATCTCATTTGCATAGATAATCAAAGAACCAACTGAAAGGGTCAAAGGTATTCCATTTTGATACTTATATTGTAGAGATGAGGCTTTCATTACATGTAATAGAATTATTGTGTTTTGTTGTGACAGACAGAATTTATTAAATATTTTGATCAACCTAGTAGCACGTGACTGTCTTTCACCTACTTACATTACTGTGTTATTTTGTGCGATTGAATGTGGAGAGTATGAAATGATGTCGAGGTATCGACACTTCAAATTGTTAATAAGTTGGCATCACTTGGAATTTATTTCTCACTCTGAAGCGTTGAATCAACACTTCTGTGGTGTCAAATAAACACCAAATTATGCAAACTTATAACACTTTGAAGTGTTAGAATAACACCATGACAGGTGTTGGGGTATAGATTCTAACAACAAATAGTGTTGAAGTTACACCGTCATTGGTGTTAAAGGGTGTCAAAAGAACACCAAAGTGGTGTCAACCTATCAATAATCTAAGCAACACCAAAGCTGGTGTTGGTATATTTTAACACCACGGGTGTTGAACTTACACCATAACTGGTGTTGGGATGTCAAATGAACACCATTATGGTGTCAACTTCTTAACACTCTCTTAAGTGTTGAAAAAACACCGAGGCTGGTGTTGGTATATTTTTACACCCTTTAACACCCATGGGTGTTGGATATTTTAACACCAGAGACGGTGTTACTTCAACACCAGATGGTGTGGTCCTTTATTGAAGTTCGGCCGGTGTTAGATTCAACACCAGTGGTGTTAAATCTAACACCACTGTTTTTGCAGTGTGACTTGGAAATATCTTCTTGTTAATGTAGGTACAGCTTTAGTATCTTTCCTGCAAATGCTAGTCAATTTGCACCTAACTTGCGGTGTAAGCCAATTATGGTTGAATAACTGGGCCCGTGAGATGGAAATGGTTTTTTATTATGACTTTATGAGCACACTATGATATCACCCCTCTCCCAATGAAACAGACCCTTTCCAAGTTATCATCTCTACGTCGGGTTTTGCAGACAGCGCGCTTCAGGTTGATGAAGATTGTCTCTCAATCTACAATTTGACTGCCATCATGGTGTCTGCTTCTCCATTATATTCTCCATAAACGTCTTTTTCTCTTAATCTCTCTCAATATGTTGCAGCTCTTTGCCTCTTTCACAATGCTTTCTTCATTCATCCTGTCACTTACTTTCCTAATTTTCAGACCCTCTTTGCATCCATCAATTCAATCCAAATGTTTAACTACGTTTCCCCTCAAATGAATTGAATGTATAAACTGCCATTTTTTGGCTGATTTGCGATGCTGCCCACATCATTAAGAGATGCATTATTTGCATCAAGGAAGATCTCGGGTTTGGAGTGGAGTTGATATTTTAGAGTTCAGTATGAGCCACAAGCCAACTCTGCTAACAGTGAGGTAATGATGACGCACTCTACTACAGCATGACACCGTTAACCAGCCCAGTCCTGATGTAACAGATCACTTGACAATACCATCATCCACTCAAGGGGATACACCCATTGTGCAGACGGGGCCAGTCATCTTGAGATTTGAGATCTTGCAGCGTCTTGTGCAAGCAGCAACTTTAAAGGGATCATATAGTTTTGGTTGAGACCTAACTTCAGGTTTCTAGCATTTCTTCATTGAGATAATGAGAAACATCTTCCGAAATGTGAAAAAGCATGTAATTCCAAGAGGGATTCAACATTTGATGAAAACTGCTTTTGAAAAGGCTGAGATATCCAAAAAAGAGCAATCCAAATAAAAGGTGGGACCCACCTTCTATTACGATCGCTTTGTTTTACTTTGTTTTTGGATGTCCCAGCCATTCCAAAACCGATTTTCATCAAATAAACTTTGAATTCCTCTTAGAACAGCATGCTCTGTACTATTTCAAAGTGGTTTCTTGGTATCTCGCAAGAAGTCAAAAGCCCAATCCCAAATCTCCACCAATACCATACCATCTCTTTAACACTAGAGCATGAGAAGACCTCTTCCCCCCTCCCTCATACACTCACCACCCCCTCCCTACTCCTCCACTTCCCTCACCCCATCCTAATCCCATTGACAAAGTGTATGCCAGCTCACTAAATGGCAGTCGATAATCCACCCACAAAATTATGGAGAGAGCTACATTACCGCCGGACGACTAATCGACTCATCATATCTCGCTGCCAGACGGATCACTAGATAGCTCGGCAGATGAGGCGATTACAGCCCAGTTTGCACAGGTAGTATGGAACAGCAAGAACATACTGCCAGGCAGGCTTCTAAGCTTAACAATATACAAAAACCAAACTATTATGTATATGAAAAACCTTTGATGATAAACCTGTATGAGTTTCTAGAGTACTGAGGGAATTAGGTATCTTGACACGCATCCAGAGATTGTAAACTTATTTCAACATTATGATATTAATACAGCTGTTTGATTTCAAATAGATTTAAGTATTGATCAACTTCTCGAGAGGCTACTAGTGGCTTGAAAACAATTGTAGCATTAAGTAGTTTTGATGCTACATCAAAGAATTATTTCATGTAATTCTTGCTTGAAAAGGAAGTGTTTATCATTTTTTGAAATCTCTTGTTCAAAATCTTGCCAAAATTGACTTAAATCACCTTATTAAAACAGGCCCAGCATATACAAATACAATATCTATCTAATAGCACTTACAATACAAATTTGTTTGTGCTAAAGTGCAGGACTGTGTGCGAAATGTAAAGCAAATGAAGTTACTGACTTCTGGCCAGAATACACAAGATATAAGTAGAGCTCTACATGTCTATGATCTTCCACATAAATCTCAAATAACTGAAGCGTTTCCATTTTGACAAAGATGGTTACCAACAATGACATACTCATTGAATAAGTCATAGCTTCACACTACTTTAAATCACCTTCACTTCTGATTGACACCCCCCCCCCCCCCCTTTGTTGGATGCTCTACTTCTTGGGTTAGGGGTGGCATGGAAACAGATCATGCTTCTCCCCTTCACAGGCAGCTCCGAGTCCCCCATGATCCAGCCCATGAATAAGACATGGCGGAGACAGTACTGTTCACACTGAGCTATCTTGATGCATATATTTTTTAAAAAAAACACTGTTTGCATACCTGCAAACAATAATATCCACTAGATGGGAATATATGGGGGGAGCGAAACCCAAATTAATAGGTCCATGGGAATGTTTTTATAGTCTACTGACTTTAAACTTTCTTTCCTTGAGCTTAATACGCTCAAACACAAGCTTTCTTGCTGTGGGCAGGCTGGATTATGAACGAAATTATCAATGATTTCATGGTACAGCTGGATGCCAAATGGGCACTCAAGAAAGTCCAGCTAATGTATCACTTGAAATCATTCTGAACACAAATACTTACATTACATGCACACAAGATTATCACTGCAGGTGTCATTTTGAAAGAAATGTTTGAACCATTTGCCATCTTTGATCTTCTTGGTGGTTGTGACTCACACAGGCTATTTTTTTTTGATAAATAATCCCATCAAATAACTCAAAGAACATGTGTATGCATGAATGGTCATTACATGCAGCGCAATAAACATCCAAATTTTAGTACTTGGTGATCCCAGCAGATGAAAGAGAGCCTTACGCAAATGAGTAGTCTTGGTCGAAGGAGCAATATCTCCTGCATCGAACAGTGATTTTTTTAATCAATGACGAGGTACCCGTGTGAACACGCCAAAAATGCAGCAGCTAGCAGGGGGAGTGCGGGGGAGTGAACAAGAGCAGTCACAATCAACAGGTTTACAACTGCTGGGAGGGGGAGGGGGTTGCAGGAGAAAGCGGGAATGAACAGACTAATCGTCGTTCAATCTCTCCGACTATTGGATTTCAGGCTCAGTACTGGGCACCATTCCTCACGACAACCTTAAAAAGGGTCTGGGGAAAGATTTCTGTCTACGAGCATTGGTCAAATCCTAAATAATATCGCCCAAAATGGGAGATTTTATTGAATAATGCATGGCCTGCTCGCTGCAGAACTATAGATCAGCAACTTGCCTCCGTAGACTAGAGTTACAGGAAGCCGGCCTGTGCAGCCGTGCTGAGATTACAAGGGTTACATGCAGCTTGATTTGGAAGTGGAGCCAAGAGAATCAAAAGACCACCATTTATTGTGCAATTTGATGCGGTGCAAACAGTCTCAAGTGCCCAGTCTGTGCATTCGTATAACTCTAGTTGGCAGCTCTGTCTTCCCATGGGGTGCCGATCCAAAACAGCTACAACCACGTTTTCCTGGTCCCCCTTGGTGTGCACTTTAAACATGCATGAAAATAGGAATGAAGTATATGCTCTCTTTCTCTCTCCCTCTTTTTCCCCTCTCAATTTCATATACAATACACACACATATGATAAGTTTGGTTGCAAAACAGATTAAGTGCCATTTTTAAAAAGTAAGTCCATCATCAGATAGAGCAAAGTAAACTCTACTCTTTCTTAGTGATACCTCACTTGTTACATAACAAGGAATATTCTTGAAGTTTTACACGATTAGGAATATATCATATTTTCTTATTGTTTCATCTGTTTTTTAACTTATTTATTGCAAACATCTCAAATCAACAAGAATGGAGTTAACTCATTTTGCGGTCAAACTCGTCATATTTTATAATTGTTCCTTATGATAATCGTGCCTTCCTTCTCTATCACAAAAAAAAAAGTCCTTTTAACCTAAAACTGAGGATGAGTCCCAAGTATACTCAGGCAGGTATCTATGGGAAATGTGTGTTGTAGCAAAATCAAACCGTCCTCAACGGGTTAAAGATGATCTGTAATGAATCACCTGCCTTGAATGGCAAGATCACCAGCAAATCCAATGGGGCTTGTCAGATGATAAGACAGCCATAACTACAGCAGCAACAATACGGGCTGTCATATGATATATACAGCCACAACCACAGCAACAACAGACTGCATGTCCTCCGTCATCTTTCCATATATCCAGACGCCTCGGCCATTACAGGAAACCCGACCCACCAGCTGTCAGAAATGCTTTGAAATGCTGACAGTTTGCTGAAAGATGCAAATCTGACCAGTAAAAGAGCAACAACAACAACAGCAGCACCAACTATCCAACAGAGTGGCTATAGACTGCATAGGATCTGAACCTTGTTCCCAGCATCCTTCTTCTATTTTCTCTCTTCTCTTTTTTTAAAATCTCATCTCCTTTTCTGAAACAAAGGTAAATGTATCTCTCAGAAGTGGAGTCCTGGGCACTCCACATTTCAGTAAAGGTCAAGTGAGGCATTAAATCCTGTGAAAAAAAGATCATGGATGAATATGAAGGAGAGGGGGTCAAGTAGAAGGCACACAATGATCCACCTTGCCTCACCTTGTACATGCCCATGGTCAAGATTCTCCAACAGTCACACACACACACACACACACACACACACACACACACACACACACACAATGCATGTACAACACAAACACATACTCTACAGATACATTACATATATGATACAACACTAACACTACACAGACACATACACCCACAAAAGAAAAACTGCACGGTCAAATGCGCAATGCACGTACATGCATAATTATATGTAGAAAAAAAAAATGGCTGAATTTTGAGAGGTCGGTGCGATTCACACAAGAGTAAAGAGAAGAAAATAAAAGGAAAATTGTCAAGAGAATTATTAAACACGTAGAACCTAGTCTATGAATGAATTGGTGAATATGTAGCCTGAGTGAGCCTTTTAACATTGTTCTGCAGCATCAAAGACCAAGATAATCTCAAAACACTGAAAAGTCGAAATGCAATGCTGCAGAAAGTTAATGCCATCCAATCTTTGATGATGGCATTACTTGCATCTCTGATCGGAAGTGCAGCTATGCATTTTGCCAGTTTCAGCTGGTTTACCTCTGCATTGCATGGAACTAAGCAAAATAATGACAGTGAATATGGCAAAATCTTGCTGCTTTTTCATTTTTTGTTCAAGAAACACGCCATTAAAGAGCAGGTGGCTGCTGCCTTGGTATAATTACAGGCTTCCATTGCAGGATGGCCACCCATCGATGGCACAATGCAAAGTAGGTAGAGTTTCCCCTCGTGCCGCCATTCCTATAAAAGTGTGTATACTTCAAGTCTTGTCCACATCAATAATCCTATGCCACTTTATGCAGCAAGGCTGGTTCCATGACCACACACACAGACATATGCAGACATTCCAATCTATATAGTGAGCAGTGCTTTTTATCTAAGGGTAAAATATAGTTTCCATGCACCTGGAGAATCTGTCAATTTTTTACTCTACAACGGACATATATGAATAAGGAATGTTTGAAATAACGCTGTGATAATACAATTTCAGTTCGGTAACTACAAAAATGTGAAATATTAGCCAAAAAGGTACACCAATCAGTACTGCAATCTGAGGACATATCCAATTGTGGTTGCTAAGTAATGTATTTTTTATCGAATATAGAATATCAACAAATCGGGTCACAGTGGTAGCCATCCATCTTCTACACTAGAGTGAATCACATGCAGGTCGTTGGGAAATATGACTGCCAGGGCACGATCGAGAATCACATAACTTTCTACCTATACCCATGCTCCCTTCCCCCCCCCCCCCCCCACACACACACACACTTTTTGGATAATACATAGGAATACATAGGGTCTAACCACTTGGCCCTCCCCCCCCCCCCCCCCACACACACACACACTTTTTGACCTCATAAGTAGCACTAGAAAAATGTGGTCAAGTTTATTTATTTATTTATTTATTTGCTTTCAAGCTGATTAACCACAGAAATTATACAAGAAAATTGCTGCTGAAAGCAAAAAAGTGTGGGTAAGGCCATTTTTTTTTTTTTTTTGCTTGTCAACTGATGAAACCCAGAAGTGGCGCCAGAAAATTGCGGTGAAGACCTTGTGTGTGTGTGTGTGTGTCAACTGATGAAACCCGGAAGTGGCACCAGAAATATAAACTGCCCCCCCCCCACTTTAAAAAATGCAGGGCCCCCAGTTGCACCAGCCCTGTATAATATGGTAAGACATTGTTGAAATTTCAGTTTCTTGTATGGCAAGCAGAAATTCAAGTTAATGAGGCACAATAAATACGTATAGCAAGAAACAGAACTTACCATGCTTCACTGACGTTAATGGTAACTACCTCCAGCAGCCATATATGCCTTTTTAAATCTGAGGAAAAAGCAGAATGAATCACAATATATGAGTCATTTAATTTGCTGAAACACAGCAGAGTAGTCATGCAATACATTGAAATCTATGCATATTCTTACCCAGAGAGCCTACCAATTAGCTTATTAAATTGTAGACTCTTATAAAAGTTATTTCATAATGTTCTTGAGAATCCATGTTCAATCAAACTCCTGGACAAGCTTCTGGTTGTTGGAGAGGTATCTCACACAAAATTTAAAAGGTGGTCTATTGTGACGTCACAATAGCTATTTTCAAATAGGCATTCATGTTTTTCCCTGCTGCACAACTGGACAACCAATGCACAATACACCAACATTTAGTCTGGATTACAGCATCACACACCATCTGCACATCTCCATTCACTGGCTTACACCAACAGTGGCAAGCTGTAGTGATTTCCAATATCTAAAGCTTTACAAAAAATCATTGCAAATATACGCACTGTCATCAGTATTATCAGTTCACACATCCCCACAATAGAAGTCAGTGGGGAACAGACCACATGATCAATAATTCATTCATTCCCACTTCTAGCCAAGCCAATCCAGGCATGGCCGCATTGCTGATTAACCCTGTGAGTGCTTAGGGTACCAACTGACATAGAAATCCCCATACCATTGTATATGTTGTCCACAGTTTCTGGCACAAAAAGAGTATTGAATAGGGGAAGGAAAGTTGGGATACACCTGAGTACTAACACCTTGACCAACTGTGCCATAATATATACATTTGTACAACTATGCATCTTGAAATATATACAGTATGTCCCCCCAAAAAATTACGATCGGATTTTCGCATTGATAACTCCCAATATAATCAAACTGTCTAAATGCTACTTCAGGGTCTTGAAATATAACATCTTAGCTTTTTTTTTTTTGCAGAAAACCCCATTCAATTTGGTCACACAGTCACAGAGAAATGTGGATTGCTGTAAAGCATGTCATGAGTCTGATTCTTCCAAGTTTAGCACTTGGATGCTCTTGGAACTGCATGTTAATGTGTGAACACAATGGACAGAACTTGGAGGGAAGAGATTCCTGACATGCTCTACAAAATTCCCCATTTCTCTTAGACCACTGAAGCAATTCAAATGGGGTTTTCTGTAAGATGTGGGCAGTGAGTTATAGTTTCATACCCTGAAATTGTATTTGGATTGATTCACTATTTTTAAAGTTATCATTGCGGAGGGTCCTGTTGTAATTTTTTTGGGGGGATATATGGTACATCCTGAATTATGCTTCCTTGTTGCAAGAAACTGGGGGAGCAGCAGTACAATAAGTGTCATGATAGGCTGATTCAGACAATGTCTTTGTTGTGATCAAGTTATCACAATTTGTGGAGTTTCAATGATTTCATTTTATAGTACCAACACAAGAAAAAGTAAAGAAGCGCAAAAGTTATCCTATATATCTGATCATGGCAATGCAAACAAGCCTTAAGGATCGCAAACTGAGCTGTCTTAGCAAGATGGTATGGGGGGGGGGGGGGCCATTAAAGGTCTTGAGTATCAAGGAATTCGGGTACAGAGGAAGTCATCATTCATCGGAACTGATGAATTGAATGATTACAGGAATTACTTCTGTGCATGTGAAAACAGAAGTGATAGAAGGATTAGCAAAGTGGGATCTCTAGCAGCAACGACAACTAATCAAATTACCAACTCCTGAATACATCTGCATAATCCCCAGATGAATGATCAGAACCGACACTCTCTTCTCTGTACGAGGAAAACGCAAAGCCTCTTGCAGAATGCATATCAGGATTGGTGCAAAACACAATCCGATGGGTGAACTGATTTTATGCAGCAGCACGGCAGCTGCCTTTACGATGTTCTCAAGGGATATGGCCATAAGCTTCTACGATGAAAGATATGTTGGTGAAATACCGCACTTAAAGTTGTAGCACAGATGATATAAAAGAGAAAAATTCTTCTGTCAGACACAACAGCATGGAAACTGAATACTATAACAATATATCAGCGATGTAATCAATACTCATCCACATCGCTTGTTTAATAAAGTAAGAAACCAATGAAATTCTTGATTTCACTTCTATTACATATCAAATTCAAATTATTTTAAGTAAACAATGGCACACTACAACACCTAGTTCTTTTGCAAAAAAAAAAACAACGCACAACACAACGAGAACCTTGCTAGAAGAATCAAGTTACATATCATCAGCCACATTTGAAAGTTTCTAGTAACAGACACCTTCTCACATACATTGTATATGGGAGGCACACAGATTAAGTTGGCAATTGAAGTGCCAGCTTCAAGAAAAAGAAAGAAATGATGTTTGCGAACAATCCGGGAGGTATGGAGGCCTAGCCAGCTCCAGTGAGGATGTCTGCTCTATGCTTTGAAAGTGACAAAAAGCTCAGGATGCTACAAGCTGCTTCCCTAGTACATATGCCCAAGGGGCAGTCTCATAACCCTCTTTAGACGGCACGTCTAGCTACAAAGCTTATTTCTCCCCACTCCCTAAATATCCCAAACTTGGCTGTGCTCGGAAAACAAGCGGGATATTTTCTGCGGCAAAGAGCTGTATTACTGCGATTTGCCCCAATATCCTAAGAGGATTGTCAAGCGTTATACAAAGCGGCACTGTTTTTGCTGCTATAAACAACCCTTTCCTGAATGCAAGTCATTTGCTGCATGAAAACAACTGCTTTGAGATCATTAAGGTGGATTAGGGGGAAAAAAGAGAGAAGCATTTATCTAAGCTTGATGTCTTTTCAAGAAGTGGCAGTTGAGAGACACTTTAATAGGAAAGTCATATAATGACACACTTGTGGTAATCTAGAGTTGATCAGACTTCAAAAGCATGACCTGGTGCCCCCAGAGGCAAACTTAGTATTATAAGCTTTGATCATGTAATCCACACCAGCTGAAAAGAGAATATCAGGCAAATTGGATACTGTTGTCATTCTTTTTGCCTTATCTCTACCATGGAAACATAAAACAGGAGATCTGTTTGTAATCTGTCTGCAAATGCTCTCACAACATGTCAACTGCATTATCTCTCTATTTACATGAAATGCAAAGTGCTTAAAGCATAAAATGCCCTCATCACAAAACGCAATGAAGATCAGGGTGACAATAGCTATGTTTGTGAAAGTAGCCAATTTTTACCCCCCCCCCTATTTTTACCTCTACTAAAACTGGTTCTTTATCATGCATGCAACCAATCACAAAATCATTGTAGAACTACCAATTCATGAAATGTTATGCTCATGAAACAAACGACGTACATAGTACAGGCTTTTCAACATTATGACTAGTGTCACCAGTCGCTATCTAGAGGCGGTCAGGTGCCCTTCACAAATAACAGATCAGAACTTAACCCCTTGAGGACAGACTGATTTTGCTACAACAAGCATTTCCCATATACCCCTACCCGAGTATACTCGGGACTCGTCCTCAACGGGTTAAGAGTGTATAGTTATTGAGCACTATGGTCGCAGAAATTCAGTGAAGAAAAAAAAAAAGAAGAGAATTACGATGTTCAATGTGATGCAGCCACAACTACAGGAAGACTAATTGTAAAGGGAAAAAAAAGATAGCCAGTAGTGGTCATTCAAGGTGAGTGCAGGTCACATCTTTAGAAAAGGCTGAAAAAAAAGAAAAAAAAAAAACACCTGGCACCCAAGGGTGCTCCAGCACTAAACAAACATAATCTTTACTTGGATTTGTGTTGCTCTGACACAAAATTGTTGAGAAAATTAACATGAATCCATCATGCTGTGTCTTGGCAGATCCCATAACCACTAACATTAAAGGTTATTGCACAATGAGTGTATAAAAGTGATATCGATTTCTTAAACATACCAGTAAGTGTCTGTCAAGGATTTTATGTCTATGATACACCGAGAACTGGATCAACCCAAGGTACATGCATGTGGCTGCTATCTAAAGAAGATATCAACCTTCTCCTCAGATAAGAGGATTACCGGCTTACCTGTGGAGAATAGTAGGACACCAGGTCCCTGGGACCTTGTGTTCCTTTGTCTGTTAATGTGATTGCAAAACGTACAGCCCCTGGTGGTACTTAAAGGGAGAGACTAGTCATACTCAGTTGCAAAAATCATAATGAGGGGAAATGTAAAGGTGTCTCCGGCAATGCACCGGTTTACACTCATGACTCATTGGATAAATACATTACTGTTTGCAAGCAAGTGCCAGTGGATGATGTCAATGTGGAAATTTGAAGATAATCACTTTTTAAAGATGGGCAGATTTCAGTGCATATAATGCATGAATTTAATTTTGTGAGGGTGAGTAAAATTTCACAGAAAATTGGGAATTTATAGTGAGAATAAATGTAAAAGCATATTTCTCTGCCTTTAGAGAAAATCTAAAAACTATATTAACCTAAAACCTATGAAAATCTTAACACCAGCAACAGTTGCTGTGACAGACATTATGAAATATAACTCAGAGCCCACTTATATCAAAAGACCCCTAAAGACACAGCAAACTCAGTAATCCTCTTGTCTTTTCAATATTTTTCCAGTGCAGTTTATTGATTAACCAGTATTAAAAATGGTTACATCATAATATACAAACCCTGCAAATGAGATTACAAGTACACGGTTGGGGGGGGGGGGAAGTAGTCTAGCTGTTTCCCTTATCTATGTATTTTGTATTTCCTCAAATAGTTTGGCAGCTGTTAGATCCATGATCAGCAGCACCAGCATGTTTCTGAAAGCACTTTGCTGCAACACATGTTGTAAAATGTGCGGTAGCTGCCTGCACTGAGCAGCAGGTACCGCGACTATTTGCAGGTCTTGTCTCCACGCCGTGTCTCCAAACACAATTTGTTATCTCAACAAACACTGTCGATGTGCAGGTTTGGGGAGGATTGCCTACCGAGCTAGAATTTTCTCTGTAGACTCTCATTCCAGTAGATACATACACAAATGTGGATGGGAGGATTAACGTTTCAACAAATATCTTTCCACATTGAAAGTGGCAAGCATCAGCTACGTCACCCAATACTTTTTATCTACAATGAAAGTTACATCACACACTTGTACACGTACCTTTACATAAACGAGTGTGATGAATATTTCATGGGTTTTTGTTGTTTTTTTTTTACATTTTTGACATCTAGATTCAATTTCAAAGAGCGGACAGAGACAATCACATTTCAGACAGTCACAAGTTATACAGGAGACAAACGTACAATGTTATTGAGATTGCTACCTGAATAATTCTTCTACTCAAGATGACAAACCCAATCACAAGTTTGTTGATCAATGCAAAATGGCGTATATAATTTCCGACAATGAGCTCATGTAAATCAAATCGACCAGACTATACATTCTCCCCCACAACTAAAGAAGCGACAATGATGCATGAAATCGCAAAAAGAGCTGATTGACGAATGAGACTGTGATTGTGTAATCAGGGATGGGGATGGCTTTATGTTTTCAGCTTTCCGCACCATTATCAAAGCAAATGGCCACAATTTGATACCATCAAATGTAACACACAAGGCATGATATCAACATAGTGCATTTATGTTAGCAAAAGTTTGCAAAAGTTACACTTCAAGATAAGTCTACTGGAGCATGCTGTATTCAACATTTCTCTCATGTTGTATAATGCATGAAAATGCACCGCTGAAGTGTAGAATTCCTGATGGGAATAAGTAAATGTCTCTCTTGAATGTTTCTTGATTATCATTCCCCTCCCCCTCATTTTGGGAGGGGTATAAGGAGTCCATCAAACTCTTTTCTGGAATTTGTGTCATGATTCACTCTGCGAGTGAACAGGAATACAGAACAGTAGAGGAACAAACCAGAATGTTTTCTTCATAGTCTTTTATATATTACATATTACATATTCTTCATAGTATTGGCATTCACACAATAATTCACACAATCAGAAAAAAAAGAAGAAAGAATATCTTTAGGCCATTTGCAGTATGGAGACAATAGCTGTGGTCACACTGGCAGACTTCATGAGGTTTGTTCATCTGTTCACACTGTTGGCTTATGTTCTTGAAGTTCCAATTGTCGATAAGTTTCAGAAGTTTGGGCCACTGGTGTGCATGCGCAATAAAAAAGAACGCCTTTAACCGTCTGACATGGCATGGCTGATGATTGTTACGTAAACGATACAAGCCTGTACAGAGAATATGTGCTTGGGAGGCAGCGCAAAAAAGAAATTGGACTAGTCATGTGATAAACTTTGTGAAGTTTTGGTTGTGTGCATTCACACTGCACAAACTATGAGAAGAAGTACAGGGGTTCAAGAAATTTCCCTAGTTTTAGAGGAAAATTTCACAAGAAGCTTCATGAGAATTTATGGGAAGTTTGTGGTAAATCTGGCAAAACTTCAAGAAAATTCAAACTTTTGAACTTAGATTTCAAGAAGTTTTGCCAGTGTGACTGTGGCTACAGAGGCTTATATCACTGTCTGAATACCTAAAATCAGAAATATTCACGGCATGAGACTAAATTGTGAATTGCCCCTGATATTCAATACATTGTGTGGAAAAAAACTTTCATGTGCATTTCACTTGTGCGAATCTTGGCTCGCAAAACTTGCAAAAGTTTCATGCACGCAAATTTTCTGGTTTTACAGTGCAAGTTGTACGTTGTAACTCTTAAAACCTTGAAGAACGCTTCTCACAAACGTAATTTCATACACATTTGTTCAGAAGTGCGAAACCTCTCAAAGGCTGAACACTTTTTTTTTTTCCTTTTCCACTTAACGCTGGCTCTCCTCCGTGATGAATCTTTTGTTTTTGTCCGCATCATCATAAAGACCTCGGCCACCTCTGAGATGTGGAGGAGGAGATTGATGCAGTGTTTAGACAGAAATCAACGGCAGCATCATGAACCCAAGAGCACTTGAGATTGCTCTGCTCGGCCAGCAAGGCAACAACCATCTTTACCCAACACTTCTTCTTCTTCTTTTTTTCTTGCTGTTTTGCTGAGACAGTGACAGATGAACAGATTTAATTATTTTTCTTTCCTTGACAATCTTTCTCAAGATCATATCAATCATTGGCAATTGCTCCCAGTTGTCATGACGTGCTCTGCGATAAAGGGCACTAAAACTCAGTGTGAAACTGTATGAAGTAGCTGTCAGGCAACATGCTTGCACAGGCCTCAAATACAAGAGGCATTACTATATAAAGCATTTGAAAGCATTCTTTTTCTGAGGTCATAGAAGATTACTCGTAAGAAGCACTGTAATTGAACTTCATCAAGCAGTATATAATAAGAGTGGTCATATGGCTCAGTTAGAGGCCCATTTGCCTTGCAATCGAATGGCTCAGATTGGATTCCAAGCAAGTCCAGCTATTGTAAAGCAATGTTGTGTGTAATCATGTGGTCCCCTCTAGTAGAATGCAAAAACACTCTGTCCCTCATATAGGATATTGACTGGAGGACCCTTGTGTCAGGGAGTCACAACTCACACACATTAACCCGTTGAGGATGGGCTGATTTTGCCACAACACACATTTCCCATAGACTCGTGCCCGAGTACACTCGGGACTAGTCCTCAACGGGTTAAAGATCCCACTTCACTTTCTCCAAAAGAGCAGGGTGTAAACCTGGTTACATCTAAGTGGTCAGTCCACACGCCCACAGCAGAATATGGGCGAATGATGTCTACCCCGTAAGGCTGGCCCCAGATGACTAACAATTATAGTCAGCAAACGGTATCAATCAGGTACAGTGTGCCATTCGAAGAAGATAATGCTACACATAAGATAATGGTCTGTGTCTGTGCCATGGTCTGAATGCTCTAAAAACAAAAGTCTTTCAGCAAAGTTTGGTCAATCCCAATTTCACAAACTATCTACAAACATATTTCATTAACAAAGTGCATGTGTGCCAGGTTAATAGGCCCGGTCGCTTTCAACAGCAAAATCGTTTTACACATTGATCAAAAACGCATTTTGATTGAGTAAGGTTAGTCTACAATATGACTTCACACTCGAGCATAAATGAATATGCATTGTATTTCCTTCCTTCATGAATACTCACGATGAATATCCATGGGGCAATTCTCGGCAAATGCATCAAGCACGTCTTCCCTCTGAGAGCAGAACTTGATTGAAAACTTAATGGATACCACGGCTTGTGCATCTACCCCTTGATATATTAAGGTAATGTAATGGCAGATTGTACTGGGGAGGCTCTGAAACCAAAATTGAGACCAGCTAAACATCACATTGTAATTGCCAATACTCACGGCTGGGTGATATTATTGCCACAGACGATTAAAAAACCAATGCTACCACACGTATCCTAATTCATGCCATGGCAACTGCTCTATGCTGCCACTCCGAAATCTGGGTCACGCTTCATGAAAGCACCTGTACTGCTGCAGGGACACAAATCACTTCTCACAAGGACTAAATTCATTTGAGCTGTAAGAATAATTAAGGCTCTGTTGCCCCACTTAAATGGATTCTGTATTCCTGTTTTGAAGGAAGATAGGGCTGTGTATCTAAGAAGACAACATTTCCGTAAAAATACTCCAATTCAGAGAGTAAAAGTAAACTATTGTTCAAGTATATATATACCATATTCAATACCTGATAATGAACACCTTTATGATTTGGTTCTCCTCTACTTGTGAATCATTGTCCTGTTGAAAGTTAAAATTAAACGAGTATTTATAGGGGTCTATCAGCTCTATCCGAATCATTACTGTTTGGATCGGAACAGTACTGAAGTGCAAATGTTTAACCCAGGCGAAACTCTGATGTATACTACATAATGATCTCCATCATATCTATCTTGCCTATGAAATAAACCACCACAATGAAATCAGTGCTAGAAGGACATTGAATTCCCCATATGAATACCTGTCTCAAAAGTTTTAATGTCAATCACCGAAGAAATGTAGCTACGCCCTAGGAACAAGTCTGGCTCCACATATTGACCACCACTACATGAATCAGTGGGTTAAGAAATGTACTTGAAGTGTGGTGCATGCAGAATGTTTGTAGTGGGTCTACGAGTTGATCACATGGAGATCTGCTGGAAAGTTGGCACCACATTGATCTAGGGCAACTCTCCTTCAAAAGCCCCAGCTCTCCTTTACGATTGTCACAAAAAGTTAGGGACTCTACAGTATCATATACACACATAAAAAGTTAACTTCATTTTGAGGAGTACATGTGCTCACATGAAGCACTAACATTACCAATCTGTCTCTTAAAGTTTGTCCACATATAAAACCTGCTTTCATGTTTTGGGAGTGAATAGCCAGTGAAGGAAATCCAAAGAGCCCTGGAGTTTCTCATTTCTAGATTTCAATGCAATGTGAGATATGTTTTCACTTTGTACTGATCCCTGAATACCAATCACCTGATTAAATCAGATACTGCGTGGCTAAGGGGGGAAGGCTCTCTCAAGTTTAGGATCTGTGGTTACCCAAAGCAGCCACGTTACTCTGTTTAGAGTTGCATGTATGCGCACGATTGCACAATCCACTGGAAATGGATACTTTTCTGTGATTCTGTGGGAATCCAACAGTCATGCCTTCCAAATTAGGGAGATTCCAGAAGAGTGAGTCAGTGGAAACTATATCTCCAAGAACAATCTCTCACCCTCAACTTTTTGAGTAAAATTCACTTGCTTTGAGAATGAGAGTACCTCTATACACAATTTAATATCGCCTAAATATATTCATGTGTATCATTTGACAGTAATTGAGTAACATATGCATAATTTGTGCAAATTTCCATGCCCAAAACTATTCCATGTTCACAGTAAAACCTCCCTCCTTTTCTTGCCCTTCTCTCTTATCACTCTTTCTTCATATCATCTCTCAGTGTTCTTTTCCAATCCCGCCCATCACAGCATCATGAATGAACTTCCCACCTTCATTGACAAGCAGGAGTCCCATAAAGATTGCACACAATGGCATGGTGCAACACGAGAAACTCCATCAAAGACCTTTGCTCTGGGCAACGTCCCATATGATCTTACAAGAAGTTCTATGAATCACAGAAATTTTTTGATGGAAAAAAAAATAAAAAACAGGTCAATTTCACCTCATGACTGACTAGGATGACGGTAACGGAGAACACGAATGTAGGAGAATCAGAGTAATGACCAATGCCAATAACCCTCGTGAGAGTCCAACGCTGGAGCTGGAAACCTCTAGCTGGACCTTGCAGAGGTGCATGGAGGTTAGGAGGATGTGTACAGTGGTCCCCGCTTAATCAGGAGGGGTTAGGATATGAAATTTTCTCTTGCCTGGAGCAGTGGCTGGTATTGACCCGTGGAATTCACCCAATATGAAACCCAGTACAAAATATATGCTGTGGGCATGACACTCAACCATGCACAGCTACCTAACCAACTGATATCCATGGTTATACTTGCGCAGGTGTTAGGACACCCAGGGACAAAAAGGGCGATCAGAATGAGTCAGCCGTGTCATAATGCACCACTGGAACTAATCCTTGGCCTACAAAGCAATCCTCTTCAGAGTTTACTATAACACATCAACCCTCTGTCAATGCCAAGAAATATTAACCCATTCCACACTGAATTCTGAAATCCCCATATACTTAATACACAGGTCACCAGGTTTGCGTATGGAACGGGTTACTAGTAAAGCAGGACTGTATAGCTGGAATATGCTTCCATTACAACATGGACATGTTTCCATTACAACATGAGTGATCTCCATAAATCTACAGATCAAAACTTGACGGCAAAAATGCTTTTCCCCCTTCGTGATGTACGTACCATCTGCACAACCGTGTGTGGGGTTGTCGACTCATAGTGAAATGAATGACTCTGTGGGTAGAAGAGATATGACTGTGAGTACGATGCCACTAGATTGCATAGTCTCAAAGACTATGTGCTACTGCCAAACAGTTCGAAAACAACATTTCTGTGGCATACCTCTGGATCAAGTTATTTCTTTAAACCAGGGAGGCGGGAAGTCCCACCTCCCTGTTTAAACATTAATCAGGGAAATGGGAGTGTTTCAGCCAAAAAATATCCTGGTACAATGGGTTAAAACTGGAATAACTGTCAATTTTAGGGAGCAGCAACTGGACCTTACCAGGGCCCCACTCTCAATAGGGTTCTGCAAATATCACGATCAATATCAGTTGTAAGTACCATGAGAGCAGCTATGAACACACTAATCACTTGTGAGCATTTTACATGTAGTTGTTGCCACGAAAACAGTAGGAATAGTCATTCACTGAGTACTTGCTCTTTCTTTTAATTTTGTGGGTTTTTTCCACACAATTCTTGAGGATCTAATTCTTCCTGCACAGGTATTCATGATTCAAAATAACTCATTGTCACAATAAACTAAAAAAATTGCAAAGAATTTGTTTTATGTGATATCGTCTTTCAGATTAAAAGAAAACTTCCAAAAAGAAGACTTAATGGCCCAGGCATCTATAGCTTTTACACTTCTGCTGAGACTTTAAATGCATAAAATCTCATATCCAAGGTAAAGTTTCCAAGTAGTCTTCCTCCTACAAGTAAAAATGCTGACTGATACCGTAACAGTATAAGTCTGTAACTGAGACTGTTTGAGGATCAGTCTGACAAGAAAAATACTGTGCTTACTAATGAGATGTCACATTAGACTGAGTGTGTTAAAGGGGAAATCCAACCCAAATATATAGGGACAGTGATTTTCCGCGATCGCGGAAAACGGACGGAAAACGCGGAAACGGCCTTTTGAAACGGAAAAAATATTCCACACGGAAAATCACTTTTCAACAAAATAAAACACATAAGAGTAAAAATAAATCGAACTGTGAATTAATCATTATTACATGTCCACGATATTCACAGACTGCGGAAACTGAGTTTCTAAGCCAAGTTGTGTACTGTTAGTTGCAAGTTCTAGCGATGTCTAACGGCGTTAGATCTAGCGATGTCACGATTTCAATAACTGTTGAACACTTACTCAATCCAACACCAACAATCATAACCATAGAAGAAAGTCCATTTATATTCCAAAACACAATGTGTGTCTCGCCGAATAATGTGTGATGATAAAGCCAGTATTTTGGCAGTAAAAGTAGCGGCAACAGAAGAAACTGTCTAACTGTCTTAACTGTTTTCTGCTCGCGGTAAGCTGTCAGCAGGTGAGTGGAGTGGTGACTTGCTATGCCTGCCTGCTCCACACATGTATGTGTCGTGTGTAGAGCACAGCGCACAATGCATGATTCAGGAGTGAACTCCAAGTTCACGCAGAAAAAAGAAAAATCCCACGATGCCAAGGTGCCATGCCAGACTTGGGTGGGGTGGAGAGAGAGAGACCAATCAACAGAAGAAACCGCGCGTACTGGCGCATTCTTGGAGGTCATGAACTGTCTGGGGTGTTGGAGATGAACAGGGAAAGGGGCTGTTCCCAGGCCCTCTCTCCAGTCGAGAAATTGACACGCGAGCGCAAATTCTTCTGCCAACCAGCCAGCTGTCGGAATGTGCTTTGAAGTTACATGGAAGCCTGGCCTGGCTGGCATGAATGGGTGTTGAGTTTCAATCAATATCTACTGTTGTTTTATTCTTGTACATGTATTTGAACATGTTGTTTCACCTGACAGAAACACGGAAATCGGGAAGAGAGGTTTTTGTTGTGTTGTAATGTGTGTGTGTTTTCCTCGGGTTTTTGTTTTGTTTTGTTTTGTTTTTTTGTTTGTTTGTTTGTTTTTTTTTGGGGGGGGGGGGGGGGGACCGAGGCCAGAATGGGGGAAAGATCAGAGTGAAATGAGTGCTAGTTTCTTGTCTGGGTTATTGACTGAAGAAAGATAAATTGATTGTTCCTTTAGTGCTGAAATTTTTTATCTGTTTAGACCTTCTGAAGGAATAAAAAGACTTGACTAGACAGTAGTACACTGTAAGTCACTTGACTAGCAAGTCAAGAAAGAGGACATAATGATAGTTGTTGATACTGCAGGCCAGGCTTTGATAGTGATACACAAATATGTACTGTCGCACGGCATGATTAACTGGATTACAATGTATTGACTGAAGAAAGATTTAGGTAGATTGATCGTTCTTTTAGTGCTGAAGTTTTTATCAACACTGCTTATTAAACTGATTATCATGTATTCTGTTTGCAGTTTCTAAAGGAATAAAAACACTTGACTAGCATAAAGTCACTAGTTGAGACTCAGAGACTTATTTCACTTTGTATATTTTTTTTTTTCTAATTTGTAGACAGCAGTGTAAACAGTCGTGTAAACAGCAGTGTAAACAGCCCTCTTTATCATCGCCATAATTAACCTTGCAGATTTACACATTATGCAATACTCTTCGAACATTATCACTGTGGCAACCTAAACCGCCATTTGGCCACCTAAAAAACTCTATAGGTTGCCCGGCTGGCAACCAAGGAAAAAAGTTAAGTGAGAGCCCTGTGCATGTTTTGACAGTCGAAATAGATAAATTGTAATACTGATGTTTCATTTCATTTGTCTTCATGGGTGTGTGGTACAGAGGTTGGAAATCATCAGGTACTGGTATACACTATGAATAACATGTATGAATGTATACACAATTACACAGGTACACAAACTTCAAATAGCAATCATTTAATTTTTGTTCATTTTTGCACGCAAATACATGTAAACGGAATTTGCATTTTTTGTATGTACAATTCACTATGGGAAAACGGAATTTCCGTTTTTTCACCATGTTGAAACGGAATTCATGATTTTCTGAAACGGAAAAGGCAATTTTTTGAAACGGAAAATCACTGCCCCTAAATATACGTTGGTCTCATTAAAAAGAGTAAAATCTTACGAGTTTGATGGTAAAAATTTGACTGAAATCGGATGAAAAATAAGGAATGTTAATGAAGTTTTGCTACTTTCTGCAAAACAGTTCTTGTACAGTGGATATGAATATGCAAATGGTGAGCTAACCATATCATAACCTCACAATTTTCCATTGATCCTGTACAAAAAATGACAAATATTCAATGTTTCTGTCATTGAAGTCTGAACCATGATGTTATTCCTGATTGGATAGCTTCAGAATAGTGCTCAGTTGGATATACCAGGATTTGAGCCTCAGGCATACTTGCGTTTGAATGAAAAACTGGAAATTTCAAAATAGTATAAGTACAAACTATATGGCAAGTTGTGAGGGTATGACATGCCCACTTTGCTATTTGCATATATTCATATTGACCGTTCAAGAACTGTTTCCTGAAAAATTAGCAAAACTTCAAAATAGCATAATTACCTTATTTTTCACCCAATTTTGATTAAAATTTTACCGTTGAACTCATATTATTTTACTCTTCCTTATCATATTTACTTATATTTGGACTGGATTTCCCCTTTAAATATAAACTCCACTGGAATTTGTTCGTTGACACTGAGTCACCTTGGTCCTCTTGATTGACAGATGGATTCCCATAACAAACAGTACCACGCTTTGGCATGAAACAATGTAGATCTATAGGAATTTTTCTTTCTTTCCCTACAATACATCTAGAGGTATCAAGTAAAATATTGTAGTAATCTCTAGCTTAAAGTAATAATTTATCCACGTGGGGCATGCTGGAAAGCTGGCAAGTATGTTTTAGAATAAACTTTGATAGACAGGTTAGATCCACACACTCATCACGGAATTCTATGATCTGATGATTCCATTGTAAAATGAACTCCATGGTGATCACGAAGATTTTACAACTTACCTATGACATTTTGAAGACTTTCTAAAGATATTCAACAAAGTTATTGGTAAATATTTAGATGGATGATAGCTTTCACACACCATTATTGATCAAATTGTGTATATAGAATCATATCATATGGGCAGAACAATAATTCTGCAAATTAATCAAAAGTCATCCATTTATATATAAGGAAACTTATCCGACCCCATATCGGTTTGAAATTAGATAGACTATACAAACCATCAACGGCCATCAGCCAAACACGCATTTAATCAAGTATACGAGTTCTTCACATCAGCTTTGCTGAAAACAATCTTTTATATAAAATGGCTTGCAGGCATTCATGCAAAAGGGACGTAACAATGTGCATGACAAAGTACATATCGCACGAATGTCTGCTTCAAGAACTTTCCAACCAGCGATGCCAATAATCATGGACTGTGCAAATAACTAAAGGGTTCCACAGACTTACAACCAAATTAGATTTTAAAGCAGAAATTCTCCAGCATACACTTGCTGTCAAATGCAAACTGGTCTGATATCTGCTCACAGAGTCCTTCAGTGGACGAATAAGTGTCACAACTGCTAAAGTATGCATCCACAATACTGTCCAACACAATTCTACAAAGGAAAAGCAGCAGACAAGCCTATAGATCTACTACGAAGCCGTCATACGACAAAAAAAGCAACTTTTTTCTTGGTTCCTCATGCTTTTCCGGCCTGGCAGCAATGCATGAGGTAATGTGGCTGGGACAGTCCTGCGCTTCACAAGGAATGTCTGTCGTAATTAAGCAACCACTCCCTCACAAGACAGAGAAGTGAGAGCATCGAGGCTCCCGGGGCAGTGGCCATATAAAGTGATTTCAAGTCCAAAATTCGCACAGAGTCTGTGGCTCCCTCGGAGGTATATTTCCAACTCCTGGCAGTAAAAAAGAAAAGCTTGGAAATCAAGGTGTGGATTACCGAGGCATTCTCAGAAAAATGGGAAAGGCTACACCAATTCACCTCAGGAGAGGTACAATTGTAGGTGGCATCACGCCCTTGACTCGAGCTAAGCGAGAATACTAACACATCTGGGTGGATTACACACCTGAGTGACATGTCATGACATGTCATAGAATACAATTGTATTGCCTTAAATACCCATACATAAAAGTCCAGTGCGCAGTCATGTTTAACTAGTCACTCTCCAGCATCTAAGACATCAGGGGGGCTGTTTCATTATTTAAGCTCTAAATGTTTTAACTGATCTTACGGATAGTTTTGTGATTAATCAGTCTCAGAAGTTATGAACTGTTTCATTGAGCCATTTGGGAACAATTCACATCCACCTTGCCATCTTCTACTTGAATGTTGATGGTATCCTTCCCAACTAAATCCTAAGTGTAATCAAACTGATTTTAGGGACAATTTTGGGATCAATCAGTCCTCAGAAGTTACGAACTATTTCACTGAGCCATTTGGGAACAATATGCACCCACCTTGCCACATTCTACAATACATCTTGAATGCCTATACTGTGTCCATCCCAACTAGATCTAAATTGTGAAAAATGTATAAAACCTAGATTTTTAAATGACCCAATATCTGCTCACATCACAGTGAACTAGATCTTGAAGGGATGCATAAACAGACAGACCAACCCAAAACATAAAGCCTCCCCCATTCTTCTGTGCGGCAGCATTAAAAAAAAAGAAGAAGATATTGCTCACATGACAGATAATTCAGTAGTTACAATCTCACATAGCATATATAGATTTACTCAGAGTCTGCTTTTTAACAGTACTGTAAAATATAATGATGGAACAATAAGATTTCATCTCATTTCTACATGAATATTGTCACAGTAGATTCTTCAAGACAAATATTTGGCAACCCCCACAAGATATTTGGCAAATGGGGGTATTCAAGTTACCCACTGGAAACTTACTCAACTGTAAAGCAGCCTGCATATAGGATACATGTGAGAAGTAAACCTGATCTTCATTCCAAGACTGAGTGGAAAGACGGACAGACGGAGAGACAAACACACACCATCGCAAGAGACATAGATGCAACCTGTTACAAGACGGTGTGTGGGGGGGGGGGGGGGAGGGGGGGCTAAGATGAGACAGAAAGAGGTCAGAATATGGAGCACAGAAAGAGGAGCTGCAAACAAAAACCTTCCCTCTGATCGTGCCAACAGAACCAAACACGAGGGCGAGGACTACATAGGGTCCAGAAGGGGAGCGGCAAAGATGCTAGGAGCAGTGAAATGGAGACTAACTAAACACGCTTTACAGATCCCAACTCCGATATATTGCAAGACACATATAAGCGAGGAAGAGAAAGATAGAGAGCGGTAGAGGGAGAGAGCGGGACAGATGAAGCGGCGACACGTTAGCGAGGCTAAGTGTTGATCTTCATTCTCCCGGAATTGCCGTCGCCCACCTCACAAACTTGCAAGTTCCGATTGACCGCTTCGGCAACCCCCTTGTACGAATGACGAGCCTTCTCTCCTCTCATTGCTCCGATCTTAAATCAACTGAGAGCGAGCAAGAGATGAAGGCGTTGTGAGCAATGAATCTTGATGAATCTTCCCACATACCAGCACCGAGAGTCAACACGAAGGGGAAACAACCTGTTGGAATGCAGGCAGGAATTCCTACTGCTTGTCCCATCCTTGTATTAAAGTTTTAAAAAAACACGGTTGTAAGTGATAACGAGGGCATCTTCTGAGAAAATGCAGAAATCTTCTATACGGAGCATCTTTTGTCTTTCATTAGCACTTATGTGGTGATGGTATCAAAAATTATCTAATGAAAATATGAACTATTTTGAAAAATGCTTTTGAAGAAACATTCATTAAGCAAAAATGCTCTGTTAAAATTCATTAATGAAGTCAGCAAGTATGTGGACAATGCAATAATAACCAAAACAACATATAATCTCTTCACAGAAATTTTGTTGTCTGATTTGGCATAGAGACAGAAAATCAAGACATAAGTCAGCGAAATTATGCATAAAGCAAAAAAAGAATGAACAAATGAATTGCTGAATAAAACATTAATAGATGGCATGTCGTTCATTGCACAACATTTGCAATAAAGCTGATAACCCAGGAAGCCAGACATTTAAGGTGCTTCTTTTCTCTTAAACATTGGTTGGGTTCAAATGACATTGCCAATCTTACGAATTAATTCAAAATTTTAAACTTTGATGATTACCTTGTAGTTTAGCATCTTATAGACAAACTCAAAATCTAAAGTCCTTATTAAAGATTAGTTAAAGATCAAAACTACAAGATTTATACAATTCAAGCTCAATCCACGAGTCGTGGGGGTCCCCACATGAAGTTTTGAGTCACATAGACACGACAATCAACGAACTTGAAAGTGAGCGAGACCTCTCAATGAACCCCGTTCCTCCTTTATTTCCAAGGTCAACCGCCAGAACATGCATGCATTACATTTCTGTATCGTTGCACATTATCGGGTTTATCGCTAGCGCCGCGGGAATGCATTTCTTCCGGTTCTATGGTTTAATCATGGAGTGCGATTCTTGCTCGAAAGTTGAATCTTAAAGAGTAGGTGTCACGCATGTGGCTGATCATCATGGTTTAAAGGGTAAGCTCTTATCATCAATGACTGGCCTCCGTTTGAGCATACCTATTATCTAAAGGAAGGCTGTACGTCAAACAATTTCAAATTCAGTTCACATCATCTCCTGACCTTCACAACTGAACATTAAGTCATCTAAATTTCCCTCTCATAAAAAAAGAATCCTTCAAATTAACATTCAAATGCATGAACATCGTTTGAAATTGTACAAATGTGCAGATAAATGTTTTTATCATATACATGTGTATGTGTGTGTGCATGTGTGCGTAACAATACTAGTACATTTGTACATGTATTGATTGTTTTTACACTGCTGTTCAAAGGCTATTCGCAAAATTCATGGAAATCAACACAAAATAAAACTACCACTAAGACTGCAGCTCATACAGTACACAACTCACTTTACTTCTAATTAACAGGATTCTTTTCTTTCATAAGGCACAACATTCACTTCAGTACTGTCTCGTTTCTACACTCTGTACAGTCAAAAGAAGAATCAAATATATGCTAGACAAAGGCAAACAAGTGAACACAGGAGAATACCGATATATGTAACATTGCAAAGGCGGTTTTTTTTTCCTAATGTGAAAATACATTTTCAATTATCCACCACGAAATAGATAGATGTGTTAAACAGGATTGTGACTATAGAACGTTCAAAAACAAGTACAGGAGATACAAGATGAGGAGAGAAAAAGCAGGGAGGCAGAAAGACAGAAGACAAAGCAAGATAAAGGAAACATTTCATGGGAACATTGCTCTTCTTTCCTAGAATTGATGTGTTATTTGCAAGATTACACCTCAAGTGCCAGACTGCACATGCATTTCACCACCCTCCATCACTACCTCTATCTCTTTCTCTCACTCTCTTTCTCTCTATCTCTATTTCTATGTACCTACAATGTACCTATCTCTCTCTATCTCTTTCTATAATCTCTATGTATCTATCTCATGACCCTTCTCTATTTCTCTTTATCCATCTCTTTCTATATATCTCTATATATCTATTTATCTATCTCACCCTTCTCTATCTATTTCTATGTATCTACAATGTACCTATCTCTCTCTATCTCTTTCTATAATATCTATGTGTCTATCTCACCCTTCTCTATATCTCTTTATCCATCTCTTTCTATATATCTCTATATATCTATTTATCTATCTCACCCTTCTCTATCTCTCTCTATTTCTATGTATCTACAATGTACCTACAATATCTCTCTCTATCTCTTTCAATGTATCTTTATGTATTTATCCATCTCATCCTTCTCTATATCTCTTTATTCATCTCTTTCTATATCTCTTTTTATATATCTATCTATTTATCTACCTCACCCTTTTCTATCTCTATCTATCTCTTTCTATATAATCTCTTTCTATGTATGTATGTATGTATGTATGTATGTATCTATCTATCTATCTATTTATCTCATTCTTCTCTTTCTCTCTCTCTCTCTCTCTGTCAGTTGGCTTTTTATATCCTTTCCTGTACATCCCGTGGCCTGGCACTTCAAAAATGGATGTTACCTGGGATGAACTCTCCCCGTCTAGTTTTATGTCATTTATGTCAACATGAGTGCACAACAAACGCACTCACTCACTTGTAATGGAGGTGTCACCAATCTTCTTTCTTTCTCCGTAAAGTGTAATTCCATCGGCATGACTAGAGAATATTCACATTAGGCATTTTCTGGGTAAAATCAGGTTCTTTTGGAGGTCCGCTTTCCCCATGATCAAATAGTGAAAACATATTGCCATTGTAAGCTCTATACATCATTCCAACTGTAACTTTTATCACATCTTTGAAACATAACCATTTTCACCAAGTAAGACACAACATTTCAAAAATCAATCACATTCAGTTAACTATTGCTTTGTTTTGTATTATCCTACTTATTGCAGTAATGTACAAATGCAATCCTCTAGCAATATGGAAAGCTCAAAAGGATTTACGTTTATTGCTCATCTTCCTTGTAGTGAACGACTGAAATAAAATGATCGAACTGAGATGGTTTCCAACTCTTTGATGGCACAAGACATGTAACATTCTTACAATCTCTTCCTATTATGGACATATCTTACTATCATCAAATGTTTTCCCCTGTCCAGGATGCAGGCACTTATGACAGTGTATAAATAGATGTGACTTAAAGGGACATTCCGGACGATTTTCATAATTTTACATCATGTAGTACATAAAATCAACAGCTCCATGTATAGATTCGTGGAATTTGTTGTGGTCCTTGAGCAGAGAAACCAATAAATTGAAAATCTTAAACAATTTACACTGAACAGTGTTGATGACATCAGAGCCTCATACATTTCAGAAATGTAGCATGCAATTCCATTACAATGCTGCTTGCTCAACAAGTTCACCTGTGAAGAATCATATGCATGCCTTCTTCTTTTGTTCTGCTTCCGTGAGCCCCAACTCATGCATTCTTGTCGTGAGGCTGCCATGTCATCATCCTTGTTCATTGCAATTGTTATAGATTTTGAAAACATTTTCATTCCTCATCCCAATCACTATAAATTCTGAAACTCTGAACTCAATTTAAGTGATTTATAGTTTTTCAAATGTAAAAGTCTGAAAATCATCCGGAGGTCCCCTTTAATATACTATGAACATCAATATTTTTGCACAATTAACATTTCACACTGTGCAGCTCAGAATGCAGGCACTTGACAGTGTGTAAATAGATGTGACTTAATATACTATAAACATTGATATTTTTGCACGATTAATATTTCAAGCTGAGCAGCTCAAAATCATATTCACAGGTTCTTGAATTCGCACTTGTCGCAATTGTCAACCCACTCAGAATGTGCAGAGAAAATTGTGATGGCATTTTTGTGTGTTTTAGAATTCAGGCTAGCCAAATGTGGCATGACAGATGCAAAACTTTCTACCTTTACAGTGTTGGTTGGGGATATGTTACACTATAACGTATGTCCCCCCCCCCCCCCCAAAAAAAAAAAAAGAAATTACAGCGGGACCCTCCGCAATGATAGCTTTAAAAATAGTGAATCAATCCAAATACAAATTCAGGGTATATAACTCATTGCCCACATCTTACAGAAAACCCCATTTGACTTGCTTCAGTGGTCAAAGAGAAATGAGGAATTTTGTAGAAGATGTCAAGAATCTCTTCCCTCCAAGTTCTGTCTATTGTATTCACACACAAAAGCATCGAAGTGATAAACTTGGAAGAATCAGACTCATGACATGCTTTACAACATTCCATATTTCTCTGTGACCGCTTAACCAAATTGAATGGGGTTTTCTGCAAAATAGAGCTAAGATGTTATATTTTAAGACCCTGAAGTAGCATTTAGACAGTTCAATCATAATGGGTATTATCAATGCAAAAATTTGGTTGTAATTTTTTGGGGGACATACTGTACTATAAATATGTTTTGTTGAATAGATAGAAGGCAATACACACAGTGTTATAGTTCCTGCATCATGTATGAAAATCTCCAGAGTGTAAACTGGAGATTGTCACCATACATATAATCAAACTTTATGTAAGCACTCCTCTGGTCCTACACACACAAATATCACATCAGAGGTGGACCTTCGCAAACAAAACAACACACACAACAAAACAACTTTTTTAGACTGAGCTGCAGTGTTAAAGAGCAACATAAAAACAAAAACTTCTTTTCAGGGCTATAGCTCGTATAAATGATCTTCAAACCAAGTCCACAGTTTGCCTTAGGATTTCTTTCTACTGCTACTGATGACTAAACAAAATATTGTTTTTGTAATCATTACAGGGATTAACTTTACAAACGGAGTAGAGTTAAAAGAAAAACGACTTCAGAGGATAAACTCACATGATTACTGACTGCATAGCAGCACTGAGAGGCATCTTATAAGGGCACCTTGCATGAGTTCGTTACCTTCCTTATTTGGCACTCAATACCTCCCCTGTACCGCTGCTATGTATACTACCTGTAGGTATGGTTCCTATAGGCATGCATCTGAACACACCTATTTTCCACCTATCATAAACAAAAGAGGCATCGCTGTGCCTTCTGTAATTGGCAATGCAAAAAGTGAATTTGACTTTCAGATTGTGGGCCCAAACCCTCGCGGCACAGGATTTGGTCACACCGTTATCCCCTTTTAAGCCTCCTTCATGGCCAAAAAAGGAGGGGGGTGGGCAGTTGGGGGGGGGGGGGGGTTGGTGTCACTGGACGCATCTCTTTGCTATTGACAGTTTCAAAGAGCATGTCGAGCGAAGACGTGCATACATTAGGTTTGCAAATTGCATGTCGGTTTAAAAGAGAAAAAAAATCTGTCAGATGACAGCATGGTCAATTTGCTAGAGCAGGAAAGAGCTAGAGAAATACTGGGCAAAAGCAGTATAAAATGTCAGTAACCACACAATTGCCGATCCCAAAAAAAAACATTAAAAAACAAAAACATATCATACATGTAACCCTGCATTACAAAACCAACAAAATGTTGCCAAACAGAGATTTTTAGTTGATGTCACATTCTGAAAGAGCAGACTTTAAGCTTTAAAATGATATATAACTGGATTCAAATGGACTCTCCTAACCTATCTAGATATTGGAAAGAAGGCACACACTCTAAAAAAAGGTGTACCGAGGAAAAGAGGTTCTGAAGCATAGGGTCTACTTAAGCGCTTAATCTTTTAATACCAATCTGTGCTAGCTGTGTAATGAACAGGACAGAAAACAGTATCCATGTAAAACACCATCGCAACAACAATGACGGAATAATTAGATTAAGCTAAAACTGAGCATGCTCTATTAACACATTCTGTCCATGAGTAATGCCAACTTCCAAAGCAACAGCACCATCCTTTCAAAAGTTATTAGAGTTGAAAGTGAGGAGTGTGTAAAGGATTTTTAAGAAATGAAAAGGGGCCTCTAAGACATACCTAATTACACTATTTTCTATAAAAAGGGTTCTAGAAAATTGCTAAGAACACAATTTGACATTCGCTTTATGATCCAAAATTTAGGAACAACGTAGCAGAAGAATTGCTCTTTCAGAAAATATAAAAAATAAAAAATTAGGTTGAACCATTTCACCTATTTTGAGTCCTCACATAAAATCAGTGCGTGCAACTTTTTGTTTGATTCGTGATGCACGGTCACATATACACATTATATTCTCTTTTTTTTTCTGCTGTTAGACATTTTGGGCATCTTTTTTTTTCTAAAGTCTTCTTTCATGAGGACAGTATCCGGTGGTCATGACACAAAATCTATTGTTACACATATCAAGTTGATAGAGTATGGATACATACCCTGTACAGCAGTTGTAACTGATGCCATTTTTTAACACTAGGCAAGCATTTATCCTGCATTTCCTTTCATCATCAGGAGACACACTAAACCTGCTTGGGTATACCCTTTAGGGAAATTAACTTAATGTTACCCAGGGACCTCTCGTATGTAAATGTCTTTCACTGCTTAAAATAGTCTGGTGCCACTTCAATCTAATTTTCCTGCTGGAACTACAGAACTCTATACTCTCTCCATCCCACCCATCCCCCCCCCCCCCAAAAAAAAAAGAAAAGAAAGAAAGATGAGGAATTTTGGGAGTTGTTTTCATTGTCTGTATATCTGTTTCCACTGTCTTTATGTCTAACTGTCAAAATATCTGTTTCCATGCATGTGTGAAATAACAGCCAAAGCAAGAAAGCATTTACTCCATATAGTAGACAAGTTTTAATGTCCTGATAATTCTGATCACACTGTTTGCTTAAATATCCCTGATTGCTATTCGGAGTGCTTGCATACATGTCTTTGTGTGCACATATAATCTTAAATGAATTTGTCTGTCTGTTGGTCTCTCCCTTTGTGTGAACTAGTTTGTTTGTTTGTTTGTTTTCTCTAGCAATCAGTGACCCCTTATATTGCTTTCTTTTATGAATGACATTTCATTTAGGTCATCTCTTCAATTCACATTTATGCCTTTTTCCCCAAGTACCCAAGAAATGCATTCGAGTAATCACACTTATTTGATGTCCCATGTCTTTTATATTCATTTTGATCATTATCTTCTTGGCCATATTAGGCCCTTTCACACACAAGAGTAAGAGTAAAAGTGGAAATTTTGTAGTGTGGAAATTTCTTCACATTTCCCACGACATGAAGCAAGTACAAAAATAAAAGCACACAAGTTCATATGCTTGTTATATGTAATAACTACTTTATATTTTTTCAGTCTGTGGAATCAAAAGCACGCAAAATTCATCTTACTTGGCTGTGGTGAGAAATTACTCATACAAAAATTTCCACTTTTACAGTATTAATTTTTGCATCGTTATGCTAAAATCTACTTCATTTGCCATCATTCACTAGCAACAACAACAACAAAACTCTAGCGCATGCAGGCGAAACAATCTAAATCTAAGAACAGCATAAGGCTGCCTAAACATTGACTAGAACGTGACCACTGGGCAAAGTATTGTGCAGATCTAGCATGGCGTGGTGCATCATGGGATTTAAAAATGAATATTTCTCATGTGCTGCTCACACACACTGTGTGAGGCAGATGAGCATGAGGGATTAGCAAAAAAAAAAATAATAATAATAATAATGATGACAGACTGACTGATGTGTTGTGACGCGGAGCGTAAGTTCAAAATATTTTGTGTTCACACACAAACATTCATGGTTGTCACATTGTGCCACAAAAATCAATTTCTGAAAACTGTTAATTGTGGGCATGTGTGAATGGGACTCCTATAGGCAACAATCAATCCAACAAAATTAACACAAATGAGCACATATGCACTCAAACAACTAAAACACACTCACATGCACACACACATTCACATACACAAACACAAAGACATGCATGCCCACACACCATGACACACTGCATCACATGCAGACACACTTGTCACAAGTTCAATGGTCCATCACAGAATTCACAGTTGCTCAGACAGGCTGGTGGTGACAACTTGTCACACATCACTGCACAGTCTAGTCACCTGATACAACCACATCACTGCACAGTCTGGTCACCTGATACAACCACATCATTGCACAGTCTGGTCACCTGATACAACCACATCACTGCACAGTCTGGTCACCTGATACAACCACTTGGGACCTTTTGAAAGACGGTCTAGTCTCATGACTTCAGACCCAACAGAATAAAAAGCCCTCAGTCAACAGATCATTTCTGTAATGTATTTCAATTAATGGATGTTTCTTTTCCTATAGCATACATATGAACCAGTTCATTCAATGGTTCCCTCTAATTACATTTCAAAGTCAGGAATTCACTTAATTGTTGCTAGGTAGGGTAAGCTTCTGGCAGGCTTTATGATTGGCAACTTTTGTGAACAAAGCATGCATAGAATTTGAATGCATTACCAAAACTGTCTACTGAAAATGAACATATAAATCATAGCTAGGCAAGAAGTAATTTGGCCTTTAGGTCACAAAATTTTGGATTTTTGAGTTAGATTTTCACCAATTCTAATCAAGACCAGTTCTTCTCTTCTAATCAATGGTATCAATTGAAAAAGTTATTGATTTTTGACAACATGAAGCTATTATGCACACTGAAATATTAGTCTACGAAATACTAACAGTATCACATCTAATGGTTTTTGCTACTCAGACTAAAAGAGCCCAGTAATATGATCATCACAGTATGTTTGTGTGTATAAAACTCATGTTATCTTCATGGATAATTCCATCAGAAAGAAAAACATTTTTTTTTTTTTTTTTTGGGGGGGGGGGGACATGTGGTTAACAATAGCAGCCTCAATGAGCGTGGAAACAGGTTTCAAAACATGATCGGCATTGGATATGAAACGTTTGAAATCATTCGATTGACAGGAAAGAGGTGGTATTTGAAAACAGGAACTGAAATATAGGTGACACAACATTTTGACTGATTAAAGAGATTATCTGCAACTGCCAAAGTTGGTCTTTTGCGTGCTTATAATCTTTTGGTACTTCCTCAGCAGTCAAATAAGCAAATAAGTCCAAATCAATTCATATCAACCAAATCAAAATTTGCCTGTTGAATTGCTTTATGCCCTGGCTTTTACACAAGAGTCAAGACCATGTGACAATATGTGAAATTCCTTCAAACAGCATTCACTAAACCAAACACCCCATGGAAGTGATCTAGTATCTGCAGGCATCATACAGGAGTGAAGTATAATTGTTAACACTCTTGATGTAACTCTCTTACGTTATGTCCCCAATCCTCCTTGCTACACTTTCAAGCATCCCTTCATCTCTTTATCTCTTCTGTCTGTCTGTCCATCTATCTATCTATCTATCTATCTATCTATCTATCGATCTATCTATCTATCTATCTATCTATCTATCTGTCTATCTATCTATCTATCTATCTATTTATCTATCGATCTATCTATCTATCTATCTATCTATCTGTCTATCTATCTATCTATCTATCTATCTATCTACCTATTTATCTATTTATCTATTTATCTACCTCATGACAGAATCTTTATTACTCAACCTCCCTTTTTTTCCTTCCACAGTTCTCAATCATATCAAGTTACTCTTCTCAACCTCATCACCATCACCATCCTCTTGTTTTATATTACCCTTTCATGTTACCTATTGACACATGCAGGCTCAACCGGTTTGCCTTAAACTTTCTCTTTCCCGTATCGTCCTCGACATGACTTTGCTATGCGTCTCATTGCAGTATCCATCTTTCCTTTCCTATGTGTCACATTACGTCGCCTGCCCGGCAGAAGGGCATTAAGGTTTGCAGGCTCGAAGAGTCACAAAAAATGAGGATCACACCATATGAAAGAGCTTTCAAAACTTTGTCAAATTGTGTCACAGACAAAAAATTCAATTTTGGGGTGGAATTTCACGCTGGGGCCCTTCTGCCAGGCAGGCACCGCTGAACTTCAAACTGAATTGCAGTCTCTCTGTAGTATTATACCGCCGATAAAAATCTATATTGTCTACCCTAAAGTAAGACATTTCATGTTATATGTCTTTCTCCCAGCAAGCTCCTTCATCTCGCCTTTCATCGGTCTTCTCTTTGCCTCAACTTAACCCACATATATCTGTTAGAACTGAGTACTGTTCAAAGGCTATGGGAATTTGAGATTCTTGTATGGAGTTGCAGATGCCATGAATTCAGCGAGTCTAACTTTTTGTACATCGGGACTTCCTGGCAAGTGGTTCAAATTGAGATCATTGAATACAAGAAATGGATGAAGAAACGTACGCGTGCAGGTTGCGTTCATGTCGCCATCAGAGCTAATGATGATTTCTGCCTGTTATTAAATTCGCAAATAGCACCCCACTCACGAAATCTGCAGAAGTTAAAACCCCGTGAAATATAGGCATGCACAGTAATCTTCCTCCTCAAACGAGAGAAGTTTTCTCACACAGCTGATGCCTCTCATTTCAGCCTTCTCCTCCTCCACCACCCGTCTGTGCAGGACTTTCCAATCCCAACCTGTTCATTTCCCCCCATCCATCCCACTGCTGCGCCCATCAATCTTGAGTAAATGTGGAACTACTCCCACAGCAGGGTGACAAGTGACAGAGCAGGGCAGCAGTGGCTCCTTCCATTCTGCGAATGAGGAGCACACCCAGGGTAGTTCTCCCTCAGCGGACATCTGAACCCCCCCGAGCCCGGCACTCGTCTCGTCCAAACGAGGAGCACGGGCTACGATCATTTGCATCTCCGCCCGATAGAATGCGTCCTTGACATTCAAAGATCGGACAGCCACAACAAACTTTTTCTCATTTTTTTTTCTTCTCTCTTTTCTTCTCTTGGCACTCACAAATTCAGACATCCTTGCCATTTTCTCTGCAGCAAGATTTTCTGTCAGAATCAATATCTCTTGTCACTAAGAAGTACGTTTAGAAAGTGACAGAAAGCTATGGACAAAGGCTCAAATAAAACCTTGTCTTACTCAACTAGATTGAATTGTGAGACAGCGGTTCTATCTACACGGTAAATTCAAAGTTCGCAAGGTAAGATCACTGGTGACACAACTGCCAATGTTTGTCCCTCCACAGGCAACTAAACAGATTAAAGTTAAAATGGTGGCTTTTACAACTATACCATAAACAATTGCCTATGTGGGAATAATAACTTTATTTTCCAAAAGACATTGAATTTTGCTTAGGGTAAAATATTGTAACAACACCAACAACAAAAAACAAGAAAAGCACTTGGAGAGCGCAGACCTCCGCCAAGCAGCCCATTTCCACCAATACACACATGATGAAAATTGCCCAATTTCCCAGTATAGAAGCCTTTTGTACACACCATCAACTTCCAGCCATGCGGCGCCTCACTTGAACTCCCAAGTTTGTTGACCCTTTCTGCCATAAAGATCAGAAATCCGTCAGAAATCCATAAGAATTCCCAGATCACTACAAAAATTCAATCATCTGTTCCTTGTGTCATCAACTTTTCCTGCAAGTTTCAGCCAAATCTGTTCACAACTTTTTGAGTTATTTTGAAATAATGAAAACATAACCTCCTTCCCTAGGCGGAGGTAAAATTACTGTTTTGACATGCAGTATTCTGTGGTTTAATTTCTGTATCTGATGTACTCATACACACCTATACATTAGAAGCATATGGTAACATTTGAACGCTTTCAACAGTGGACATATTTTGCTTTATATACAAGCACATTTAACCAAATTATATGCAATTAAGTATAAGAGCATACTTGTCATTTTGTTTTTGGTGTGTGTGTGTGGTTTTTTTTTATGAGATATTTCTTACAGTACATTTATCCATTCTCTTTCACACTGCTACCAATTACATCCCTAAAAAGTAACCACAAAATGAGTCGATAATGATTTACAATCAATTAAACCTCAAGACTTGAAGCTGGCCATTTAATAGCTTCTGATTATGAAGCTCCCCTTCGCTCCTTTTAACAGCCTGATGTTCAACAAAGAAAGTCTTCATTTCTAAACCTGAGCCACCCCTCAAGATGCAAGATGTAATCGGCAGTGATCACCATCTGTCTCAGCCCATTAATCAGCCATTAAGGGTATGGCCCCCAGACTTAGACGTCCTCATTTTTTAAGCCCTACATCATCGCAAAAAGAAAAAGTAGGTTGCACAAAATTAAAGGTCAGCAAATATGAAGAAGAGGACAATTTGATACAGAGACTCAAATGTACTCTATTAAAGCACAGTTTAACAGTGAGGAGGAGGAGGAGGGGGGGGGGAGAGGAGGAGGAGCAGTAATACTATCCATTAGATGGACTGGACTGCATCCAAGCCAGCTGCTGATCAATATTCCATTAATGGAGGTTATAATTAACCCCTTAGACTTGCAGAGTAATGTCAGATTCTCTTTCCTTCACAAAATCCGAGATTGATTGTGTTACACAGTAATTATGGGACATATTTTGATTTCCTACAAGCTAGTTTGCAAGGACATCCTATCTCAAGCACGACATGTAGCTAGACAGTACACAGTACACATCCGTATTCGTCTCAGACATGTCACTTTTAATAACACATTCAAAGACTTGATTAATAGCACTCCCATCAATGTTATGTTTCAACACTTCCCATCAGTCCATATTTGCATGCAATCCATCTCTCATATCTATACTCACTGCCTGGCATTACAAGGTTATTAATTACAGTTTTAAAGTGAAAATTTGGGATGCTGGTAATCAAGTTATGACCCAAAGAGCTTACTGTACAGGAGTCAGCGCTAGATTACTTTAATAGTTATAACCCAAAGAGCTTACTGTACAGGAGTTAGTACTAGAGTGCTTACTCGCCATACACCCTGTGTGTATAATTGCTCTATGATTGCAGGGAGAGACACAAGGTGTAGGCTTACCCCTCATGGCTAGCATGCTGGCATATGATGAACAACCAGGGAGCAGCAAAATCAAGATTTTGCGGCATTTTGCCAAAGAGAACAGCACCAACAAATTGCTGCAGTATTAAATACCACCATGATACCAACGTGAATGAACTTATTGTGAGAATTTCGTCTGTTGAGAGTGAGAAGGGCGTTACGTGGTCGTGAACACTATGGCCCGAATTCACGAAGGTGGTACAAATGAAACCATGGTTTAAACCATGGACAAAAACCATGGACCGCCAAGTGTCGAACGGAATATTTCGTTACGAAATCATTCATTTCGACGATGAAATTATTTTGTAACGAAATGACAACATTTTATAACTAAATGAACATTTCGTCCACGGAATGATAATTTTGTTAACGAAGCGGTCATTTTGTCGACGAAATGACCAATTTCATAAAGAAATATTCCGTGCAACACTTGGCGCTCCATGGTTTTTGTCCATGGTTTAAACCATTGTTTCATTTGTACCACCTTCGTGAATTCGGGCCCATGGGTTTAGTGGCAACTTAACGCCCTTATCATTCTCAACTGACAATTTGATGACTGAGTTGGTCACAACATAAGGCTTCCTCTCACGTAGCATCACTCATATGGTGCACATGGTGCACATGCACTTTTTGAAGAAAAAAAAAACATTAAATGCACAGCCTCCCATTTTTCCTCCCAGAAGCAAGGACAGCGTCAACTAGCTGGAGTACATGCAATGTTTGTAGAAGAAAATGGCTGTACATAATCAAAACTCTAAAAATGTTATCAAACTGAATACATTTTATCACTGCAGCAAAACCACAGCCTCACTGAACTTCTTTGAATGAACCTACATTGTGCTGGCAGATATCACAAATCATGACTTTCAGGACTATTTTTTCCCCTTTAGTTACTTGTTTTCCACTTGAGTTATTTGTTCGCCACTTGCTACTCCGCATGATCAAGAATGAATGGAAATTTGTGAAATCAACTGTTCAGAATGTAATTCAAGACAGTCTCGCTAAAAGTATACAGAAAATTCGCCAGAACTGTACTGAGGCTGTGTGTATATAAACGGAAAATGCTGCATGTGAAAGCCAAATGCTGATATGCTGCAAATTTACAAGAGGACACAGGCATTTATTAGTTGAATTTGTAATATTTTCTTTATCAACCTCATAGAATTACAATAACATACGACTACTAAGTTTAGAATGCAGAGACTCCAACCCCAAGCACCTTCTGATCTGGAGATTCTCCTGCCTGAAACCCCTAGCAAACGGGAGACTCCAAGTTGATGTGCGCGAAGCGCACATCACGAGCGCGAAGCGCGAAGTTCCTTGCAGCTGGGGTCCAGGGCCCGCTTAAGGGCCATGGAAGCTCTAGGGTTCTAGATGCTCTCTCGTGCTATCTAAGGCTTATTTTTCAACATACGATAGCAATAAGTAAGAAATCCTTTCCAACGGGAGACACAGAGCCAGGGCGGGAGAAATTAAATCTCAAAAAGGAGAACGGGAGATTTTGCAAAAATTGGCTTTTGGCGGGAGATCTTCCGTCGAAAGCGGGAGAGTTGGAGTCTCTGAGAATGTGCTCCAAAGCATACTGTAGGTTACGATGCCCTATTTCAACGGGTGCACGTCATGAGACTGACACCCACGAGTCATACAGCTCACAAATCATACAGCCCATGAGTTATACAGCTCACGAGTCATACAGCCCATTAGTTCCACACTAAGCTAACAAGGCCCCCGAGACCGACACATTAGGCCCCGTGTTGTATCTGTCGAACTCGTGGCCTGTTTTTACCTAGTGTCGAACTCATGGGCTTTATTTGCCTAGTGTTAAACTCATGGGCTGTATGACTCGTGAGCTGTATGACTCAAGGACCTGTTTTCAATGTCGAACTCGCGGGCTGTATGACTCTTGGGTGTTGGTCTAGTGGGATGACTCTATGTTGTATTTCAACATTCGAGTAAGCCACATGCATTTGTCTCTCTCCCATCTGCCCAGGGTTCAAGGCAGTCATGCCATTTTTTGTTCTTTACAAATTCCCCTCAGGGGAATTGCTGAGATGCGTATGATACAGATTGCCCTTCATACCAAGTGCTTAGCAGTTTGGTTTGGTGTTTGAAATATAGGAAATGAGAAAATACACTTTTTGAAGCATTAATGTTATACGAATGGTGCTCTACTTCACAATGGTCTGTAACCTTCTTACAAATACTGACCTGTGCACTGAACTTCAAACTACATTTTGGATCTCTTTTTTACAATAATTGCTTGGTTTTTGCAAAAGCTACATCTTCATTAAACAACACCATTGCATAGCCATGTATTGCTCTTTACAGCACTTGTGGATCAGGTTGCGCCCCTCTTTCATAAGGAAAGCAGTTCCATGGGAATTTGACAAGCATTCTTAGCCAGAATGATTAGCCACTCGAGGTGGGAAGAGTGGTGTTGTATGATGCATCTTCTGGGTACAACATCAGAGAAAATGTGCCCTATTCAATCTTTTATCTAATATTTGAAGGAGAGAAAAAGGGGGAAATCATCACAGATACAGACAAACATGACCACACACACAAACACTCATACAGAGAGTAAAGACAGACATAGAGAATGAGAGACTGTATGTTAATGATTCATGAATGATCAAATATTCGTTTCTCTTCTTTATGTTTGCAGCCTTCTCACTTCCCCCTTACCTCTTTCTGTTGTTTTTTAAAAGGAAACTAAAATCCTCAAAGAATATGAAATATACATCACATGAAATTTTCATCATAAAGCCTCTCGCCCACAGTCAGGTAAATAATATTAGAAGTGTCATCACGCCCACCTGAGACTTAGCACTCAGAAGACGATACAATATCCTATCTTTCTGGAGCAGGGAAGGACTCCTCTTCTACCACTCCAGCCGTCTGCCCGCATCCCTTACGCAAACACCACCGACACGTTTTCAGTCTTCCGAAGGATCCAGTTAGAGAGTGAGACAAAGCTGTATTTGGATTACTCACCATTCTTTTTTCAGTAACTTACGTGTATACATGTACATGCAACTTCCATAATTTACTGAATGTATGCCATGGCCAGCATTTATCCCGTTGAGGGCGAGTCCTGGGCAGGTGTCTCTGGGAAATGCATGTTGCAGCAAAATCAGTCCGTCCTCAACAGGTTAAGCAATAATCTTCCACTGAAACTTAAGCAATTAAGTCCCTGCCCACCATACAACTCTGCAGCTAAGAAGGGAATAATCATCTATACAGCAGAGAAGGAATTTGGCGAATTCATGAAAGACGACTAAAAAGGTAAAAGGTGGTTATCAAAGGTAGATATGGAAGCACTACAACGTATGGACATCTCAGATGTTTTCCCTCTCTAGTGATTCTGTCCTTGAGTGTGGTCAATGGTTTCCTCTTAATTAACTTGTCTCTTCCAAAGTCATGCATTACTTGATTAATGGCAAGAAGGGGGGGGGGGGGGGAGGCCACTACAAACTATCTCTTTAAAAGTGAAAAAGAGATATATATGGCAATGAGCATGATACATTTACCTCAGCCTATGCAATATCTATTAATTGGTCTATGGTTGCATATTCACAGGCTTGGCTAGCTTCAATACATACAAAGAACCCAATGCTATTGAGTATAGAAGACACACTGTAGCTAATTACCAGTATAGTATGAAACCTACTCACTTCGTGACTCCAACCATGCTTGTCAGGGGGAAAACACACTTCACTCAGTAAGAAACTTCACTGATATCCAATTAAATAAATGACTTTCAATATGTCGAATGAACCTGTGTTCCATTTTGACACTAGAAACTTTACCGTTACCCAATTAAATAAATGAATTTCCATGCCAGAATGAACCTGTGTTCCACATTGACATTATCTGTACCGATTCAGAGAGTACGATCTTCACCATAATAGCCTTGCCTGAATTAACCCATTGAGGAAAGGCTGATTGTGCTACAACACGCATTTCCCATAGACACCAGCCTGAGTATACTCAGGACTCATCCTCAACGGGTTAAAAAAAGAGTTGACTGAAGTCCCTGCAAAATTGTTTCTCTTCTAGCACATCAAATGGGAAACAAAGATTTATTAACAAAAGATACCTAAATATATTCTCAAACGGTCATGACCTAAAATGAGATGAATAAAACTATTTCAAACATAGATATTTAGAGTTGTATTCTGCAGGATCGAGCTCCAAATTGCAATTTGTGTCTTCCACTAGAAGGAAGCTGAGAGGCAAGATTAGCCTGTAAATCACAGGGCTTTATCAAAGGGCTCTTCTAAAGTCTTAAACTGCAGATGGCACCCTTCATTTATCAGATAGGTTGAGTCACAAGAAGCACACTGTCAAATGTCACATGACACAGATGTACCCTGATTTCATTGGAAATAAAAAAATCCCTCAGTCTTCCTTTCTATATATAAATGCTTGCTATCTTATTTTCACTCACAATAAAATGTGTGTAATGCAGCTTCTGAGTAAATGTCATGAAAGGATAAATATGATCCACTGATGATCCATGCATCTTGCGCTGTGATTCTCAGTATGATCCTTCACACAGTAATTGTTGCACTTTCTATTCCCTTTTCAAATGCTGGGATACATATCTCCACTACATCACCACATACAGTAGTTACTCTTTCAGTTCATTTCTCTGTCTGTTTGCAATTAATGTGAACGGTACTAGGGTTGGGGTAGAAAGGAAGGGTCATGAGTCCATGAATAGAATTTCAAATTTTAAATAATGGCTTAATTTGACTGTCTAGGCATCATTTCATCTGGGGAACAACTGTAGTTAGTGTCAGATTCCCACATTACATACAAAATACCATATTTATAACAAGTCTGTCCCTCCCGGGGCCAGGGCAATGTGTCAGAAGAAATTGCATCAGCTGAAGACAATCTCGCTTAACCAATAGACCGTTTCTGTAATGTTATTACATGCATGGACGTTTCTTTTCCTACAACTTAGTCACAGAGCATTTCATTTACCTGTTCCTTCCCAATAAGTTTCTTAGGCAAGAATTCACTGAAGCCCTGTTTTAACAGAGCCTTATTACCGCAACAACGTCTGAGTAGCGTCCGTCCATGTGTGTCTGTTAAAACAGTACCCCTCGCTCTCTCCTGTGATTTTATTTGCCCGAGGTGAGGAATTTTGCTCCCCTGACGTTGTCGTGGTAAGGTCTGTTAAAACAGGGCTTAAGTTGTTGCTAGGTTGGGCAAGCCTCTGGCAAGCTCCTCCTGTGGCTGTTTAGGGCAACTTTTGTGAACAAAACCTGCATAGAATTTGGATACATTACCACAACGTTCTATATTGACTATCTGGAACATGATAGCTCATGTGCATAACTGGAGACATTGGGATCTTGCAACATGGTGAACAGGGTAAAAGAAAAATCTGTCAATGCCATCGTCATGATTAAATGGCTTTATACTAGGGCTCAGTCATATTTGCATTGGGGCCCGTTTAGAATTTTCTACCCATGGCACACCTCTCCGAATAACTGGAATTAGGGGGTATCACATGGGGTAACAGCATACCTGAGTGTCAGTTGCATATTCAGGCAGGTAGCACAGAGCCTTTTGACATTTTTCTCTTTAATCCGCAAGCGTACAGTAGTGGGGTATCTGTGGTTGCTGCAGGGCAAAGCTAAAGCAGCCGTGTGGCCAACGTGAGATTTTGCAAGTGTCCACCAAAGATTAGCCACGTGGGCACCTAATCCCAAGTCAGAGTATGTGTGACTGTCGCATTAGCATCTTTAGCTCCTCAAAAAAAAAAATAGTTTTAGCGCATCCGGGAATATCATAGATCATAGAACGGTAGATGCACTACGGGAAAATTAGGCTTGGATTCAAGCAAATGAAGAAGAAGTAGACGTAGAGGAAGAATAAGAAAAGAAAAGAAAAAAAAGAAGACTGAAAAAACAGGACAGGAAGAAGGGCGGACAGAGGAACACTTGAATGGATTTAAATGTAGAAAAATGTGAGAAGAAATCAACTTTATGGAGCAAGCAGGATATAATCCAATTTAAGCTCCTGATTCCAAGATACTGCAATTCCCCATTGATATCCCAATACATGCACTGGACTTGTACTGTCACTGCCTGGTAACCTGTATATATTTTATCTCCTATGGCAACCAGGGATGACATCTCATAGCGCTTTGTATCCAGCAAAAAAAAGGGCACTCTAAAAATATCAACTATAATCATTAAAGCATAGAACACCCAGTTCCCAATGTGCAGCAGGTTAAGACAGAGGACAAAATAGGGAGTTTTAGCTGTATTCACGAGAAAACCTTTCTCAGAGCTCTGCTTCATTATGAATACCTTCACAATGTCACATTCCCCCTGTCAATTTTTGAGACGAGGCTTATTGGGCACAAAGCAATCCGAAGAAATCAAAGTTTCATTAGACTTTTGAGAGTCAGCATGTGCAGTTTTTTCCCTCTTGAAATCAGATCTATGCAGTCAACAGAAATTCTCTCTCCCTCCCCAGATTTGCCCTATAAAGAATTATTGCAGTGCACATGTAACTCTATATAGCCAGTCCCCTTCTTGGTCAGATTGCATTTGGGAAAGGTCATTGAATTTTTCAGATCTTTTCTCTTTCTCTTTTTAGTCAAACACTAGTTGGAAGGTTTCAAGATTCTCTACTCAATTAAGGCCATAACAACAACAGAGAATGCACCAACTCTATCCATTTCTAGCAGCCTTCTTTAGATCCTCAAACCACAGGTAACTCCCAGTCTTCAAAAATCACATATCAAATGTCCTAGTATGGTGTGATATCTAGAACTAAAATATAGCATGATAACTTTTTTATCATAAACACCTGTATAATATATATGTTTTCTTATAAGCATCGACTTTCGGCAAATACGTTCAAAACACTTTCAAGTGCCACTTTCACTAACTCATTCAGAGCGGTTCATTCTTGTCATAATTCAGTGTCTGCATGATAAGGAGTACAAACATTGCAGATCTTTGATATAAAGCGCATAATTGATTATAAAATTGGAAATTTTTACTTCTGTCAGAGACTGAGCAAACATACCTTTGAGTAATTAAAAAAAACGGGGTTTCTTTGTACTTTAATCACATAACAAACTTCTCAAAGGGTCAACTGAAATGGTTCTACAAAAATGTATGTCAAAAGAGGTATTCTCAGATAATCAAAGTCAATTGAAATGGTTCTATAAACAGGTATGACAAAAGAGGTACTCTCTTAACCCATCCCCGTCAGCTCCCACAAAAAACGTGGTTTTTATTATTTATGACCAAAAGAGGGCGTCCTAGGACCTCAGGCTTGGCCAGGAGCTGTAGAATAATTTTAGCCAATCACAGAGATCCTTACTGGGACTCAGAAAAATAATTTATGCAAAGAAACATATTTTAGAATGTCTCTTATTGGCCAAAACACCTGCCAGGGGTTCGAGCCTGCTGAGAAACTAATCAATATTCATGTTTACAGCACGCATGTATCTTTGTTGCCCCAGCAACTGCAGTGATTTCTTACGCGCGGTATCGTGATATCGATCTCCTCAGAGTGCTTGACGATATCTCCTTGTGTGTGTACGTGTACTGCTATGCTGGGGCACGGGTGTGTGTGTGTTGAATTCCATTTACGTTAGTGAGTGTTGGTAACTTCTCTAGGTTTCCCGTCCATTTCTCTCTCTCTTTTCTCTCTTTTGCTTTCGTATCATTCTATATCTTTCATTCTCAGAGTACAATCGTACTTCTGAGAGTGTTTTGTTCATTTTTTTCTAAGTGATTATCTCGTTTGCAACAATTTAGAGGTGAGTTTTTGTCCTAGTGTTTGTTGAGTTTTTTGATTGAACACGATGTAGCTTATCTACGTATGTGCGAAAACATCGTAGTTTGTGTGGTACCCACTCGTTTGTTTTCCGTGTAAGCATTTTTGCCGTAGTGTCTTCATCGTTCGTCTTCCAAGCATCGTGTTTTCACCCTAGTTTTTCTCATCGTAGTTTTTTACCTCGATTTTTTTTTGGGTGCAAGATGTTCTGTGTATTTTTTCTACGGTAATATGCCATCGTTGATGATCTTCGTGTATTCATTACTAGTTTTTCACCTCCGTTTCATTTTTGTGTACAACTAATGTCTAACGTGGCGTAGTTACAACTAGACTCTATGTTTAGTTAGAGCTAGTTAGCTAGGTCTGCGATGTCTGTATCGTTTGCTGATATGTTTTGTGAGCTGAGAGTGACTATGATGGGAGTGATATTCAGGGTTTTGCTGTGGTTGAGGTGATGGCAAGATGTAATTTATTTTGTGTAACCATGTATGACATTGATGATGGCGAGTAAAACTACGACACGAGTAGCCTAGCCTAGGCCAATGACGAGAGTGACACTGAAGAAACGGGGGCTGATGCTCGCTCGTGCACGGGAGTGGTCTAGAGACCTGCATTACAGTTGTGTATTTATTTTTTTTTTTCCTTTTTCTTATTCACTCGGGTATTGTGCTACCAAAATTCGTGTCTCTGAAGAAACTCAACCAAAAGCTTGACAACAAGTTTGCATCAGGTCTATTCTGTAGTACTAGCACTAGGTTCTAGATCTAAATCATAATGGCGATGCTAATTTAGTTTTCATTTAAAACTCGATGAAATCCATTTTCTTTGCTCATTTTTCAACTGATAAATTATTTAGAACTGTACTTAAATTCTGATGTACTGCATTCACCATTGTAATAAAAAAGAGCCTGCTGATCAGGTGTTTCATTGTATCCTTTTCATTTCCTCCCTATCCTTTTGTTTTCCTTCCTGTAACTTTCTTCTTTGACCCTGGATGGAAAAAAAAATCCCATCTTGCCATGTAAAGACAGAATACATAACCATCATGAAATATCATGACATTGAAATAATAATAAGAAATATTCAAGTGACCAAAATACTTGTTTGTGAAAATAAATAACAAATGAAAGGTGATTTCTTATGGAGCAGTTCTTTCAAATGTCAAACAGCTTCGATAATGAAGCAAGTGAAATCTGAAAACTATCCTGGCAACAAGTTGAAATTGATAGGGAATTCTGACAAAAACTGTCACACCATTTGATGTTTGAATTTGTCTTTTTATTGGATGAGGTTATAAAACTAAGTGCCGCCAATAAAATAACAATCCTCTCAATTTGAACAAGAGCAGTAGGGTGGTACACTAGTACGACTCGGTAAACAGCTGATTATTTATGCATCGTATCCATGGGCAACTGCGGGGTAACTGCAAGAAGGCGCAGGAAATTAGACTTGAGTCAAGAACGACTATTTATTATTATTTTTTTATTCAAACTATTTTTTTTTTCTTGGACTGAAAAAAACCCCAAAATATTTCATATTACGCTTCTAAAATATAAAATGAATATATGAAGTCTTTTTATTGTGATTTTATGAAGAATTAGAATTATTAAAAAAATATAGATACTAGACGGGCTGAACAAGGAAGTCTAATTTCACCCCAAGAATTTGCAACACACCGCATCTCGGGTGCATTCCTAGCGTTCTTGCCGCACTCTCACGATCACCTAGCTAGGCCATGTGCACAAGCCAGTCACATGTTCACAGTATACACGTTGTTAGCCAGTTCACCGATCTCATTCCTGATCTCGTGCGTGTAGAAAATTCTCTAAAAACTAAGCCAGACATGATTTTGGAACATACATTACAATGTCAAGACCTTTTCAGTGGACTTTGAATTCGCTATTTGTCTGTTTTAGCTCTTGAATGTGCGACTTCGAACGTCCGATTTGTTTTTTACTACACCACGTGGTAGGAGTTCCGTGTTTTTTCAGCCCCATGCTTCTCCACACACGTCACACTAGCACTGTGTACCTGTACACACACAAGCCATCGCGATCGAAGTTTGAGCGATAGCGATAACATGTGCGGAGCAGACATGCGGATTTCAGCACAGGGTAAATGAGTAGTTGAACGTATCACGATTGTAAAACAAATCTTTTTCTATGTCTCTGCAAATTTGAATTAGGCTATCTCAGCATAGATAGATTATGATACATTACAAAATAGATTAGCCATAGCAAGAACTTGCTTACATTATGGACACGTCGATTCGCAAGCGGGTAAGATGTGATTACAGATGGCTTGAAATGAAGAGGATTTATCAATGAAATACACAGAAACAATATTTTTTCATAATTCCTGCACAATTTATTATTTCTTTTTATAAAATTCACATAAACTAGTGCTGTATTGAGTCAACTAAGTGCATATTAGCACAAGTGTACACGAATCATCCCTCCTGCCTAGTGGGAATGACACAGGCAGTTTTTTTCAATGACGTATGAATGCTCTTCGCGTGTAGATCGCGCCGTAGGGAAGATCGCGCCCAAGTTCATGGCCAACTTACTAGGCAGGCACGATATTACAGATTACACAGAGGCCCGTACGTGGATGGGTTAAGAAAATCGAGTGAAAATAATAAGCACTCTTAAAGGAGTGAATACAAAAAAGAGTGAATTTGGAGTGAAAATGCTCATTTTCACTCGTTTTAGAGTGACCTCAGGGATCACTCAAAAATCTTTGAGTGATCCCTGAGGTCACTTCAAAATGAGTGAAAATGAACATTTTCATTCAAAATTCACTCCAATTTCACTCTAAATTCACTCTTTTTTGTATTCACTCCTTTAAGAGTGAATATTTTCACTTGTTTTTTTTTAAGAGAGTATTTTCAGATAATCAAAGTCAATTGAAATGGTTCTATAAACAGGTATGTCAAAAGAGTTATTTTCAGATAATCAAAGAGAAAAATTTATGACAAGTTCCAAGTACACATATCAAGCAACAAAAGGCACACATGCAGCACTGTGGTGTGACAGTTCACACACAGTCCCAACTTGCAAAAATAATTGGCATGAGCCAACTTTGAATTTGATATTTGCCCTTTACATGTAGAACAGACTTCTGATTTCTTTTGAATTCACTCCTTTGTAAAAGGTGATCTTAAATACCTGTTACAAATTTGGAAGGCTGCTTGACTCATGAAACTGTGATTAAAACTTGAAGAAACTGAATGCTGAATACTTTAAGCAGCATCTATAAAACAACTATGACTACTGAATCATATGAAAATGTCACACACACACACACACACACACAAAGGTTTCCAAGTCATAAAAGTGCAAACTAGCAAGTGGAATATGCAAGATATACAAGATGAGAAAGCATGTAACACCTTCTGGTAGATATCCAGCAAGATGTCTTGCAGCTAAGACACCATACCAATGTCTCACTTCAAAAGCTATTTCTGTCGGAAACAGTCACTCACCAATAGTTCTTATGACTGAAATGTGGCTTAAGCTGTGGTTGAGAAGGAGTAATGTTAATTGCTTGAGTGCATTTCCTGCATTCAATGCATTCCTGCTCGAACATTATTTGATGTTTTACTTCCGACATGACAATCACACGCACCTCGGTTGCCAAGCAATGTGTTAGGCAGTTAAAATGTTATTTTTGAACAGTGGTGGAGCTAATACTGTTGTTTCTCTCTTGAGTGATGGTTACACATTCCACTCTCCACTATGTTACATGACAAGCTAGCGCATTACTTAGCAAAAACTTTTGTAGTATATTCAGTGCAATTTATGAAATGATAGCATCAATTTCTTGTGACATTACTATGTCTTCATGATTACAGGATAGATGCAGTTTATGGGTCTTTTCTTGATCCAATACTCTGGTGGGATATAAGGACAGCATTTTGTTTTCTCTGTGCTCACCATTATTTCACTCGCAGCGAGATCACCTGGGGATCAACCAAATTGCCAAAGACGGGCCAGCGCCCATAGGAAAGAGAGCCTCATGCATAATGGAATGATTGGAAAGGAAAAATCGAGTTCATCCAGCAGAGCATGACCATGTGTCCACGCAAACAAGCCATAGCTGTGCACACATGGAGGCTGACCGTCCAGTCTGGCTGGCTAACAAGGGTATCAAGTTGACCCTCATGAAATTTAAGCAGACAAGGATGAGAAGAACCAACAAGAGTGTGCTGATTTCACAAGAAAACAGAAAAATGAGGGGGATACAGAAAGAGAGAAGTCCAACGTTTCTGTTGGAAGCTTTGAGGCAGAACGGGTGTTGTTGCAAGCGAGGCGAGTCTTCACATTTTTCGCAACATCGTCCTGCATTAATAAGCCCGAGGGTGCTACAATGGGGAAATTCCCCCTTGTTACATCAAAACAGGTTAATAGGAAGCAGCAGCTGAATGAGATACGTTGTATTCTCGAAATTGGTAGTAGATGCTGTAAAGGGAGACGTAAAGTGAAAAACAAGTCCTGCATCTGCTCACACAAACAAACTTTCAAGAGAAAAACAACAGCGAGTGCTACAGCAACATTCATCAAATGTCTCTGCCACGTTTTCGTAGCACAGAAACAAACGAACAAACAAACAAACATGTCATCCACCAGAAGAAGTGCAAGTAATGAATGTTGGCTGTCATCTAAGAGACCCAGAGAGGGGCCGAATCAGTAAATGTGAGAAGAAAGACATAAAAGCACTAACTAGGAATAAACTGAAAGAGAAATGCACAGAGTTGAACATCGATAGTGCAACAATGTTTGATGTTGATGCAGTGGTCAATGCATTGCAGGAATTTTGATTATGAAAGAGGGAATTTTTTCTGTAAGAAGAGTATATTGCTGAAACCAATGAAACAGAAAAGCCAAGGTTTGGAAGACTTCCAAGACACTTGTACAGGCATTCAGTGACAATTTCAAACAAAGAAGGCACACTGCATATGTATGCAATCTATTTTGCAAGTATAATTTTTTGCAAATTGTACCTCTGAATACAATTTCATGGGTGGTTGAATGAGAAAGATTTCACTCTTTGAGCCAACTATCAGCTATTTTCCACCTTGGAGACAATATCACTCCACCTTAGAGTTATGGGAGGCAATATTTTCTCAAGTCAATCATTTTGTACCAGTCCATGCACATCCATGAAATTCACAAAAATTAAAACACAATAATATACAACTATGAATAATAAAAGATATGAAAATAATCTGTGCACAAAGTATTCCAAAGAAAATATGAAATGTCGCAGTCATGTAATGAAACCAGCACTTTACATGGTGCCATGAAAGATGATTTGCTGATCAATGTACAATGTAGTCTGGGTATTTGTCAAAACCCATTCAACTTTCACAAACAGAGCTTTACGAATTTGCTGTTGCCCAATTGCCACCAAAGAATACAAACTTGGTACATTTTGTCTCTTTTTTATCAACGAATTGTCAACTTACGAAGGCAGCCTCACATGTCTGTTGATGATAAGGTAGTCCAGAGTCCTCTTCTTTGTCCTTTCTAGACCAATATATCTGTATCACAAAAGAAATACACAAAGAAATGATATAATGAGTTAGCAAGTGTTTCACATCACTAAAGACATCACACTCTTTTAAAGCCTGCAGGCAAACTCACATAAAAAACACTGTGATTTGTTCAGAAAGAGCATGTGTGTCACGTGCTCATATTTCACACACTTTGGATCTATGTAACTCACAGAGATAAAAACTTATGAAGCCCAGTTTCATCTGAGTATACACTCGTAACATCACAGCCCTTGCTTGAAATATCTCATATGAAATTATCGTGGGCTAGTTTAAAAAAACATGCCAATTTACACGCACTCACAAACAAGCTATTTCTACTCATTGCATGCAAACCGCACGAGCTGGAAAGTAAATCAAAATTACATCTGGCTATTGTCTGAGGGTGGCGATTGAAGTCGTTCTCGTAACACAGCGTATGCTCAATCGAAGACTTTGGTCTCATTTCAGCCATAACGTCCACAGTTCCTGAAGACCAAGGAACTAGGTGCCCTGATTAACAATGAAGGATCGTGTTTGTCACTAGAGATATTGATAACCTCAGCTGTACACAGATGCATTTCAGACATAATTATGTGAATCATCACCACCGCACTCACATATTTTTTTCCTCTTCCTCACAATCTGAAAAAGAAATTCAAAAATGCACACTTTCACTGCTGCGCGAGGAGAGCCCAAACAACACACTGGTCAACCCCAGCGGAAGTGCAGTGGCTTAAATCAATATTACCGGGGACACTAATGAGTTTGCAGTTTGGCAGAGGACGATGGTGATGATGATGATGCATTTTTGGGGAGCGAGGGAGGAGCCGCGGCCGACGAACGGAAAACACTTCAACAGATATCGTTACTGCTCCAGATGAAAGGCAATTCCGCGCCACGAAGCCCAGGCTTTTTCCGCTTAACAACATGATGAGTCTGCCTCTCCAAACATGGGATTGGGCTGATGCAACCTTGTGGGCGGCTCTTTCTAGTGGTTCTTGTACCATCAAAAGGGGAAAGCGAGGACTTCTGCAAAATTACCCTGCAGAAAGCGTGAAAAGACGAGATCTTCCTCGGTTTTTGTTTGTTCTGTTTTATTCTGGATGAGTTCAGTTGGGGTAATTGCAGGGTACTACGAAACATCCTGAAGCGAACCGACAAAAGAGTTCTTGAAAAGACACTCTGTTTAAATGTCAAAACACGAGTAAAGGCCATAAATGCTGTACCAAAATACAACAGAAACATGTAGTACAATGCAGTTGTCTTGTTTTATTTTATAAAGCCAGACATACTTTCCCTCCTTCATCGTGACAAAAACAAAAGACTGAAAATTAAATATATACAGTTTGTGCAGTTTATCATTAAAATTCAACCACCTTCACAGTCAAATATAAAATGATACATTTATAATGCAGGGATGCCAGTGGTAAATTGCTCTTGGGCCTGAAATTTGTTTGTGAACGAAACTGATGTGCGCGAAGCGCACATCACGAGCGCGAAGCGTGAAGTCCCTTCTGCCGGGGTCCCGGGGCCCGCTCAAGGGCCCTGGAAGCTCTGGGGTTCTTAGATGCTCTCTGGTGCAATCTGAGCATATCTGAGGGCTCTTCTTCCCTCAAATCTAATCCCCTAATTTGGGGCCATTTTGATGTTAATATAAAAATAAATGAATCTGAAAATTTGTAAAGAAGCTCTGATGCGGTACTAACGGTACTGTAACTCCGTCGTTTGGATGTTCCATAACGCTTTCCAGACAATAATATGGTCGTATTCTCCAGAGAAATGAATTTGTAGCAAAAATAAAGAAGTCCTAGTGCCGTAAACTCCGTAGTTTTGCTTCGTTCAGCTGACTCGATCGACTCACCATACTCTCTCAGCACTGTAGCTATAGCGAGAGCGCAGCATGATCCATGCACCGCACATATAGTACATCGCCTAGAAACTCCACACGTTGTTCGATCGCGATCGCACGTGCTGGTATAACGCTTTCCAGACAATAATGTAGTCGTATTCTAGAAAAAAAAAAGGCATTTGTAGCAAAAATAAAGAAGTCCTAGTGCCGTAAAATCCGTAGTTTTGCTTCGTTCGGCTGACTCAATCGACTCACCACACCGTCTCAGCGCTGTAGCTATAGCGAGAGCGCAGTATGATTCATGCACCGCACATAGTACATCGCATAGAAACACCACACACTGTTCGATCGCTATCATCGCACGTGTTGCATGTCCCAGCTAGCAGCAGCAACATTGCGCTAGTTTTGCATGACAGTAGTTTTGTGATATTCTCATACCCAAGTATATGCGAAACATACTACGGAAATCGTGAAAGTGAATGTCCCGTAAGTTTAGATGATCATATTTTTTCGTTTTTCTTTTTTCTTTCTTTCTTTGTTTCTCGTGTTTTCTGGCTTTCCCACACAGACGGAAATAATATCACGAAGCCGGAAATTGGACACCAAAATATGAAAAAGCCGGAATTCCGGCTATTGCCGGAAAACTGGCATCCCTGATAATGACAGGGGTATTAGTCACCATAAAGCAGTCCATTACTTCATTAGTATAGAAAGCTATACATATATTTCAGTATATTCACTATCTCAACGTACATTTGTGCATATATTTTCCCTCAAGAACCATAGCACAATGTACATGGCAGACCCATGGCATTTTGGTTTATCTTGTATTGATTGCTTTTCTTTAGAACTTTACTCTTGGGTAAACACTGACATGTCTGATGCGTCTATCTGGAATTGCACATCACTGCACTGTTCTACACGCACAACATGGAAAAAGAGTCAAATAAGACAAATCCCAAACTTAACATCTTTGGTAGATAGAATCCACCTGTCAACGTGGTACATAAGCAGTTGCCCAATTGCCCGGGGCAAGTGAAACTCAAAGTTGGCAAGTATTTTGGAACAATGAGAAAAAAATGCTTGCCCGAATAGGGCAGGTAAAAGTTTAGAAGCCATCTTTTTTCACTTTCCCCCTTCAAACCCGTGAAGTAAACCATACAGAAAGAAGCCCAACGATAATGATAATGACTGTTTATTGATGCAACATTTCATAAAATTTCCAACACTTCCATGAAGAAGTCCCATGCAATGCAACACCAGCATCGATCGAACTAAGTTTGTCACTCCAATGTTTTTTGAAGTGTGTGAATCAATGTGTGCTTTTCATTCAAGTGATTGTGTTTTAAATACAAAACCCTCGACTTACAAGTGATTTTTTGTATAATTTCCAGATACTTTTGGACTTTCTTTTCGAACATGTAAAATTCATGTTCTAGCAAGCATCTGAATCAATTTGAAAATCTGCCTACCCAAACAGACAAGTGGTGGTTAAAAAAAAAAAAAAAAAAGTTATGTAGCACCCTGCAACTTCACATCTTAGGTAGATGGAATCCACCTGTACAGAACCATGGCATCCAAGCATGGTCCACTTATCATTTCATGTTGGCATCGGTGCAGACTATTCCTTGTCAATGCATCTATGTGCTGTAGCAGACAAACCCAGCCCAGAAATGTTACAGAGTATTAAATCACCTACGACGCTCATTGAATCACGCGTTCAATCTCTCCTGCAAGCGAAGCAAAGATCCTGGTAAACACATCGAGAGGGAGACCTAATTAGATTCATCATGCTGCCTGCCTTTCTCACACACGGCTCACCATGCACGGGATCAGAGAGAGACAAAGGGAAGGATAGAGAATGAGAAGAGATATACAGTGAGAGAGAAAGATATATTCAACAAGAAAAAGAGAAGGGAAACAAGGCAACAAAGCAAGAGAGGGCAATTGTGACAAAGAGAAAAATAGAAAATGATTTTGTAAGACAGTTATCATAAAAAAGAGGAAAGGATATGAGAGAAAGATACAGTGACAAGGAGAAAGGAAGAGAAAGATATATAGTGACAGAGAGATATATAACTAGAAAAAGAGAAGAAATAAAGTGACAAAAGTGAAAGAGGATGGGAGGGAGAGAGATAGTAGCAAAGAATAAAATAGAAAATGAGGAGAGATATCATGACAGAGAAAAGGAGAGGAGTGCAAGATACAGTGAGAGAGAGAAAGACAGAGAGAGATACATACCGTATGTCTCAAAAAAAAAATTACATGGGGACCCTCCGCAATGATAACTTTAAAAATAGTGAATCAATCCAAATACAATTTCAGGGTATGAAACTATATCTCATTGCCCACATCTTACAGAAAACCCCATCTGATTTGCTTCAGTGGTCAAAGAGAAATGAGGAGTTTTGTAGAGCATGTCAGGAATCCCTTCCTTCCAAGTTCTGTCCATTGTGTTCACACATTAATATGCAGTTTCAAGAGCATCCAAGTGCTGAACTTGGAAGAATCAGACTCATGACATGCTTTACAACAATCGGCATTTCTCTGTGACCACTTAACCAAATTGAATGTTGTTTTCTGCAAAATAGGGATAAGATGTTATATTATAAGATCCTGAAGTAGCATTTAGAGAGTTTAATCATATTGGGAGTAATCGATGTGAAAATCCGATTGTAATTTTCTGGGGGACATACTGTATTATGAAAAAAAAAGAGAAGAGAAATAAAGCAACAAAGAGAGGGAAGGGAGGGAAGGAGCAAGAGGGAGTGACAAAGACTTAGAGATAGATAGAGATAGATAGAGATAGATAATGATAGATAATGATAGATAGAGATAGATAGAGATAAATAGAGATAGACAGAGATAGATAGAGATAGATAAAGATAGATAGAGATAGATTGAGATAGAGATAAATAGAGATAGATAGATAGAGATAAATAGAGATAGATAGAGATAGATAGAGATAAATAGAGATAGAGATAGATAGAGATAGATAGAGATAGAGATAAATAGAGATAGATAGATAGAGATAAATAGAGATAAATAGAGATAGATAGAGATAAATAGAGATAGACAGAGATAGATAGAGATAAATAGAGATAAATAGAGATAGATAGAGATAGATAGAGATAGATAGAGATAGATAGAGATAAATAGAAATAGATAGAGATAAATAGAGATAGACAGAGATAGATAGAGATAGATAGAGATAAATAGAAATAGATAGAGATAGATAGAGATAGATAGAGATAGATAGAGATAGATAGAGATAAATAGAGATAGATAGAGACAGAGACAAATAGACACAGATATACAGACACAGCAAACAGCAAGGCAGCATGATACAATGAGAAAACTACTGTAAAACCAGAAACAAACGCGGCATGAAACTTGTGCAAACTGGAGCTGACAGCCTATTTCACAGCATGAAACTTTCACGAGTCGCCACTGGCATTCAATGTAGCATAAACGAGCACTTTTGCATGGATTTTAGTTTCATGAATCTTGGCTCCCGGCATATATTTGCTAAAGCTTCCTGCACACAAAAATCTCTGGTTTTAAAGTAAATGCAAAGACAAGAAATTGGCAGCAACAAAAGGAGAAAGAAAAAAAAAGAGATGGTTCCATGACATTTGCTCCTGTGTCAGTTGCTCTGATGAAATACCTGCATGCTAAGCCAAACACAAATTCCACACACAAATATAACTCTAATCCTAATCCTAACCCTCACATCAGACTAGACTTAAAACCCCATCACATTCACACCCCTAAAGTCCGTGGAGAAAACAAGACCGAAGTAAATGTCACAGAGGCAAATGCTGTGTCACCAAGAAAGATACAGAGGCAGGAACACAAACTAAGAAGAAAGACAGAGTGTGAGTTACAGGAAAAGAGAGACATTGGGAAAATAACAGATAAACTGAAAAATGCAAAATGATAGATATTCATAAAAGAATGAACAGGTGGAAAGGGAAAATGAAAGAACTACAGAGACATGTCGACATGCATAGCCAAGAAAAGGACGACATGAAAAATTTTATGTTCGAAGCAAACTGTAAAAGATACAAAGCATCGGTCTTGGTAGGACTAAAGAACAGAGAGAATGGAGTGGGCGAGAACAGATAACAGGAGAGACTCGCACACCATAGCTAAGTATGCGCTCCCTCTTCCCGTTCGATTCAATCAGAGCGGTCGGGACTCTCTATTCAGGAGGAAGTGGGTATCCATTAACTAGCACACTTGGGTCTTAACCAGCACAGTGAGTGCAAAGTTGTGTGCACAGCACTCCAGTTTTCTTGCATCCGTCACAGCTGCAGCCCATTTTCTGCCGTAACAAGAGAGTATGAATCTTGTTCAGGGTGATGCAAATTGCGAGGCGGTGGGGCAATTTGTCTCTAAATACGTCGCTAGGTTAAAGGCACTCACCTCTACATTTGCATATTATTTGGGTCTGGTTCTTTTTTGTCCTATTTATGTTGAATTATTATTTTGAACTTAGTTCTCATGGCCACTAGAAAAGCACATAGAATGCTTAATGGGGAATGACACCCAAATATGTCTGTGGATTGAGTGAATATAGCAATATTTGTAGGACAAGTGCTCATTCATTGTGCTAGAAAAGTAAATGCTATATTTTCTTTTTGTAGTTGTCCATACATGACTTCACAATGCGTTGCATTTTTCTAATCCACCGGATATTGTGGCACAAAAACAGCAAAAATTGATTAATTTTGAATGCCACGGCACACACACAATCATACTGCTTTGCAAACCCTCCAGCTGTACGGCAATGTGTCGCTGAAGATTTCGATATCAAGATGACATGTGTTGATGTTCTGTCTTTAACTATCAACATGCTTTAATAGTGATAGCGATGATAAGACATCATTCCTTGTATTCCTTCATAGTCTTTTAATGGATATAAAGTTGCTTCAAGTTGTCCATTTGGTAAAGCAATCAAACTCATACAACACCAACAAATCAAATGTTACTGCCAGGTCTTCCTTGCCATAGTGAGCATTTCTCTGTACAAGACTCACCAGGATACATGTATCAACATTTACATTATGTGACATTAGTTATTTTACATTATTTATTTATACATTAGTTACATTACATTTAGATTACCTTAGTATGCTAAGCTTCATATCTAGTCTCATTGCTTTGAGATATACAGGTTGATCTTTATTAAATAACGAACTATAATCTAATTATGATGATCTGTCTCAAAATCATAATCTAGCAGTTATCTTTAATGGTATTTCATCACCTACATAGGTGTATTACATAGTCTAATTAATTAGGTATAATCTAATTATGATAATCTGTCTCAAAATCATAGTCTAGTAGTTATCTATATTGGTATTTCATCATCTAGGTTATTACGTAGTCTAATTAATTAGGTATAATCTAATCATGATAATCTGTCTCAAAATCATAATCCATTAGTGGAAAAATGAGCAAAGAAAATTGGATTCCATTGCTAGCAGTTACCTATAATGATATTTCATCATCTAGGTGTATTACATAGTCTAATTAATTAGGTATAATCTAATTATAATGATCAGTCTCAAAATCATAATCTAGTAGTTACCTACAATGGTATTTCATCATCTAGGTGTATTACATAGTCTGATTAATTAGGTAAAATCTAATTATAATGATCTGTCTCAAAATCATAATCTAGCATTTATATATAATGGTATTTCACTATCCAGATGTATTACAGAGTACAATCTGTAGACATTAAATGTAAGTTTGCATGCATGTTTGTGAGTATGTATTATAGGGTACGTAATAAAATTCTTGTCCTAGCTCTTTGTAATGTACAATATCTCCAATATTTTGACATAACGCTCCCTAGCTACCCTACATTACAGAACAGTGTTAATGAGATACAATGCAGTGCTATAAGAATCCCTCCCATACAAACTGCATGGATCTGAAATACAAAACCCAAAGTGCAGCAGACTCTACAATTTGATATATCCCAACAGGATATAATCTCAGGTTATCACACACACACACACACACACACACACACACACACACACAAAATCCAAAATGAACATATCAAGCAGCCCGTGGAAAGCTTCAAATTACCAGCTACAATAATTGCATGTCTACTTGAGAGTCACTGGGTATTTTCACATTGAGGGTAATATCATGCAGTATTTTGTAATGTGAATGCAGCTATACAATGCATAATCACACTGTAAAATACATAACAAAATACCATGGGGTGGTAAATTAAATCCTGGAAGAAATATGCAAGCTTTTGAATTTGAATCATGTCACGAAATACCAAACGATCATACAGCAGTATACTTCTTACATGACCTGACACACTTCATATCTTTTCCGGTTGGAGATAATAATTATAATAATAATGATAATGATACAGATATTTACAACGTGCAACATATCCACTCTAAGGTGCTCAAGGCGCTCACAATTAATGTTTATAACCAAACACACAATCTGACAGTATATTACATATCATCAGCCCTATGCCAAAAGGGTTTTAAAGAACTTCCCCTGTTATGCTAAAAGGGCACTAATAGTGTACAAAGTCTATAGCGTTAAGGGCCTTTTGGCATTACAGTGGAAGCAGTTTAAGGCCCTTTTGGCATAAGACCGACGATATCTGAGTTCCTACAGCTGCAAACATGTTTGTCCTTAAAGGAAAGTAGACCAAATGTGCAATTTTAGTTTTCTCTTGAAGCACATATATATATAGCTTACCAGAAATACCATGGAATTTCCTGCAGTGTCTATCGACATGGTATTTTGCCAATGAGAGCAGCGCCAGAAACAAGAGGTATTTAACCCATTGAGGACTGTTTGATTTTGCTACAACACATATTTCCCATAGACACCTGCCCGAGTATACTCGGGACTTGTCCTCGACGGGTTAATACTACAGTAAGTCTAATATGAATGCACCTACAGGAGAAGTTTCAGTGGAACTAATGATATAAAGTATGGTCCATTTTACCCAGGGTGGCCTCTTCAGTTTTAACAGTGCTCTCCTTAAGTACTACATTGTAAAAGTAGAAATTTTTGCGCATTTTCACACAACCAGAAACTAGCGTGAAAATAAAAGCATGTGAATGTTTTTGCTAGTTACATGTAACATTATTTGAGGTTCTGATTCTGTGGAATTCAAAACACACAAAATTCACCTTACCCGGCAGAGTGCAAAAAAAGATCACTCGCATGAAAATTTCCACTTTTACAATTACACATTTTTTACATCTTGCCAGGTACAGATTTATACACTTGGGTCAAGCATAGCAACGCAGGCAAAACATCTTCTTCAAGGATAAATGCACCAGTAGGATTTGAACTCAAGATCTTCTATTCATAGACTCTACAGAGCATTAAATCCACTTTCCTACATCAGTACTTCCAACATATTTGAAAACTTGCATGAAATGCGTTCAAAATGACTGAAACTCAAAGACGACATTACGTCTTTAGAGCTTTTCGGCCATATGCTGGAGGAAGGTTGCTGATTTTTACTAATAACCCTGTGCATGCTTTAAGTGCTGGTTGGCACAGATAACCCCATAGCATGTACACAGTGTCCAAAGTCCACTGGCATGGAAAGGGTTAAAATCTCTTCTGCAAGCACCCTCAAATTTTCTACCAGTAATGGATGTTTCTGACTGGTTCAAAATAACAGCAAGGCCCTTTACAAGGACAGTATTTAAACAAAATTGGTGACCTGCATTAATGGCATTCATTATACATATCAGTATCGTTATTTCATGACACTGTCTTTTGGATTAGCAATGGCAAATGTAAATGCTCCTTCACTTTTGTTTTTAAATAACAACATACATGGACAGTGCCGCTGCACATGAGGGATGAAGAATCCAAAATTGCTGACCCATCAAAAATCAATGCAGATTTGATTATATAGACATTTTCATATTCACTCATGCTTCTGCAGAGAAAATTCTTTATATCTCCCTTTTCCCGTCATTTCTTCAGGTTGGCACACAGAGCTTACGAGTTGAATGTCATGCTCCTAAACAAACAAGGTTCTAACATACATGACATGGCAAAGAAAAACACATGTCTTCAGTTTCTCATGATATATCTGCATTTCAATTCACCACCGAAAAGAGGCGCAAAACAGAAAGGGAATTAAAACAGCAGCGAAGCGCTTGAATAAAAAATATCTTAAAAACGAGAAATAAAAAGAGAGAGAGAGAGCGCCACAAATTCATCCTGGATTCTGGGAAAGGAATCGATAGGGAAAACAATCATACTCCAAATTCAATTACTGGGGCGGCATCACAGACAAGCGGCCAGGCATTCATGGTCACGACTGCTACTCCGTCACCTTCAGAACACCTCAAAGACATGGGAGGTCATGGCAGTCCAGTGGGGGGAGGGAGAGGGGGAATCAGGTGGTTACTCAGGGACCTATGCTAGCTGAACTCCCACATTCTCACCTAAAATCTTTTTATGGCATGAACTTCCTTCCTCTTCCTGTTCTACCTGGCCTACTTCCTTTTATAGTTCCATTTCTTAAAAGTCATTAAAGGGAACAACAAAACTTTGCAACTGTGCACGCTTACAATAAAAGAAGAAAATAAAAATCTGCAATCATGTTAGATCCATATATACAGCAATGAACCAGTGAAATATCTACATGTACAGAAGGTAAAATAAACCTTAATGCCAATTGTTGTGTTTTTATAAAATAGCAGTACGTGTAGTGATAATGATGATAATAATCAACAATAATGAGAACAATGAGAATACCAGTAATGAGGAAAAGATGAATTTACAGAAGAGCAGATACTAGACCAACCAGGACAAGTTCCAATCTTTGTTTCATGAACATCATTCACATTCTGCAGAAAGTTGATCACAGCAATATATTTCCAAAATAATTTTCACCATTATCTCTTTTTTTTAATTTTACTAATAGCTTCACATATTCTATGCAATAATACAATTATCATCACGCTGTCAGATAATCTGTACACAGAATTTTCAGCATACACACATGCTCAGAAGCTCAAGCAACCTTATATCAGATAAACACACTCAGACCAGTCTCTAGGTCCATGTGAGGAAAACAGAGAATTTAGTGAGCACTTTAAACACCACATGGCTTTATACAGCACCAGATACCTTGATATGCAGTTAAAAGAAGTCCAAACCCAAAGACAAATGTGGATTGAGTGAAAGCAGCAACATTAGTAGAACATATCGGTGAAAGTTTGAGTAAAATCAGACAATCGAGGCGAAAGTTATTAATTTTTAAAGTTTTTGTGCTGGAACCGCTGGATGAGGAGACCACTAGAGGTTATGACGTATGTGTGGACAACAATATTATAAAGAAAATATAAAGGGAATTCAAAAAAAAAAAATCATTTTTCATGAAAATTACACATTCCATCAACTTGATACTGACATATGTTAACGGTAGCAATTATTCCCCCTGCTTTCTGAAAGCGGTTAGTCAAGTGCTCTTTCATTATGCTGGAAAAGTGAATTTTTGTGGAATTTTCTTTATATTTTCTTTATATTGTTGTCCACACATACATCATAATCTCTAGTAGTCTCCTCATCCAGCGGTTCCAACACCAAAACTTTAAAAATTCGTAGCTTTTGTATCGATTGTCCGATTTTCCTCAAACTTTCACTGCTGTGTTCTACTAATGTTGCTGCTTTCACTCAATCCACAGTACTCTCTGGGTTTGGGTTCCCTTTAAGGTAAGTGTCAGCATTGGATTTAGAACCCCTGAAGGCAGGTGAATGCTATTGACAGGTGGCCACTCAAAACAGGCTGTAGACTGAATGATGTGTGCTATAAAGTGACCTGCTCCTGGGAATGAATTAATTGAAATGTCTATCTGAAGAATATATTATGTTAACTAGCCATCCCCCCCCCCCCAAAAAAAAAAAAGACATCAAAAGGAAAAGAGCATCATATCAGTGAAACACTTTTGAAAGCTCTGAAAAAAAAAGAAAAAAAGTTTCAATCAAAGACTTGCCCAAAGGTAGAATCAAGTCAGTGAGTTAGAAATTTGAGCCCAAACTATCTGCGAGCGAAGTAGTAGAAAGTCAAAGCATGACTCTGGGTGTGTCTTCAAGCGCTCTCCTTAAGCCTACCCTACCGTATCGTACCCATGCCAGGGGAACGCTTGAATGCTCCTATAGTATACCGTACCACACCCTGCAAAAGTGGACCACTTCCAAATGTGCTTCAAAAGCATACCGTTCCATTCAGCACACTTTTGAGCACATGGACATGGCCTAAGAGATCCTTCCCTCTTTCAGGGAGGTGTAAGAAAAGGAGAGACAACTCGTTCGTAATTCATGCAAACACATGTTTGGTTTCAAAGCGTTACAATGGGATGTCTAGCATTCCACTATACGCTTTGAAGTCATGCTCTGCACCGCTCTAGTTGCAAGGCGAAGTTCGGAGACGAAGAACGCATTTCACCTTTCGTTGAATGAAAAGCTTTATTCCCCCGTAAAATTTTAAATGATATACTCGAATTGATTAAGAGTAGTTTAGGAAAGAATTCAATATTATAAACATGTATTTCTAGTTTCTTCGTAATGCGCAAATCGAAATGAAATGAAAATTAGGCCCTCTTAAAAACCTAATATTTTTCTATAATGCGCACATTTCCGCATGTTAGTTTTCTATCCTTTAATCTGGGATATTTTGATCTTTCAAATAAAGTACTCCGCTAAAGCGTGCACCAGCGTGCTTTTAAACTATTTGCTGTTAAAATTGTCAGTTTTACACTGCATTTTGATTCGCTGCTCCAATTCAAGGTACACAAATTCATTGTTGCCATCACATTGAAAGAGAGAGAGCGAAATGCAGTAGGGGCAAGTATTTCTAGATGTGAGAGCGCTAGTCCCGATTATTGATGCTCTCTTTTGTCAAAGCACCTGATTTCCACCTGTAGTTAAGCGCATAACTTCTCGGCGGTGCCGCGGATCCTTCAAAGGAGAGCAGGAGTTGTCTCTCCTTTTCTTACACCTCCCTGCCTCTTTCTAGACCAACTCAAACGAGACCAGCATCAATGCCAAACAAGAGGTAACTGCAGAGATGGAACTACTACAGAGCTTTTATTCACGGCATCAAGTTGTGTCGGGTAAGCAATGGGCCATTTCACTACATATTGCTGTTGTCTGCTTCCCTCTACAGGTGGTGTACGGCTAAGGTTCACAAAAAAAAAAAAAGAAAGCAAGAAAGATGATGACACTCTGAAGAAATCAAGGAAACGGCATTTCTATAAAAGGCATCGGGGCCCTGTCTCGTAAAACTTGTTATCAAAACAAGTTATGATAGTTGTTATAAGCTACTGAAATCCTTGCATCTGAATGGCTGAGATCAAATTTGTCATAGCAATGCGCCAGTTGTTACTAATAACAAGTTTTATGAAACAGAGCCCTGATGCCATTTTTTTAATGTCAGTTTTAGAAAATGCAAACACTTTGCAATCAAACGTACCGAGAATGAATAAAAATGGACAGTATCTAGGAATGATCCACGAATTCTATTGTTATACATATTCTATTGTCATACATATGAATGTAAAAATGAAATATTTGTATTTCACATTAAAGTCAAATCAAGAGATTAATTTTTGCTATAAATTCAGTGTAGCATTTGGGATGACCACGTCAAAATCATTTACTATTTAGAGAACACTACAATCAACCTATCTACTAACAATCCTAAAAATAAGGGCAAGCAAAAAGATTATAGAGAAATGATAAGTTTGTATACACAGGTGAATCACGTTTCCCATTCAATTTTTCATTATTCATTATTTTTCTTCCACAGGGACAGCACCAGAGAAACCAATTCCTCCCAGACAGTAAGAAGAACGTCAAAAATGAAGACTATGATTTGCAATGGCAAGCAGTCTGTTATATAACTGGGTTACAATCATGAAATACAATATCCATTTTTTAAGTCATTTCTTTAGCAGAGTACCTGGTTATCCAGGTACATGACTGAATGCATTTGCGTCATGTTAATAAGCACATCTAGACATTAAATCAGTTTGGTCAGACTTGACAAAGTACACATAATATGTTATGTAGATAATCTACTTCAAGATAATAACAATGCCACAGTCCCATCTAATGAGATAGATGTCTGTGCAAGCTGTTGCGTGGCATGAGGTCGTTCAACTCCCTTCAGTTCCCCCTCTTGGACGAGAGCATAATTGCACGCTGCCGATTTCGTCTAATCAGCCGCTGATATCTGCAATGCCGCGAGGCTCGGTCACTCGGCAAGTGTCATCCCGCTCATCCTTCCCAAAGCTTGAAACTGACCCAAAGCTTCAAGTAACCCTCAGCATCAGTTTAATTTGGGTTCACATTCAAAAGAGTGGCATGGCTCAGCATGTGTGTGGGTTAATTGGTCTTCTTGCTCAGTGTTAGGGCTGTTCGTTTCTTTCTCTACAAAGACAGGAGGGAGTTGTCCCTTGGCATTCTCATTCGAATGAGATGTCTTTCATTTCCTGCTAGCAATTGTCTTTCCATCTAGCCTGGCGCTCCCAAACATACAATGTCATGTACGGAACCTTGCCCTCGGAGACAGGAAATTAGAATCTAGGCTTCCTACTCGCTGGATTCTGTCAAATGAAGAGATGCTTTCAACGATATCTGACAACTGGAGAATGTTTTCCTATGAGAGAAAACATGTTAACGAGAACAAAAAAAAAAAAATCAGGTGATACAGTGCAGTGCATTACAAAGCTGAGAAAATTATTTTGCAAGTCGTATTGTGTTGCTGGTTTTGTTTTCCACTTGGGGAAAAAATGACAAGTTATCAATGTAGTAGCAGCCTCAGATTTTCAAATTACTGATGCTATTCACTGTATAATCATACATACTGACGGATACACACATATTTCACAAACATACAGTGTATTTTAGTAGTATACGGTATATATGCCATATATTGAGCGAGTCCAATTTTTTGTGTGTTTAAATTTACGATCGTGGAGAACTGTACTGAATGGAGAAAAGTATGCGTGCACGTCACATTCATCTTAGGATCAGAGTTGATATTTTTGCACGTTTTTAGACTCGCGAATAACACTTGACTTGCAAAACTTGTGAAAATAAAAAACTCAAAAAATATTCGGCATACACAGTACACGTATACAGACTGTTTTATCATACACAGAGTATGTTCGGAGATAATATACTTGGTGGCTTCAAAATCAGCACTCACAAATAAAAAACACAAAGACACACACACACACACACACACACACACACACATACACACATACACACATCAGAGCAAGTACATTCAAACCTATATGCACAGAAAATAAGCCTTTCACCTCCAGCTACTATGCCAAGGACATCACAAGGTAAATTCCTGCCAGATATTTCATTATCATCTGTGGCAAAATGAAAATTAGATAGTGATCGACGAGCACAAGCGACAGACCCACCGGCCCGGGTGAAAGCAACTATGTACGTATAAACCTAACAGCCAAGGATACACTAAATGAAATTGTGTCATAACATTTAGTTTGACATTTAGGGGATTGACTTGCTGACGAAATTTGCCAGAAGGAGCAAAAAGTAGATGGCATGTAAGATATAAATTGAAATGAAGAAAAAACAAACAAACAAGGAGAGCTTATATGAACTTTAAAATGCTCCTGATGTAAGAACAATATAGTTACCTAAGGGCTTTTTACACTTGTAAAATTTTGCTTAGCCCCGGACCAACGGTGGGGCTAAGGGGGGGGGGGGCCTTAGCCCCACCGTTGGTACGGGACTATCCTTAGCCCACTTTCTGTTTACACTCGTTTTTGCCAAAGTGGGCTAGCCCCACCGATAGTACGGTACTATCTGGCCCTGCAAAATAGCAGGGGATAGCACCGCAATTGCGGTGCCAAGCAAGTGAGTGTAAACAGAACGAAAAAATAATCCTGGGCTAAGCGATGGAGACGAAGTCCGACCCTCACTGACCAATCAGAAACGAGGTAATCAAGTGCTGCCGGTGCGTGCGTGTACGTGTACAGTACACAGCGTAATTATGAATATTCATGTGGTTTGGAAAGTCCGGGGCTAAGAAATACGAGCGTAAAAAGGTCAGTTTTCTCCTTAGCCCCGGACAAGAGATAGTACGGGACTAATTGGCGAGTGTAAAAAGCTGAAAAAATTGGTACGGGACTAACGATAGTCCTGGGTCAGAGAAAGTCCGGGGTTAAGAAACACAAGTGTAAAAAGCCCTCTAGAGCCCCACATATTCAAGTGCTGAGACACTGTTACTATTATACACAGTAGACACTTATCACATTGCAGGGCAGACTGACTTGTGATTTGTTAATCGTCTCTGACAGACATTTATACAGCCTTTTGTAGCTCAATGAGTGGACGCCCAAACCGATGAAATCGCTCTCATCGACATTGTCTTCGCTATCAGCACCACCATCAGTCAACCACATTCTCCATCAACTGCCTCCTCACACATAAACCTGTCCTTTTTATCGTCTCATTTACTGCCTTATCTTTACACAAAGATAATGGAGTCAGGAATGACGACAGCACATGTTTGACTTGTAAGGAAGATGCAGGAAGGAGAATGCTTTCAAGGAAAGATCAAAATCCAGCATTTTTCTTTTCCACTTTTTCAAATTACACATTTAAGAGAATACATTTTGAGGATAACATTACACAATACATTAGGCTGAGCAAATTGTCTTACAAATTGATTCAAACATACTGTATACGAGTATAACATTGTTCAATGTATATCTAAAGACGTATTAACATACTATTTATATATCACAAAGAAATTCAGAGGGAGATAGTAAAAACAACAATAGTAAATTAACTAAGTGATGATTGAATATTCATCCAGAATATGTAAATGTCATCACAATAACCAAAATCTAGAAAAAAAAGCAAAAAGGCAGGTTTGAAATTGATTTGGGAATTACATGTATGTAGTTCCAGCAATCGTAAGAAAAACAAGAGACCCGCGGGTCTAGCGCTCACCTGAGTATCGCAAGTTCACCTTTTACGCAGTCACTAATCTAAATTATTCACAGCTCTACCAAAATTTGACGAGGCATTCTCAAGTGGAAGATGAAAATGTACAATAAGGGCACAATTTTTTCAAGATTCCTTAATTTGGGGGAATTGGGGCCCCCTGGGGCCCTCTGGGTGGGGCATGGTGCCCAGTTTGATAAATTGAGATCCTGACCACCTAGGGATGCTACCTGCCAAGTTTGACAAAAATCCATCATGAGGTTTTCAGGAAGAAGATGAAAATGTACAATTCAGGCCCCCATTTGGACCCTTCCAACCACCCCCCCTACCCCCAAGAGGGGCACCCCTGGATCTCCTATGAACAAACTTGAAACTACAGTCATTAATGTACTCACTCATAGTATTATCTCAGCTCTATAACTTCTGATTCTAGAGAAGATTATTAAAGATTCCTTCATTTGGGGGGTTTGGGCCCCCTGGGGGCCCCCTGGGCGGGGCATGGTGCCCATTTTAACAAATTGAGATCCTAACCCCCTAGGGATGCTACCTGCCAAGTTTGGTGAAAATGGGTCATGGGGTTCTCAAGAAGAAGATAAAAATGTACAATTTAGGCCCCATTAGGACCCCTCCTCACCCCCCCCCCCCCCCCTGGGTCCCAAGGGGGGCACCCCTGATTCTGCCATGAACAAACTTGAAACTACAGTCATCAATGTGCTAACTCATAGTATTAACCTAGCTCTATCACTTCTGGTTCTAGAGAAGAAGATTTTTGCGGATTCCTTAATTTTGGGGGGTTTGGGCCCCCTGGGGGCCCCCTGGGTGGGTCATGGTGCCCATTTTAACAAATGGAGTTCCTAACCCCCTAGGGATGCTACCTGCCAAGTTTGGTGAAAATGGGTCATGGAGTTCTCAAGAAGAAGATGAAAATGTACAATTTAGGCCCCATTAGAACCCTTCCCCACCCCCCTCCCCTGGGTCCCAAGGGGGGCACCCCTGATTCTGCCATGAACAAACTTGAAACTACAGTCATCAATGTACTAACTCATAGTATTAACTTAGCTCTATCACTTCTGGTTCTAGAGAAGAAGATTTTTACAGATTCCTTAATTTTGGGGGGGTTGGGCCCCCCTGGGGGCCCCCTGGGTGGGGCATGGTGCCCATTTTAACAAATTGAGTTCCTAACCCCCTAGGGATGCTACCTGCCAAGTTTGATGAAAATCGGTCATGGGGTTTTCAAGAAGAAGATGAAAATGTAAAAAGTTTACGCACGACGCACGACGGACGACGGACGACGGACGACGGACGACGGACGACGGACGACGCACGACGCACGACGCACGACGCACGACGGACGCCGGACGAAGGGCGATCGCAATAGCTCACTTGAGCCTTTGGCTCAGGTGAGCTAAAAAAAGGCAGGAGACCGCAATCATAAGCAGCTGCTTGACATGGATCAAGGCTGCAGGGTAAAATTCAAAATTAAATTTGACTTACGTAACAGTAAGGGACGTGTCTACAAAGTAGAATATATAATCACCTCCAAAATATCTTAATAACTGTCGAGTAAAAAAGAAAGGGAAAAACTTCACAGAAATAATAATTTTTATTCTATTTATTTTCAGGAGGCAAATAAAAAATATATACATATTTTTCATATTACTATTTAACTAATCTTGTCATTACATCACAAATAAGACATTTAATTTTGAATATAAATACTTTCGAAAAATTATGGGTGCTCCATTCCTTTCGCATGATAAACAGCAGTCAAATATACTAAATGGCCAAACAAAGCAATGCACAATGGAAATGGTATAAAAATGCAGCATCCAAAGTTGTCTTTATAGTAGGTCTACTGGAGTTTAGTCTTGAGGAATCCTTGAATGAGGCTAAGAAGAGTGGAGTCACTTAAAGGGATAGTACAGTATTGGTGGAGATGAGAATTGGGCTTTTAACTTTTTGCGAGATACCAAGAAAACATTTATGATATAGTACAGGGCATACCATTTTAAGAGGAATTCAAAGTTTATTTGATGAAAATCGGGTTTGGCATGGCTGAAACATCCAAAAACAAAGTAAAACAAAGCAATCGTAATAAAGTGTGGGTCCCACACTTTCTTAGAATCGCTCTGTTTTGGATATCTCAGCCATTTCCAAACCAAATTTTATCAAATAAACGTTGAATTCCTCATGGAATTACATGCTCCTTCATATTTCATAAGAGGTTTCTCATTATCTCACCAAAAAATGTTAGAAACCTGAAATTAGGTCTCAACCAAAACTATACGATCCCTTTAAATGCATGCTGGGTCTGAGTATAGAATTGAAACATGTTTCGGAGATAGAAAACAACAATGCATTTCAGAATCATTTGTAACCATACTTTCTAGTATGGTCAGATTTTTCCAAAAAGTCAAAATCTAGGAAGTAAAAACAGCTGGGCTCTTGATATGTTCAACAGTAACTGACTACATCTTTGAAAATATGTTTATTATCTTATGTGACTTTATTTTATTATCATCATTATTATTTTTGCTAATCAAATTCAGGATCGTCACGTACAGCAATGGACAGAGATGTAGGTACCAGTATCATTCACTCATTTTCAGGATGCAAAATTAGCTATCAAATTAGCACCCAATGCATACATAGGTGCTGTACTCCTACTGTGTATGTATGATGGGATCTGAGTTTTGCATGTTTGTTAAATCCAGGACTAGTTTCAGACTCACAAGATTTGCAAATTTAAAATCCCTACAAGATGCATGTATGTGGCGTATACAGTACATGGGTTCCTGAAAGTGCCACCTACAGTGCATGCAGCACATATGATGATAGTGTAGGACAACTAACATTACACATTCTACTTTATATGATGTAGTCTACAATTTTTTTGCTTTTTTGCACCACACCAAAAAAAAAAAAAAAAAAAAAAAAAAAAAAAAATCCTGGTATCCGTAGAAAACATAGTGTTGTCCATGCATGGCGAAAAGCTACCAATAGAATGATTTTCACATAAATCTTAGAAATAACACAAACTTTCATACCATGGTAACAAAAAGGAATTCAACACTTTAACACAAAATGCTACATATCCAAACAGCGTACAAAATTGTACACAAGCTATCAACACAAACAAATAACTAACTATGACTTACTGAGTCAAAGGCGCATTTAAGGTCAAGGAAAATCGCACAGGTCAGGTATCCCTCATCAATATTTCTCAGGAAAAAAATCATTCGGATTGATTAATGCAGTGTGTATGGAATGCATTGGTTGAAAGCCAGGCTTGCAGTCGCTTAGCAGAATATTGTTTTCAAAATACTGTATACACCATATATTTCATGAGTCAAAATTTTTGCGAATCGGGAATTCCCAACGATTTCGCGAGTGGTTAAATTCGCGATAGTGGAGTCTCATACTGAACGGAGAAATGTTGTAAGCATACATCGCACCCACATTGGGATCAGAGTCAATATTTTCGTGTGTCTTTAAAGGACAAGTTCACCTTTATAAACATAAGGATTGAGAAAATGCAACAATATTAGTAGAACACATCAGTGAAAGTTTGAGGAAAATTGGACAATCGATGCAGAAGTTATGAATTTTTTAAATTTTTGTGTTGGAACCGCTGGATGAGGAGACTACTACAGCTTGTGAGTCATATGCGTACAACAGTATAAAGAAAATGTAAAAGAAAATTCAACATATTTTCACTTTTTTCGCATAATAAAAGAGCACTTGACTTGCCTCTTTCTAAAGGCAGGGGGAATATATTACCCATAACATTTGTCGGTAATGAGTCAGGGGAATGTGTACTTTTTTCAAAAGATGGAATTTTGTGAAATTCTCTTTATATTTTCCTTATATTGTTGTATGCATGTGACATCTAAGTTATTCATACAGTGCAGTAGTCCTCTCATCCAGCGGGTACTGCACAAAAACTTCAAAAATTCATAACTTTTGAACGGATTGTCTGATTTTCCTCAAACTTTCAATGATGTGTTCTACTAATATTGCTACATTCTCTCAATCCTTATGTTTATGAAGGTGAACATGTCCTTTAATTTTGCGAATAGCACCTGACTCGAGAAATTCGCGAAAATAAAAACCTCGCAAAATATTCGGCGTATACAGTTAGAGTACACCTGACCATGAACAAATTTTTCAAGTACTTTCATTAACTGTGAGAGTACAGAGATAGGCCTGTTATTAGGTATTCTTTTGTTATACGGTACTCTTATAGATTGATGTCACCCCATTCCTTTTCCACTCCTTTGGTATTTGACCCATTTTAAGTGAAATATTGAAAATATACGTAAGGGGGTTGGTTATTATACTTATGAATGATACACCTTCTTAAGTAATAGCAATATCAAAATGTAACTCATCACTTTGAAACCCTCGTAAAGTTACAAATGATATCAAAAGCTGATGAGCAAACTGAAAGAAAAGGGGATATATGACTGTATTACTAACATTAATAAGACATTTTGCATTCATCAAAGAAATTTAAAGTTTGATATTATGATTACTACCTGGCGAAATTTCAGAGCATTTCAGAACATTTTGCCATTCTATCTGATTATCTGAAGCATATTGTGGCTGTGTTCTTAATTGACCTCCATTTTCATGCCCTCATTCTCTGCATGCTTGAATGCACCTAAATTTGGAAGCCAAATTACTTGGACCTGGGTGCACCTGGGTCCGCCTTCTTTCATGGTTCTTTTGGTAGGTTCTTGGAAATAACACAGGACACATTCTACATCAAATGGAAGTTAAAGGGTCCAAAGAATGCAAAAAAAAGATACCAAATTCTTGAAACTGATGTTTAGTGACTTATAAGGCATTCATGGTGACAGGCAGCAAAATTGTTACTGAAAAATTTGCCATAATTATGAATACAGCTTTTCCAAACAGTTTCAATAAATTTCATGTTGGGGTGGCTGGGGCTAATGATATGAAATGACGAAAGATTATCAATTCTTTTTAACTTCATTTTACCTCCTTTGTAAGTTTCAGGTCATTTTCCTGTGCTTTCACATGTACCAAGAGTGCTTGATCAGAATGCTGAATTACAAACATGATTGCAATTGCGATTCAAATCATTTGTTCACAGAAATTAGAACTCACATGACCAAGGAAGGCTTCACAGATTCTGTGGTTTTAATTTCTGAGCGAGGAGGGGAGGTTTGGCTTCTTTCCAAGTCCCCATCAAATCACTCTTGAGCCATCTTTCTGTGGGAGTGATTGGAAGGCCACCATAATCCCTGCCCCGAAAACATGACTGTAGTTCAGTTACGTTCACACAGTCGTTTCGTTGCTTAATTCTGGCAAACCGTGATTGGAAACACCTCCGAAGCATCATTTGAAACACGATTGGAATTACATTTCAAATCATCCTCTGCGATTCCAGTTTGCATTCACACGGCAGGAATGCTTACTAGTAATTCATAACATGACTATAGTCCATGCTTCATTGCAATATGTTTTAAACTAAGCAATCTCGGTACGTGTGAAAGCTTCTTTTGTAGGTTCTTGTCATCCAGTGTAACACAAGAATGCCACATCATTATACTATTATATACTACATGAAAAGCCAGATGTCATCAATAGTTACATTCACTGACAACACTTGTAATCTTCAAAGTTTTCACAAACTTTGATGACGATCTTACGGTTTTAAAGTATGACAAATGTCCACACGACACCTACAGTGTAATATTAAAGACGGAAGTTTCGAGCGGGAGTTCCACTATAATAAACCACAGAACCAGAAGAGATGCATGCACACAGTGTTAGCAGTAAAGGCCATTAATGTGCAACGTTACAGTAGTGTGGAACACACACTGGAGGTTACCACAGAACCTGGGGGAGGGGGATAGGGTTTAAAATGGAGAGGTCACACTTACTTTTAAGTCCATTGAATACTATGACGATTTGACACTTCGCTACGAGTGAGAACCCCATCCCCTCATCTTTGTAAACCCCAAGATGTCTTGAGGTTCTTAATCGTCTACTGGTCATTAAGATTGCTACCTAGGCTAAGCTATGAGATAACTAGAAAAGCACTCAGAGAGGGTAGACCTCCGCCAAGCAGCTCACTCCCACTCCATACACACATGCTGAAAATCGACCAATAATAAAGAAGCCTTTGCTTACCTTATCAGCTTCCTGTATGCTGAGAGCACCTTGAGCAGAGCACCCACTTTAGTGTGCGTACACAACCCTCAAGTACGCTCAGCTTGAACTCCCAAGTTCATTGACCCTACAACTGCCAAAGGATTAAAAAAATCTTCAAAAACACAAAAATTCCCGGATCACTACCAAAATTCATTCTTCTGTACCTTGTGCCATTACCAACTTTTCTGTAAGTTTCATTTAGATCTGTTCACAACTTTTGGAGTTATTTTGCAAACAGACTCACAAACAAACCAATGCCAATGAAAACATCCTCCTTGGTGGAAGTAATAATCACAGGATTGAAATTCTGAGCTAATCTTTAAGTTTAGGAATGTTGTGTGAACAACTTAAAGTGTACTGCAGGGCAGTGTGTCAAGTCTTCGGAAGGCTTCTAGCAGCCAGAGAATTGGGGCCTGCCCTTCTCATCACAGCTGGGAGTCCATTATTAGGTTTGTCAAGGTGAAAGGGATGTACCAGAAGAGATCATCTTCCTTGCATGAAATGAGCTAACCTCTGACCCATAAATCAGGTCCCTTCCCATCCAAGCCATTGACTCCCACTTGACCTACATGTACAACTTGTAGAAGGCAGACACTGTAATCTAGAACTGATAACAACCTTTACTCTGCTATCCAAAGATGCATGCAAGTAGTCCTAGTATTTTTGATGTCTGAACCTACAAGTCTTCTTTTGCTTGAGATATTGACACTGTGGATCTGCTAGAAGCATCTGGTAGTAAGGTAGTACACACGATCAGAATATTAAACCTTACTTGATGATTGTGGTAGCAGGGATCACCAACTACACTTGCTTTGAACACATAAACTATCTCATCCAGATTCCAGTGGCTAGCAACATTCACTTTTTCTGAAGAGAATATCTCCCCAATAAAATTTCTAGTATGAACCTGATGATGTCACATCAGGCTCAGACAGTGAGAATGGACTGTGGAGTTTCCAATGCCACAACAACTGAATCCGTTTCACTCGTTTTTACACTTGTGAGATCCTATCTTTTTAACCACATACTTTCTGCTACCCCATATCTTGCTCTCTTGCACTTGACATCCATCCAAACAAGCTCCATCTGGCAGCTTTGCCGCTTACGTCATTAGGCTCTTATCACTTTATTGCCTCGACTTAGGTCTTTCCCCGGCCTGCACTATTAACATCCTCAAGTTTTTGATAACAGCCACTGCGCATCGCTTCTCCTCCTCTCAACAAGCTACCGTACATGGACGAAATATCGCGGAAATCGACCTTAGATTAAGAAAAGCCACAACTTAGTGTCTGCCTGCACTGCAACTTGCCTGTAGAGTCACTCAGTATCGCTTCATACTGTCTGCTTTGATATCACGTAGATACACAGAGAAATATATGCAAAATGCAGGGGCTCTCCAGCAATTCGCCCATAAATCCTTCAATATTGTCGATCCCCTTGATATCACTTATGATAAACGGATGGGGGGAAAAAATTGCCATACATGGCCGCCATTTGCTCATAAAAAGTAAATAATACGGCATGGTGATCAGACAGACACACAAGCATTTGCCCAAATGTGCCATAGACTGAATAATTCACGCTGATTCAATGCAGTCTTTGCAGAGTTAGCAGACACGTGTGTATTCCACTCAACAGTCCTCACATCCTGCAAACATAAACTGTACACACTAATCAATCCAACAGCTACATGCACACTTTGTGGGTAATCCATTTATGCAATTTCTGCCAGTTTGAATGGTCTTGGGCAGTCTGACAAAATGTAATCTCTGAATTAACTCTACTGAATAAGGAATATCTGAATATGTGGTAAGCTTGGATTCATGTAAGTTTGGATCTCACTAAAAATCATGCCTAGATATATTGTAAAGTTAATTAACAGTTGTACTCATAGAAAATTGCAAAGTCTGACTTGAGTAGTCATTACATTCTTTTCAACATTGGCAGAATGTGACTAAATCTTCCACTGTTAATCACTGACAAACAGTCGCGGGTTACCCCATTGGTGAGAAGGGTGAATATTGCTAAACTCTTTCTTGGCGTTTCACAGGTGTTTTGAAAAGAGTTCAGGGCAGAAAGATTCAGATTAAGCATTCAATGGTTGCATCCATTGAATATTGTCCAGTCTGAAAGAAGTACCATGTATGCATAAAGTTCAACAGTCGCACCTGCTGAATATCGTAAAGTGTGAAAGGGGTATGTCTAAAGTTTGACGGTTGCACCAGTTGAATATTGTCCAGTCTGAACAGAGTATGTATAAAGTTCTATGCTTGCACCCGTTGCATATTGTTAAGTGTGAAAGGGGTAGGCCTATGTCTAAAGTTTGACAATTGTACCTGCTGAATAAAGTGTGAAAGGGGTATATCTAAAGTTTGACGATTGCACCCATTGAATATTGTCCAGTTTAAGAGTATGTAAAAAGTTCAATGGTTGCAACCACTGAATATACTTGCCCATTTTGAGAGGAGTATGTATGAAGATCAATAGTTACACCTGTTGAATATTTCCCAGTCTAAAATCAAGAGGAGTACATAAAAAGTTCAACGGTTGCACCCATTGAACATTGTCCAGTCTGAAAGGAGTTCCAGTATAAAGTGTTCCTTTCAGTGTGATATGTACACTATGACCAAATCCACAGGGACCAGCACTGACCCCATTTCCCCCCAGCTGACATTTTGAAGCGCCAGGAGCAAACTCAATCTTCCTCAGCCCTCTCCCTCACCCCACCCCCACCCCCCCCCCCCACCAAGAAAAAATGCAAAATCACGATTGCGCTTTCACTTGTTAATGCATGATGAAGAATGGACCTAAAGGAGGACATAATGTCTGAATTTGAAATAAGATATTAAATAATCAGAAGAAACAAAAAGTGCGGGGATAAATTCTGCATTTTGATAATATAAATTATTTGATCAATAAAATGCATAGGAAAACTTCATACATAGATTTATGTCATATATTGTGATATGAATGAATTACCTCTACACACTGTAACCTGTTGAAGACTAGTCCTGAATACTCGAGCAAGTGTCTGTGGGAAATGCATGTTGTATCAAAATCACTTCGTCCTCAACGGGATAAGAAGGGGGCATATTCTTCAATACCAGGTTTTATCTCTCACCAATGATCACACCGCAAGTCTGACTTTCTTTGGAATGATTTGTGTTTTACCATCTTTTCTGTAATATAACTTATGTTGTAGGCCTATTGGTTTGATTACACACCTTCAACGTACCTCTGACATACATGTGAAACACTGTTTTATCTGTGTTGAAGACCCAAAGGTACAATCATAAGAATGGCAGATTAATATCTGACCTACAATTTTTTCCTCTCTCTCTGACTCTGAGCTACTTCCACAGACAGTCTACCTGACATTTCAAATAAGGGTGCTTTCACGGTCCTCAGTCAGCCGAGTGCCCTTTAACATTATCCCTCCAGCAAGCATGGAAGGGAGGGAATTACGCTGTAGGCCCTACGTCCCAACACCTTCAAACATTCTCGCCTGTCACAGTACAAAGTCGTGCATGGGAGAACAGTTCTTTGACTCTTTAGTTTGCACTGGCTATTATGATGCACGGCATGTGTGACGTACACTAACATTTTACATGTGTCTGCACCACAAGTAATTTTGGCACAAATTCAAGTATTCTGTGTAAAATTGATCGCCCACTTCCCTTCATGTCACACACAAGTTTGCTGCGTGGGACAAAATGGAAGAGAAAATCATCTTCATTACGCACAAGAAAGAGCGGTTCCTTCTTCATTCTTGTCTCCATTGTGAGTCATGAATCAAATATAGTACTCAAGCTTTCTGTCAATATATTTTATGAAAGTTACTAATTCAAGGAAATACCTAACTATCCAATAGGCTCCATTTTAAGAAATCATTTTCCTAGAATAGTATACTGTAAAACATGATATATTCGCGGCATGAAATTTTCGCGAATTGGAGCCGACAGCCTTTTTCGTGGCATGAAATTTTCGCGAATTGCCACTGGCGTTCAATGCATGTAGTGTAGACAAACACTTTTGCGTGCATTTTAATTTCGCGAATTTCGGCGTTCGCGAAATTCGCGAAATCAAAATGCACGCGAAAATTCCTCGTTTTACAGTAAGTATCATATCATATACCATGGCACAATAAGCAGGTTGTGTTATGAGGTGTTTTCATCATCACATTTACAATGTATGTACTGTATTTAGCACACATTTCATACACACTGTTACTAAGCTAGTAAACTTCTAAATTACCACCTGGTACAATTTGTGGATTTTTTTTTCTCACTACAGCCTTTGTGGTAAATTAGCCAATACATCAAGTCATAATTAATGTATAGTCTATTCTGAGAATCCAATTCGAGTGCATAATTAGTTGTTGCTATGACAACCTCAAGTAAGCTACCTGGTTTCAAGGTACATCCTTTGGTATGAAAGGATGCATGAAATTTGAAAATGCAATAGTAAATTGGTCTTTTATGGGAAGTACAACACTGAATAAGTAATATCAGCATTTGCACCAAATTACAATAATGCAACAAAACAATCGTCAATGTCAGGCTAGTTTTTTCAGAGGGATAGCGACCCAATACAAAGGAGTACATGTAAGTGCCAATAAAACAAATTCAAAGACCACATGGTACAAAAGAACCAACAGAAATATGAGTGGTATAGGGCAAGATGGGTAATTCTTGTTGTTATACTGTTATATTATTATACTGTTATATTATATATCCATCAACACCTCCTTCATGTTGTGAATTAAAACTATTTAACTTTCCTGCCATTCCACACACTCCTAATGCAAGGTACAAAATGTGTAGCATCACTGTGAATGCCCATATTTAGTTGTCATGTTAATCTACTGTGATATTGATAACTGGCTCATGAAATTTTACATTACTTAGTGTTTAATGTCACTTACAAGAAATCATCCTGAAAATAAACTTGTCAGATTATGTTAATGAAAAGCATTCACAGTATACACACAAGACACTAAAAATGGAGGTACTGTTCCTCATTACCTTTGCAGATTTATAATACTTTCCAATCCTTAGGTCTTCAAACTCACCTCTATCTGCAGGCTGTGCCACAAACTCATCATCCCTGGGGTGATCAATCATTTCTATCATGCTGTTCCATTTCTATGGAATAAACTTCCACATGACATTTGTAACTTGTTCTTTCTCTAGTAACTTTAAGATTTCACTTCAAACCTGGTTATTTAGACAATCATTTCTGCAGATATTTCTTGATCTCTTTTCTCATATGTCTCTTCATAGCGTAGGTATTCTGTATCTGCCTTTCTTTGCACTGTGAGCAAATAGATACCAGTGTGTTCATATCATTATTTCTTTTCATTATTATTATAACAAATGCTACCCATTGCATATGGGATGCTAGCTGAAAACAAGCTGCAAAGCTCAAACTCATTCCTGTCAATGCATGCTACATTCACCACAGATGACAAAGGTAAATTCTACCTACTGCATTTTCATATCAGTTATTAAAGCCAAACCGACACATAGAGGCCCTTAATAGTTTTCATCACTACCACGACAAAGAGCGTGTGCGTGCTTCCCACTACGCGTTTGATGATTGCTCTTTAATGAGACCATAAATGGAATACTGCCGGCTTCAATAACCTCAACAGGCCCACCCCAAATCTCACATTTAGCCAGTCACGCCACATCTAATTGCGTTCATTACACCCCGTCCAGTAAGCTTAATAACACATTTGCGATACCGCAGCTTCGCGCAAGTGCCGGTACGGTGGCACAATGTGTCTGGATAGAGTGTCCATAGAATTCTGCTGTAAATTACAATTTCCTTTCATTCTCGTAGAACCCCAGAAGAACATAACTCCCTGTGGTATTCCGCTTCCCAAGAGATCACAAGTCAGATTTGTTGTTGTTGTAGGTAATCATGAGTACACAACTCTTTGCAAATATTCTCAATTTTCAATGGGCTGACCAAAGTTCAAGTTCTGATGGTAATTTTGTATGATTCCCCCAATAAAAGCAAGCATTAAGTTTTGTGAAAAAAAAAGAAATATATCCTATAGTTTTTAGCATTAAGAAACACTTTGTAAGTAAAACTTTTGACATCTTTCAAGCTGCTCCAGCCTTGTTAAAGAGACAATAAGAAAACATTACTGTCAACAATTTGTGATATTAAATACAGGATTACGACAATAAATGAAAGTGAAACTGAATGCTTAACACATTTAATCGTATTAGTCAATAATTTCTGCACAATCTTTTTTTTCTTCATCAAAAAATAAATAACATCTACTTGCAATTACAGATGGCTACTGTACTTTACATTAGTTTCAATAACTTTTCACAAGGCTGGTTGCTCTACAGTCCCATAATCATGTTTATAAATGACATTAAACTTTTCCAGTGCCTAATTTTTAACACATTTCAATTCAATCATCAACCATGCTGTGTTTCTCTTTACCAATCATGAACACATGTGGTGAAAGACATTATATTTCATGTTTAAATAAGTGTAAAAACAGATTGAAATTGAAAAGTACAGCTAACCTGATGTATCTGATATCTTAAAAAAAGAATGAAAATAGAAAAAACACGCAAAAAAAAAAAAAACTGCATTCATTTCAGGTTTTACAAAATGCACATGACAACTGTATGCTACAATTTGAAATTTGAGATGTGAGATTGAAATTAAAAAGTACAGTAAAGCTGATGTATCTGATATTTTGAATAAGAATGAATATAGGAAAACACACACACACACAAATGCATGCATTTCAGGTTTTATAAAATGCACATGTATGACAGCTATGTTACAATTTGAAATTTGAGATTTGAAATTGAAATTGAAAAGTACAGCTAAGCTGATGTATCTGATATTCAAGAATAAGAATTATACGAAAACACACACAAAAAAAAAAATTGCATGCATTCAGGTTTTATAAAATGCACATGACAGCTACGTTACAATTTATAAACAACGTGTACATTACGAACAATCAGCTCAACAGTAAAGGCAACACTTAGAAAGTGTCAGTTTGATTGCAACTAGAACTCGGTTAAAGCATAAAAAGTGCTCATTACATCATCAAAAAGAATGAGGATTGTATATGAACAGGTGTACATGTGTATGTTTTTGATGATAGGCCACAATGATTTTTCAGACATTAATCTGGTCAAACTACCATAAAACAGAATCTTGAGCAACATTCAACTGGATGGCATTTGAATAAAACGAGAGCTACATTACTACACTGTAGGACTACAGAGGAAGCAGGTCATAAAAAAAGTCAGATATATCCATAACAAAATCCCATCATAGCTCGGTTATTCACATCGCTTGTATACTTTCTTTACTAGTATTAGCTTTTATATACCCCTATAAAAAAATGAAGAAACCTAACATAACAAGGTACCGTAATTTTCAAGGTCTGGAGGTAATTGACACTACCAGGTTCTCTCTCAGGTGCTCTACACAAAACATTTGCACGAATAAAAGTGTAGTCCTATATTTTTATAACATGTTTTGCTTTTCTTTTTTAGATTACCATCACACATAAAAAAAATCTAAACATCAAAACTATGAAAGCTTAGATTGTACTTTTGTTGTTGTTTTTACTATTTTTGGTTAGGTTTTGGAGCACATTGGGCCAGGAAGATCATGTGAGATATGAACTTGGCTAATGTTGAGAAGTCAAGGATTACACATTGTGTTATCATGATCTCTATCAGAGATCATGGGCTCACATTGCTACGACTCTAATCCCGCACTGTTTTACCTCAGCCCTCGTCTGATGATTCATGTTGAACGCTTCATTGATTCTATGAACATGTGCTGCCCTAAAGTCAATTCAGTAATCACCTAAGAAGTCATGTTTTATGTATTGGAGCCTCTGATGAGGCTGAAGAAGCAAAACACCACTATACAAAAGAGCAATTGAAGCCGTTGATCATACAACCTCTAAACTGATACCCCATTTAAATACAGGGCATTAAGAGTGCTCCAGGAGCACTTCTGGGCCCCGTTTCATAAATCATCAGTGACAAATTGCGACAGTTGTTATAAGCTACTGAAATCCTTGGATCTGATTGACTGAGAGTAAATTTGTCATAGAAATGTGGCAGTTGTCACAGATAACAAGTTTTATGAAACGGGACCCTGAACTCTGTCTGAGCGGATGTTTCGGCCCTGTAGCACTCTAAAGTCATGCCCCTCTTGAAGCTAGGCTAAGGAGCACTCCTGAAGCGCTCTAAACTCCGTAATGGTCACCAGCGTTTAGAGTGCTCTGGAACAGAATGCAGTGTGCGCTGTGCATATAGTCTGCATGGTTGAAGTTCCTGCGCACTCGAAGGTCACCATTGCAATTATGCCCCTCTTGCAGCCACTTCGCCTGTGTTCCCAGCAAAGCAGCGATTCTCTGTATCAACAGACTCAGAGGGGCCTACATGTAAGTGCTTCAGGAGCGCTCCTGGGCCTAACTCTGTGTATAAATGGGGTATCAAAGACTTCGGCTGGAAACTGCTTCCTCCTGGCACAATGCACACACATGCTTTGTGTAACCGCTGATGGCACATACTACAATGAAACTGTGGCAAATTGCATCTTTAGCAGAAATTAGGAACTAGTGGATTCAAGCTGTCAAGATTCTGCTCGCAAAGTTAGGCAAAGTTGAGATTTTAGATTGAGGATCATTTGAGAGGTGACATTCTTTGAAGACCCGGTCTCCAGTGTGGGGATTCATGGTTGGTTCAATTGATTCGCTGCCCACCAGATATACAGCGTACATACGAAAACCACGAATGGCACCGATCAGCGAATACATGCATCGAAGCGTACACTCATCGTTATCAGTGATACAGCTGTGCACAATTTATTACAGGGATTCTCGTATCTGAACCAGGCCACCCTTCCGACGCCATGAATTCCCTGGTTACAGGGTCTTTCAAGCAAATCAGCTACAATCTTGATATAAATTATTTCTGCACATATATGCATAAAGCGCACTATCTATTAAAATCAACCTCCTCACAGCAGATTGCTATGATAATCTTGTGACATGATAACTGAAGCACGTATTATGAAAACTTGGAAATTATCTCCGTATCAATATTTTCCATTATACTCAAAATGTCTTCTTGTCATTTATTGATGTCCGTTGGATGTAGACTGAATGTACTGAAACTTGACATTTACTGACTGAGCTTCCCAGATCATCCCTGTGACTAAAAGCTGTTATGGGGTTTAAAGGGAGTCAGCTGTCAAATGTTATGGATTTTTTTTTTCATTGAATCAAATACTTCATTCGAAAAACCACAACTACATGTAGCACATGACTGGCAGAAGGTCAATTCCATTGTGACTTATGGGACAAAGTGACAATTTTCAGCAATTTCAAACTAGTATTTTGAGAAAATAGTTGCATCAAATGCATTTTTCTCAGTTCATGGTTAGATCCATCATATCACAGTTTATGAAAACACCATACTTAGTTTGAAAAGTATCATTGCATTACGTACAGCAATGAAAAATTGCTGTCGTGACTTATGGGACATCTGAGGACCACCGTTTTTCACATGGGAAAGTAAGTTCTGAAATATTCTTACACACAGAGTCTCTGGAAAGATATTTTCTTTCCTGAATGTAGCAAAGGGTTGGTGCTTACCCTGAGCCAAGTGGTATGAATATCTACTCATTGGTACAGTAGCAGGATAGGGAAAACCAGTGTGACTGATGGGACACAAAAACGTGACTTATGGGACGCTATCAACTACCACATTTTGAGATTGACAGAATAATATTTACTCATGCCGGAACAAGTTCTAGAACATCATAAAACCAATCTATGACCTAAGAACATTCAGAAAATAAGCCTTCTGAGAATTACACAAGCTGTATTATGGTCATAATAGTGTATCAGAAATGATACATAAATTCTGCAAAAATTGGCAATTTTCATGAAAAATGAAGGTTTTTCGGACATAACTCCACTCCACGTTCACCGATGTTCACAAATGAGGTATCAAAATATCCATTGTGAAAGGTTGCTTTGAGTAAACAGTACCAGATCATCTAATTAAGCTTCATTAATCATCTATACTCAATAGTTTGATTTTCATAAAATGCAACCTTTCGGTGGAATTGACCAGAATAGAGTTGCCCGTCAGTGAACACGCGTACCAAAGCACAGCGATTCTTCAGCTACTTTGTACGTGTGTGCTGGGTTTCAGGGATTGTAAGCCAAGCGCAATTATATATGACCAAGATGTGCATGCAATGCTCAGGATTTAGCCGACCAAACTTTGCTCTAGGTTCAGGCAGTCTGAAACTGACAGTAAATAATTTGCTGCTCCCCGCAAGCTTCGCATTGAAATACATACTTCTGTGTCCTACTAAGTGCAGAGTGAACACATAACATGCATACATAACATTGCCAACTGCCAGACTTTTCATAAATCATGACTGTGATTACCGCAAAACCAGAAATGTTAGTGTGCATGAAACTTAAAATTGTGAATTTTGCGAAGAACCACGATGCGCAAAAGTGAAATGCCTGCAAAAGTTTCTATCAACACAAGGCATTGAATGCCAGTACATTATACTGTATACTATCACGTTCAGCCATTTGCAAATGTTTTATGCCATGAAAAATATCGTCAGCTCCATTTTGCAAAGTTTCAGGCCACAGATGTTTCTGGTATTACAGTAGTCTTCTCTCCAGCATTCTAACTTATTACTTGTCTTGGGTATAGAGTTATACTCCTATAAGCCCCATTTCATAAAAGATGTCAGAATAGTAACTTTTGCTGGAATGGCAACTTCCCATAGCAACAGCCAATCAGGAAGCTGGATTCTTGTTGTTACTATTCAAGACAGTTGCCATTCCAGCAAGCTATCATACCAACTTTTTATGAAATGGGGCCATGGTGTCGGTAAAAGTCCAGATGAGGATGGTCATCTTTCAGTCACTCAGTACTCTAAGGCTTACAGCTTTGCAGACACTGGATACACCTGGTGCGAATGCAGTCGGCAAATTCCTGCTGCCACGCTTGCGATCACTAATCTAGCGTGCGAGCACGAACAGCTCCTTTTAACCCTGCACAAACCCGCCCCGACTCCACTCGGCTGAGTTGCACAATTGCCAAGTGGTGGGTAGACGGTGTTCACGAAGCATCGCGAATTGCCAAGGCAAAATGTAAATCATTTGGATTAGGCTTGCAAATCATGTCGTTTCTTTTATGACTGAGCCTGTGAGCACAGACCGAGCTTCCTGCCTGCGGCATGACACATTCTATACCACTTTGCATGAAGCATTTATAGATCCACTACACTCTTACTACATGTAAATAGCACTAAAAAGAAAAAAAAAACTTTTAAAGCATTTCCTTCTCAGAGTTACAAACTGTGGAGGAATATTTCCTGCATGGAGCATAGTAGCTCTATACTTCCTGCTAGATGGGGAGCCAAAGGAGAGTAAAAAACACAAAAACAAAACAAAATTAGACAAATATTTCCACCTTAATCTGGAGAGTGGGTCATAAAAATGTTACACTTCATCCTGCAGCAATGATGAATAATGTAAAATAATTAATGCCCTGCTTACTGTAGATAACAGGTGCTTTCTTAACCCATCAACAAACACACCCAATATGCTTGATTGTCTGCTAGTACTATCAAAACCTACTTTGCAGTCAGTTAAATATCACAGACTATTTATAAATCCTACCTCTTTCAATATGCAGAAAAAACAAATGTTCACATTTATAAACAAAGGAAAAAGTTTGCATAAGGTGGCCTACATTCATACAAAAGTAGTTTGCTAGCGCCTACTCTTTGATGGTTAAAAGAATAGCTCTATGGTCATACCACACAAAACTATCAGTTTAAACTATTGATTAAGTTTTGATTCATCCAGGTAACATTCAACAAAGGTACAACATTAAATAAGTTCATCTGGACTTTATACTATTTCAATTCCAAGAATGGTTTTACATCCAATCCTGGACGCTTTGTCAGTTTGTCGGATTTGATTTAATTTTGTGCCTTTATTACCACACAAAACTATGCATAGTTTACTTCCCCATAACTTCCACAAGTCTGAGCACATGGTCTCACTACCGACAAAACTATGAGTACATGCAGTTACAGTGATGTGAACTAGTTTCGGTCTTTAGCACGCATGCTCCACACGGTCAAAAACCACATGCCCTCCTTGAATGTGCAAACTGCAAATGCGCAACAGGGTGCGAACTAATGCGCAATGTGCCTTAACAGTATGCATGGACCTAGTCATGTGACAAACTATTCAAAGGTTTAGCTGTGCACAGTCACACCACATAAAACTTTCACAAGAAGTGAGAAACTTCTCAAGTGCATGAAGTTTCGCTCTGAAACTTCTCAAGAAGTTTGCAGTCACATTGTCTAAACAATGCATAGCAAAATACCTGGGTATCATTTCATGGAAGTTGTTAGCCCTGACAAGTTGTCTGTCTCAAATCCTTGATTTTGATTGGCTGAGAAGCTCTGGTCACTGACTATTACTATGGTAATTGTCAGAGACTGACAATTTGTCAGGGCTGACAACTTTCATGAAACGGTGCCCAGGTAGTAAAACTACGTATATATGTATAGTAGTTTTGCATAGTGTGACTGAGGGCTAATAAGTGTGGGTTGTATTACCCGTGGGAGTTCATCACATTGGCTTATAAAAATCATACATGTCCAGACTAACAAAATATGTGGAATACAGTAGTAGAGGCCAGTTGAATTACTCATATGACACAAACGCTCATATTCTATTTTTTTTTTCCAATATTCAGGAAGTCAATTCATTGGCTATGCTTTGAGAAAGAGTACTTCTCCTATTCGATGAGTTAAATGACCTCAGAAAGAAAGTTCTTCTTGTTCTCTTTTTTTTTTCTTGGAACACAATGTATCACTACTTAGTCATTATTGTTGCTCTGTACATTGGTACTGGCACAAGAATTTTTGCTAGATTTCTGATATCAGTTAGCGCATTAATACTGGTCTTGCTGTTAACCAATATCTCTTAGCACCATTCTTTGCAAACATTCCATCATCCCAAATGAATGTGGTTTACGGTAAAAATTGACATTAATAGATGAGGGGGGGAGAGACAGAGAGAGGGTGAGAGACAGTGTGAGAGAGGAGGGTGTAAGTGAATATGTACCACCAAACCCTCTCTGCCTGCCACCCAAGCCATGCACTTCTGAGGTTGACGAACTACAAACTCCTAATGAAATTTCGGTGCAACCAGCACCTTGGGGGTAACCCAGAAACTTGGGGTGATGAAAAAGGACAGTGACAGATGATTCAGGTGTAGGAATAGCCTGCCAATCATACTTCTTCTAGTTCCCCCTCCCCTGTTCCCTCATTCTTGTTCCGTACATGTCAGACAGTCTGAATTACATGGGTATCTGGTAACTGAGTTTTGTTTTGCTGTCATTTCGAAAGATAGTAATGATGTACTTATTCATGATTTACTACAGTATCATAATAATATGAACATGGCTGTCTGCAGTCTGCTACAATATATTTTGCAATTTGAATATCACTTTGTATGACATCTCTTATCTCCCCAACAAGCTACTCCCCCCCCCCCCCACACACACACACAACTGGGTGTATAACAATGTAATTTCTCTTCGTGAACTCTGTAAATGCAGGGGTGTATCGAGGATTTTTTTTTTTTTTTTTTTTTTTTTTTGGGGGGGGGGGGGGGTCATAATCAAAATTTTTGGACCTTTACCTTTGCGAGGGACCAGGGCAACCGAGCGGGGGTAGGGTGTATACAAAAGTGGTGCATACAAAAGTGACTTTTGCGGCATGGTAGTGCGGCTTAGAAATAAGGTATGGCATATTAAAACTAAGTTACGAAATTTATGAGGGTTTTGACAATTTGTTGGAACACCACCTGGTCACTTTTTTCCTGATTTATTGTAATAGGGTAAAAAGCCCTCGAAAAACAAAAATGTCTTTTACAAAAAGTGGACCTTTTGAATTTTTTTTTTTTTTTTTTTTTTGGGGGGGGGGGGGGTCGTGCAACCCTCCCAACCCCCCCCCCCTTGCATACACCCATGAAATGATGATCTCTCAAATCTATCTTCTTCTCCATTCTTTTCTTTTTCCTTTTGTTTAAGAATTAGATTTTATTCCTTAAGTGCCTAATATTATCATCAAGTTGAGTTTCTTTAATATAATCTACACCAGATAGCCTTGCAGAAAAAAAGTTTTACAAATCAAGTATGCACACACAATTGTTTTCACACCCCCCCCCCCCCCACCCCCTCAAAACGAAAAAAAAAAATTCTCCATGGTCGGGCTCGGCCACTTCACTCCCTCATATGCGCAGGGGTAAGAGGCTTTTTTCTTTTCTTTTCTTTTCTTTTCTTTTTTTAGCTGATGAAACTCGGAAGTTGAACCAGAAATATAAACGCACCCCCTTCCTTGAAAAAAGCCGGTGATGCCCAGGCTGCATACACACAAAAACAGAAATAGATTATACTATACAGGGCTCTATCACTGTAGCATAATGCATAGTACCAGTATGTATTCAGTATCGCATGACCAGAAATCACATGAATTTTTATTTGCGAATATAGCACTCTCAGGACCAGTTGGAGCTTAACGCCCACAGGTGGAGCACTGTAAAAATTCAGTCACACTGCCCGCAAAATGCAATCTATTTTACTTTTAAATATTAAACAGATCCCAGTATATTTCCACCACAATCCAGGGGTTTAGTGGCCGTGCACAGCATGACCTTAACATGACACATATTCTTAACATGGCACTGGTAAAAAATGCATTATCTCATGTTCTTGCTTCTCAATGATACCAATGCCAAGAAATTATTGCCATCAGTTGTAAAAACAGAATCATTATTATCATTATTATTATTATTATTATTACCGGTATTTTATTTCATTTATCATTATTATCATTGCATAACTGCCAATACCTGGCTTTTAAGCAACTTGAAATTCCATTACTGATTCCCTATTCACTCACTACCCCCCTTTACCATATATGAATGCATCATGCACACTAACAAGAGATCTATTATGTGCCAGCATCATCTGCTGAAATTAGCCAGCCACTGTGTCAAATCAATGAATTATTATACACTGGCATCATAGGACATTTAATATACTCTATGTATCCATAACACTCCTGAACTGTGGAATGAGAATGAGCATAGAAATTTGCCCTTTAGGTGGTTGTAATTTGTTTGTTCTAGCCCTTTTTCAAAGGGGAAAATGCCGCATTAATCCCATGCATAGTTCAGAGGCATTACAGATCATACCCGGACAAGTCACTGTATTGAACATGTGTATGCTTACACATGGTACTCCTGTTACTCATACAGGAAGTAGGACTAGTAGTAGCCCCGGAGACCCGCCGCTCTGCGGCGGGGTCCTGGCGGCTACCTCGCAGTTTCGTTCAAGTGAGAATCACGAACAACTCCCTATTGCCACATATACGGCAACTTCACAAATAAACCATAGCTAAATTTCTATCATAAACACAGTGACAATAAAAAATGAAATATACACTACCCCACTGCCTTGTTTCTTCTCACCAATTTATCTGGAAACTGCAAAATTTTCCACATTTTTTAGGAGTAAGCGGCCTGCCCTAGTGGAGAGCTTTGCTGCTATTTTGAACGTGTATATCCATTTGTACGCATCTACGCATGCGTGAACAGTGACATCACCGTTACGGATGCTCAAGGATATGAATAATGCATCATCGCACGGTGCATATAAGGTGAAATGCATATGCATCATTTAGCGAGCGATACAGCTGTCAATGGACCGACTGAATGCATGCTGTGCGCATGTGCAAGTGATTGTGAGTTTTAGTGAGCATCGGTGAGCTGAAGATATTTGCCTTATAAGACAGCATTTTCTGCATCATAAGCAATGAAATGCATCAAACAGTCGCCGATGTGAATCATTTAGGTTTAATCGACCCATGTAAGTATTCCTGGTAGTTTTTGTTGAAAAATTAAGGAAATACAGCGCCGGAACGGCACCCGTTTGGTACAACATTAAAATCTCGATGCCAAAACGGCGCAGCCCCAACACTGTACGTTGTACGTTGGGGCTGCTGGTCGCAGTTAGACTAGTAGTATTTAAAGTACACAGAACCAGTATTCATTATTTTTACATGCACTCAGCAATATCCACAGCAATAATTCCATCATTAACAACCAAAGTTGATTGTATCCAATGATGTCCTAGACAAGATGAAAACTATACAATGTAGTCTTTTTTAGTTCAAAACTGAACCTTGGATTGCCATTTTCATCTAGATGGCTCCAAATGATATGTGCTCCGAAGGCACAACATAGCATAATGGGCAGATCTCAATCATTGAATTTTGTTCTTTAATGTAAAATTCAAACAAAAAATGCACAATTGTGACATGATTACTACTAGTTGTTAAAATGGTCAGCACAGTGATTTCCTCCCATCATTTATTAACCAATTATCAGCATCAATTCGCGAAAACAAAATCTCGCGAAAATGTCTGTGACCTCCTCATTCGCAAAAGTGTCCATATATAATCTGAAAATAACAGCTTAGTATTTCCTACACTTATTACACAGTTGTTGCACATTTCTACAGTGTAAATCAAAGTGCCGAGTTTCAGCACTCTCGTCAGGCCTTGCTATATGGCTATAATGATACTAAAACTCCCACGGATATACTGTATCATGTACTACAGGCTCAGATACTGACACTTGCACTTGCAGCCAGGTACACAGTACAGAAGTCTGCAACAACAAACATGAAAGCAGATCTACTCATATATTACCGTTATCGTGTCTACTACTAAACTACATGAATACTACTGTACTACACGGTATTACTACACGTCACTGGTATTAGGCCATCGCCATGCAATGCACTTCCAATACTACAGACTAGGGATACGGATGCAATCCCCATCTCAACACTAGCTAGCTTATCGCTCGGTACTGCGGTGTTGCAGCGGATAGCGCGAGATTATGCGCCCGGACTGTCGGGGGCGAGTCACGTCAACAAACTCCTGAGTCCGATATCTCAGCGGGTAACGAGCTCTCTATTTTCCCTTATAAAATATACTTATGATAAAAAATCTGCTGAGAAAGAGCATGTAAAGCCTCTTAATAATTGTTGGCATCATCTGCTCACCAGTATTCGGAGCTTGGGTTTTCAGCCTGGTCTCGGAAAACGATGAGCTCTAGGCTGAGCTGTGCAGCATCCTCCATCCAGGATCATTCTTTTCGCTGATCGTCGACAATCATAATCTACACATACGAGGCACCTACAAGCTACAGAGATCGAGAGCCATCAGTCTACTGCAGTCAGTCGGCTCTTGATCTTGTGTGTACGTGTGTATGCCGTACGGGCTGCATCGTGCGTGAACGACTTTTGTGCTGATCTAATCAGACACACACACTCATGTACACACACGTTGCTTACCACAAACCACAGCGATTGAATCTGTACGCGTGACGCGCGTGAGCACAGGCTTCTTTTCCTGTTTTGTTTTAAAGATTATATTTCATTTCCTTCCTCTTGGCTTACAAGCACAATACACAATATGATTAATAGCAAAGAATAATAAATGAAAACAAATAGAAAGAGATCATCATACAGAAAAATTCAAATTTATATGATTTTACATTTTTTCGAGAAAAACATATGATCAAAATAATAGTAAATGACATGAAATCATATTGCCTCTAACCAATCACACAGCCAGAGAGGTGTAACTCTATTCTTTTTTTTTTCTTTCTTTCTTTTTTTTTTTTTTTTTTTTTTTGGGGGGGGGGCTTGGGCTTTAGATAACATTTTGCTTCCGAGGTCATTACAAGACCTAGGAAGAGATTATTGACTCAAGCACTGGCGTATAAGCTCCCCCCCCCCCCCCCCCCAAGATTTGGACCGGGGATTTGCGAGGCGGAAAAAAAAATGCGTGTATACTGTATGCATACACACCAAGCTGGTCTCCTTTTCAACCTTTCATCAAATAAGATCATAAATTTTTGAATATTCACTCGAAGTGTGCACCAGATCGTTGAATTTCAATTCAAAATATGCAAAATCTCTCGTGCTTGGGAGGGGGTATCCCCCATCTCAAACCCTCCCCCTCTGCAAGCCTCTTTCCCTGGCCTTAGTACACTTTTTAGATTTAAAAAAAAAAATTATGAATAAATCTGAGTGCACAAGACTTAATTATCACTTATATTCCGAGAACTCAAAGTTCCCCGATGTACAAGGGGAATTTCCCCTTCTAATCGACACTTTCCTCCCTCAGTCCCCCCCCCCCCCCATCAGTTTTTATTTTATGATTTCCCATGTATTCCATCAAATATGCGTATACGAGATATCTCAATTTAAACCTTAAAAAGGCAAAAGCTCCATCGGAAGGGAAGGGTGGAGATAACACTCGCCCACGCCTTCTCCCTGCTTGCCCGCCACCCCCCCCCCCCCCCCCCCCCAACGCATAGAAGTAGACTGTGGCTACACTTTGAACATAAACAGTTTCCAAATATGACACAAAATGTGTGCACCAAAACGTTTAACTGCAATCGGAAAATTATACAGAATCTCCTTCCACAGACTTGCTAAACTTCTCTTCTGATTGAAAAATTTCCAGATATTCCAACAAAAGTGTGCGCCAGATTGTTGAATTTCAGTTCTAAAAGCTTAAAACTGAAAAAAAAGGCTCCCTTGAATATGGGAGAGGTATCTTACCACCCTTCCATTGCTTGTTACCCACTTTAGACTTAGTACATTTTTGGGAATGACAATTTCCGAATTTTCCCCAAAAAGTGTGCTCCAGATCGCTGTATTTCAATTCTCAAAACGCAAAAGCTCCGCTGAGCGGGAGGGGGAATCCCCCTTCCACTAAGCTCTTCATCACTAGACTTTGTACATACACACAGATGATGCACATTCGGAATAAGAGCTAAATTCCGTGATTTTAACTTAAATTTAAGGTCTGAAAATACAAAATCACCGTCGTGTGATGGGAGGGGAAATGCCCCTATATCTGCACCCTCGTGTGCATGCTTTTTCTGTTTGATTGCTGAACAGAGCAGCGTTCATGATATTCAGTGTAAGAATTAATACAAGACGTTTATTTAAATAATACCATTTTGTAGCCATAATGTTCAATAACAATCGACATGAAAATATATTGCTACCTTAAACAAGTGGGACTGTTTCAAGTCGAATAAAACACGCAAAAACATGCATCAAATTGCACCATTTGCAACATCAAAATGCAAAAAGTTCTCACCGTGGGAGGGGGTACACCCCCCTCCCACACCCTCCCCTTCCCCCTCGCTCGCTCCGCTCGCTCGGGCTCAGTCGCGTTCGTAATATTTAGAGTAAGAATTAATACAAAAAGTTATTATATTATAGGCAAATTGTGCAATAATAATCTACACTAGACTATACTGCAAACTTAAACAAGTGGGACTGTTTCAACTCGTTAAAACACGCAAAAACATGCATCAAATTGCACCATTTCCAACATCAAAATGCAAAAAGATCTCACCGTGGGAGGGGGACACCCCCCCTCCAACGCCCTCCCTTCCCCCTCGCTCACTCCGCTCACTCGGGTTCAATTGCGTTCATGATATTCAGTGAAAAGAATTGATACAAGAAGTGTATTTGAATCATACCATTTTATAGGAAAGTTGTTCAATAATAATCTACATCAAAATATATACTGCTACCTTAAACAAGTGGGACTGTTTCACGTCGATAAAGCGCGCAAAAACATGCATCAAATTGCACCATTTACAACATCAAAATGCAAAAAGTTCTCACCGTGGGAGGGGGACACCCCCACCCACACCCTCCCCCGTTCGTTCCGCTCGCTCGGGTTCAGTCCCGTTCATGATATTCAGTGTGGGAATGAATACAAGACATTTATTTAAATGCCTACCATATTTTATAGCCAAATTGTTCAATGATAATCGACATGAAAATACATAGCTACCTTAAACAAGTGGGACTGTTTCATTTTGATAAAACGCGCAGAAACATGCATCAAATCGCACCATTTACAACATCAAAATGCAAAAAGTTCTTACCATGGGAGGGGGTACACCCCTCCCACACCGGAGTCCCCCCCCCCCCCCCCCCAAAGATCAAATCCTGGCTACGCCGTTGAACTCAAGACAGTTCATACTTATCACTCAGTGATGCATAGAAAATTAACTGATAACATGCCTAATGATAATAAACCGTATTTGCATAACACAATATCACAAATAAAAATTGATTGATATCTCAAATGTATATAATAACATATTTTGTTTTTGATTTGATTTGATTTATTTCTGCATTCTATCAGATACAAATTGAATACAAATTTCAAAAGTACAAAGACAAAGGACAGCAAGTGCAGTGAAATAAATCGATGACAGTACACAATAGATACACATAGGCCCTAAGTGATTGCATTGAGCAGTATACATACACAAAAACATAAAATAAAATATACAGTATTTTTCAGTAAATGACAGAGATAATTGAATGCAGGAGACCACCATCATAAGCGATTAAGCTTGAAAATGGATGGGGGCCTCATTAAAGGACTATCCAACGACACAACTCTCTTGGAGGAAAGTGCATGATCAGGTGCGGGTGCAGTGCAGTTGCAGGTGTGAGTGCAAGATGCAGTTGAAGGAAGAAAATAGAGATTGAAAAAAATAACAATCATTCACCATAAATATTTGTTATCTTAATGAGTGGGGAGTATACAGTTGTATCAAATACCGTTTTAGTGAAGCGTTCAAAGAATGAATACTTGAGCAAGACTTTATATTGTCCGGGAGATTATTCCAAATGTCGAGACCCGAATGTCTGATAGATTTATGTGTTACTAATAATTTTGAATTCAAAAGATGGAAATTTCTACATTTACGAGTAGGGTACGAATGGACAGAAGTATTAAACCTAAACATGGTATTAAACGATGATGGAAGTTGATCATGAATATATTTAAACATACTAATTACTGCTACTTGAATAATATTCAAATCAAAAACCTTCAATGTTTTAAGTTCATGAAATAAAGGATTAGCATGAGCCAGGAAATGCGATCCAGTACAAATACGTATAGCTTTCTTTTGTAATTTGAAAATAAAATTTATTTTGGTAGAACCGCAAGTTCCCCATACGATATTACAATAACTTATATGGGAGAATTAAGGAATTATACAATAGAAATAAAGTTGAACGAGGGAGAAAAAACTTCAGCTTGGAAATGATCCCTATATTTTTAGAAATACACGTTGTAACATGATGCAAATGCTCATTCCAAGTCAAAGTTTCGTCTGTATATACTCCCAGAAATTTTGAATTCGTTTTCTTTTCTAATGGGATATCATCAGTGTTAATATGTATTAGCGTGTCTGCATTATGAGAATGAAGTCAAATGGAATAGCTTATGATCAAAATTATAAAAGGTATAGCGTATACCTTGGTACAAAATTATACAGCAACGCGCCATCGTATATACACCCAGAGAGGTGTAGGACCTACAGCCCTATACGCCTCCCTCACTTCATCTCACATTCATAACCTGCATTCATCCTGTTTTAGTCTATAATATGTCTGTTCATGAGAGGAAAAAAATAGAAATGCATCGATTTGTTCCTATTTTTGAAAATGTATGCATCCCCAGTTTTCCCTTATTGTTGACTAGTCATATTCTTCGTCGCTGCATACTAATTATCTTTCATGATTATGTATTCTTGTGGGCGTCAAAAGAGGGCGTTTTCAGTTTTTTTGAGCAGTGAACTTTTCTCTTCATAATCGATTCGTTTCTATTAAGTTTTGTGGTATACAAAATCCCTCACTTTAATTCATAGGGTCCCAGCCCCGTTTAGATCATCGTTGAGCTGCATTGTGATGATTATTGTATACAATGAAAATGCTTTGATTAGATGTTCGCGAGTCTATTAAGACTGGAATTCCCATAATTAATCGGTATGGATCAATATGAAGGAAAATTACGCAATACTAAAAGGAGACGTAACGATTATTTCTTTTTAAAAGCAAAGATAACATAGAGGGATGAAGGTTGAGGTGTGAATTTTCTTCAATATTTGTCTCCCTCTACAAACTAAATTTGTAACATTGCAACTGCTGATATGGTTTAACATTAAGTACTATAGATCAGCAGTTGCGATCTTACACATTTCCCTTGTAGAGGGAGACGAAGCAATTAGAAAAATAATAATTAATTCACACTTCAACCTTCACCCCTCTGCATGATATTCTCTTGCTTTCATTAATGTCTTGTCCGCTTTGGACTAATTAATTACAGTAACATAACGATGCCGGAATTTCGGAGCTTGTAGGGTACTTGTTCCATGTTCATCGTGTCACTGCCGGCAACCATGGACAGGCTGGTGGTAGTGTCGCTGCCCGGAAAGCAGTAGATGACAGGTTAGAGTACCGCAGTTCCTTTTTCGGACATGTTTGTTAAATTATCGATCAGCAGTTGCGATCATTTGTAGAGGCAGACAAAATTTTCTTTAGTGTTTGTTTGTTGTTTATTTTTTTTTGTCTAATGACAACAATAAAAGATCAGTGAAAGAAAATGGAATCAAATTGAAGAGACATAGAGGAACTTTGTACTCACGAGTTTCAGTGTGTCAGTTTCAGCAAAAACAGACGTAAAGGTCCTGTTTATCTTTGGGAGCAGTGACTTTAAAAAATGTTAAAGATATCACTTTTGATGCATAATCATGTGCAGGTCACTTCTATCACAAAACATCCTACCATATGAAATTTTGCAATAAAGCTTAAAATATAAGAAGATATCGCTATTTTTCTCATTAAACCATAACTGTAGACGGTTAAATCTGCAGATGGAAACATTTTATAGTTGACAGTACTTAACATCGATTATACTGGTTCAATTTTTTTACATTGGTTGTTTCTATAGCTAACTCACATTTCAGAAGTATTTTGAAGCACTAATGCTGGGTTTTTGTTTCATCTGCAAATAGTAAATTATGCCTTTAACGGAACGTCTTTCAGTATGAGTGGTTATAATAAATCAGATATCGTATAATAGAATATAATATCATGAATATGGTGGACCAATGATATTTAGAACGTATTGGAGACAGGGAAAGTAATATTGATATGAATGACATTGAAGTGCGAATCAAATTAGATGTATAGACGTCAAAGCTACATGAACAAAACCGACAATATGAATAGCTGTCACAAGGACGCAGAATTGAATAATTTCTGGGTATTGACATTTAAAACGAAACACTCCAGTCTTGTTAAAGTTGAATAGGAAAAGATGCACAAGTTGAGTAGCATTGGTTTCATTTTACAATTTCAATTTTGACTTATTATTGTAACTTTTTAAATAATACAATATAAAAAACGAAAATACAACAATGATAACATAGTGATTATACATGATTACCAAAATTACATAAAAGAATGATTTTTAAGGTACAAAGGGACGAGATAAAGTAGATTACTGCGGTTTTTTCTTTCGTCATAAAAAAAGTTATCACAGCTTGAAATTATTGATGCAGATCATAATAAACAATGATGACTTATAAGACGACAGGCTTTTCCTCATAACACAGCTTAAGAAACACTCCATCTTCTCTATACGATTTGCAAGCAAAAGTGCAAAAAAGGGGGAAAGTGCAAATACAAAAACAATTTCAGAATGAAAAGGCTATGAAATATAGACAAAGAGATGATGTCATAATATTCACAAGTCTCCAACTGGGTTACGCTTCCTATGATTTTTGCTACAATTATCTTTAATTATTCAGCAATAAACTCATTCTTTACACACAGTAATCATTGCCTTATGAATCGTCCCAATTCTATTGGACAATTTATATGTGCAAAGAGCATTTCTTTTATCTTCCTCCACATCATGCATGAGGGGAAGTAGAAAAGATTTGTCTTAAAACCAATGGGAGACGCGTGAAGCTATTATATTATCTCATCTACATTGCATTAATTTTGTGCCCGTGGCCGACGACATCACTTTTTGGGGGAAAACGTGTGAAACTTTAAATCCAATATATAGTATATGTCTTGGTCCACGCTAACGAAACTTTCATTCAAATTCATGAGATTTTAAAGTCTAGTTGTTGTTGGTTTTTTTTATTGCAACTGATTAACAAATTGCCCTGCATCTACGTCGATGCAGGGCAATTTGTTAATCAGTTGCAATAAGAATCTTTCATTGTTGATTTGATTTGATTAACCCCAGTGAAAGTGTGATGTGAACATGGCAAAAGACGTTTTACTTGAAAAGTAGACCTTTCGTCCTCTACGCCTGTTTTCTCTCTATTTTTTTTTTTCGCTGATATATTGCCATCATGCATGCTTTAACTTCTTGACTCCACATTTGATTATATTCACCCCTTTAGGGTCGCGAGACCGACATTGCATGTAAATACACTCAGTGCCGGTCTCGTGGGCCTGTTTTGTCAAGAGTTGAGCTCATGGGCTTTATTTACCTAGTTTTGAAGGTGTTATACCCCCACCTCATGGGATGATCCCTGCTTTGGTCCCAGTTTTGAATACCTATGACATATTCTCCCTCCCCCCCCCCCAAAAAAAAAAAAAAGAAAAGAGAAGAAAAGAACTAATCTCTTGAAAGCGCAGTAATCTTGAAGAGGATATTACTATCCGAAAGAAGAAAAATCAATATGGTACTATAACCCAAGACCCCCCTCGTAAAGTTTAACTCTCTACAATCAATATGGTTCTATCTCTGTGTGCATGCTGCGCGTGGAATTCTTGTTTATTGGAGTAACGGATAAATACTTTTATATGAATACTCTTGATATTTCTAAGGTGTGGTTTGTTTCTTAAACTTCGTCTACACCCAACATTGGTATATCATAGCGAAGAACTCTTTTCAGCAAAAGCCAAGATCCAAGACCGATTTAAGAGGATGAAGTGTAAGTTAGAAGTCTGTGATGCTCTCCGTCTATGGTATCTGATGATTACTCTTCACCTAGTGTTCGCTCTTGTTCCAGGCGTGGATGCAGCTGTCGAGCAATACAGACGACAGGTCACATTGGAGGTGAGGGTACTTTGGTTTGATTTGATTTGATTGATTTGGTTTGATTTTCGATTTCTTCTCCAAAGTATTATAAAACTGAAATACGCATATAGATAAATCATTAAAGATAATACGAGAGGAATCAATCTATAATTGTGTTTATTCACATAGTTAATAACATCACAAAACTTCACAATTGACTTGTGTCGGCGTATATACTTGGTTCTCGTCCTAACTCTACAGGTAACCATGCATGTGTAATATCTAAATTCAGTATCGTATTTTTAAAGACCATAATATCTCGTTGGGCTATTGTATACAGCGTTCTGAATTCTAAATGGAATAAATTCACTATCATTCTGATATGTGTAATATACTCCAAACGCATTAAAATCTATAAGTTTCTGATCCTGTTTGTTGTAATAATTCCTCCACAATATGCCCTTGGTCAATGTGTGCCTCTCGAACGTCTAATTGTCTTTAACATCAATAGCGCTCACTGAAGGGGCAAGCAATTTCAATTCATTTACACTTTCTTTTCTTCCAACATAAGGTCGCACATAATACAAAGTATACCCTATTTTTGAAAAATTATACTGTTTAACCATTTTTAAGAAGTACATGTCATAGAGTATGTTACAAAATGATGTATGAATGATTATGATGATTATAATGATGAGAGGAACAATGCCTTCTGTGCAATAGTGGAAAAAAAGATAATAATGGAGAAGAGTTATTTACTGAAATCTATACCTCTGTAAGACGTGGATCACTCGAAAAGCAATAGATGTCATGCCAACGATTATCCAAAATGTATCTATGAACAGTTAGTACATGCAGGTACGCCAGTAATGACTGATAAAGGGTAATATAAAAGCATAATATTATTAAGAGCTGTTAGACAATACTTTTTTGGTTTTAATAACCGAGGAAATACGTTATACCTAAAATGAGATACCAACGTTACTGCACAGACGCTATTCATTGAGGAATGTGCACCATTAAAATATATCGACAAAAATAATACTTACACAGATTATAAGAACACACAGTTAGTCACACTTACCCCCCCCCCAAAAAAAAAAAACCCAACAACAACAGCAACAAACAAACAAACAAACAAACAAACAAAAAACATTTATGAACACAAGACGCAATATTGTAGCAAGAAGAAAGAACATTTTTGTATCACAACACAACGAAGAACAAGGTGAAAAAAAGTCAGAAGCAAAGAAGAAAGAAATTGTGGCTTGTGAACATCCCACACCGTTGTCATGGAGATACAACATAGTGTTGTCAAACACAGACCACTGAACAATTTGACCAGTTGGTTGCACACACTCAGGCCAGAACTTCCAAAAAAGCTCGTGCCCCAATTTGACCTGCCTCCGCTCAGGTCAACGAAACAATCCCAAACGATCTTTCCAAGCTCAGAAAGGCGATCATAAACAGTGCTCCCGTGAACGGCGTTTTGAATCAACGTTTCAAAACACTGATTCTGAACATAAACACACCCTATATCACTACCAACACTATTCGCGATGCTTTGACAGTGAAAACGCCGTCCTAACACCGTGATTTAGTCGTCCTATGGTTGTGCTTTCGTCGTGAAAAAGTCGTGGTTTTATTGTGATATCGCTGTGAAATCGATGAGGTAGATAATGAGGTAGCCCCTTTGTCATGTTAATAGATCTTTGTTCGCCCTCTTTAGAAAATGTAACAATCGGAACAAAAGCACAGTTCTGGCGAGGGTGTCTTGATGGGACTCTCGAAAGCTTTTGTTATAGCGCAGCAAGCCGTCCGCAAATTTCTATAGTCGCGTGGATTAGATTACTACCATGGCTTACCGTTAGATTACTACATTGTTTGAATTCCCTCAGTTCATCGCGCTTTGCCGCCCAGGCACACGATAATCGCTTCGACTGCGAAGTGCACACAGTGAGGACGGGAAAAAAAAGATACAAACTTTAGCGAAAGTGCATGATCAGACTCTAGGTATATTCTGAAAACATGCATCTAATCGATCGCTTATTTTCCGTCGCAAATTACATGGTAAAATGTGCAACAAAATCATTTGTATTTTACGTAAAAACGTTTTATAAGACCTCCGTGAACGCAATGTCAACGTAAAGCGTGAACTCAGTAAAATCGGAGAAACAGTAAACACCCTGCCTCACTCAAAACATCTGTATACTCTCCCTTAATCTGCATCGATTTCCACTCCAAATTTCACTTCGATGGAGTTTGTAATCCGTTCCTGTCGCCGTAACGAAAATGTCTAGAACATCAATGGTACTGAAAATGACTTTCCGAATATTCCGATGTATCAAAGGCAGGGCTCGACACTAACGGTGGCCCGGTGGTCCAAAATTTCAGAAATGAAGATTTTGATGGCCCGATCGGGCCACCAAAAAAGGTCGGATGTTTGCCTTTACTTTTGGAAATGAACAGCGGTAACAATCGGCTCCGTAAGATGCTAAAATTAATGTCAGATGTTTGCTTTATTTTTGGCAATGAATAACGGTAATATTCGACTCCGTATGATACAATAATGAATGTCGGATCTTTGCTCATACATTGTACTTTTGGAAATGAATAACGGTAAGATTCAGCTCCGTACGGTGCTGAAATTAACGTCAGATACTAGTTTTTGATTTTGCGTTCGGAAATGAATAAAGATAACATTCGGCTCCGGAAGATGCTGAAATAAAATAATGTCGAATATTTGCTTTGACTTTCGGAAATAAATAACAATAATTTTCAACTCCGTACGATGACAAAATAAATGCCGAATATTTGCTTTTACGTTCGAAAGTCAATAACAATAACATTCAGCTCCGGAAGATGCTGAAATAAATGTCAGATGTTTGCTTTCAATTTTGGCAATGAATAACGGTAATATTCGACTCCGTATGATACAAAAATGAATGTCGGATCTTTGCTCATACTTTTGAAAATGAATAACGGTAAGATTCAGCTCCGTACGGTGCTGAAATTAATGTCAGATACTAGTATTTGATTTTGCGTTCGGAAATGAATAAGGATAACATTCGGCTCCGGAAGATGCTGAAATAAAATAATGTCGAATGGTTGCTTTGACTTTCGGTAAGGAATAATGATAACTTTCAACTCCGTACGATGTTAAATAACTGCCGGTAATAATATTTGCCTTTACGTTCGAAAGTAAATAACAATAACATTCAGCTCCTGATGATGCTAAATGTCGAATGATTACTTTCACGTTCGGAGATGAAAAACAATAATATTCAACTCCGTACGATGATTAAAATGTCGGATGCTTGCGTTTACTTTCGAAAGTAGATAGCAATAACATTCGGCTCCGGAAGATGTTAAAATAAAAATAATGTCATGATGATTGCTTTTACGTTGGAAAGTGAATAGCAGTAATATTCTGCTCCGTACGAAGCTAAGATAACTTTCGGATGTTTGCTTTTAAATTTCGAAATGAATAACAGTAACATTTAGATGCATTCGATGGTAAAATTAACGTTTCATGTTTAATTGCTTTGACGTACGGAATGAATAACAATATAGTATTCAACTCCGTACGATGATAAAATATATGCCGGATGTTTGCTTTTCCGTTCGAAATTAAATAGCAATAACATTCAGCTCCGGAAGATGCTAAAAGAAATGTCGAATGATCCCTTTGACGTTTGGAAATGAATAACAATAATATTCAACTCCGTACGATGATTAAATAGATTACAGCTCGTTATTCCGAAGGTTCGTTGAAGGCTCTTCGGTACGAAGATTCGTTATTCCCAAGGTTCCCGGCGTTGTTCCGAATTTCATTTTCTGATTAACTATTCTTCGGAATAACGAACCTTCTGAATAACGCCACAATCAATGTCCAGATTAAAGAACCCGTTTTCATTTTCGGATTAACGAACCTCTAGGTATCATCCTAGGGAGACTTTGTGTGTTTTGGATTAACGAACCTTCGGAATAGCAAACCATCGGAATAACGAACAGCACCCATAAACTAAATGTCTGATGTTTGCTTTTATGTTCGAAAGTAAATTGCAATAACATTCATAATAATCTATAAGCCTATTTGCTGAATCTTAGAACTCAGAATAACAGTAAGATGATTGAATGTTCTATTCATTTATTTTCGACATGACGCACTTCAGTAATATTTGATACTTGTTTTTCTTTGTAGTAGGACCGATGTAGTTTTTCTTAAGTTTTTCTTGATTTTTTTTTCGGGCCACCAGAAAGTTAGTGTGGAGCCCTGATCAAGGTCATTGGCATGTTAGCCCGATCGGACGCCGTGTTTTTACCAAAGAGTATAGAAGCGCACGAATGTGATTTTTACTACGACTGGGCTGTGTATAGTTATGCCACTTGATAAATGTTGATGTACAGCGAGAGTTATCAACATTTAAATTATGTAGGAAGCGTGATCGTTCGTATTTTGTCATGAGGGCATTTAAAATTCAGATAAACATCTCATTTCTCCCATGCCGTGTGGCGGAATCCGTTCACAAGTCACCGCGGGGCAGCAAGATTTCTTGGGTTTAGCATGCTGTTCGCGCCAATATTTGTGTCTTGTGTCTTTCTTACGTGCGAAAAAGTTTGCTAGCGGATTACAAATCTCCCGAGTTTTGTAACCTGCTAATTTGTATGCGTGTATAAGAAGACATTGTAGTAGGCTTCCTACCAACCTCTTCAGAATATTAAACATCGTTAGAAAATATTTCAAATATTCCACCAAGTGTCTATACCAGATTGTTGTATTTCATTTCTAAAAATGCAAAAGCTCCCCCGTGTGAGAGGGGGACACCCCCTTCTCCACACATTACTAGTATAGACTTCTCTTCACTCACATAAAGTTGGTTACAGTGAAAGACGCACACGTCCATCAGAAGATGGTTGTAGCCATTCTCATTGTTCCCCGATCGATCAGTACACATTTTCTCTTTCTTGTTTTTTTTTTTTGTTGAAAAAGAATAAAAATATTGTAACAAAGTGTGAATTAGATCGTTGAAATTCAGATCTCGATACAAACTTTCCTCGCACCTTTAATCATCATCTATAAAGTTCTTACACAGTGACAGACGCGCACGGGACTCACGAGGTGACAGAAAAATCACGATTTTATAGCCATGCCCACTGTCCCAGAGTATTAAATTTCTTACATTTTCTTTTAAAAAAAAATGTGTACATGATGAATTCCATAAAAATGGTGTTGAATATCATATCTAAAAATACAAATGCACCCGTGATGGTCTGTCACAAGCTCTGTGCTCTCTATTATGCTCCAGCTCTCCCTCGATTACGTGCTCTTCCCCTCCCGCACACGTAAATATGGATATAGTGCCTATACCTGTTACATGTATCTTTGGACACTGTTCCATACGAGGGTATGATTAACCTCCCCCCTCCCCCCCCCCCAAAAAAAAATGCAATCGTTACATGGAGTTTCCGCCAGATGTTGCTTTATACGCTATATGAATAAAAAACCGCGTAGATAAGTAACAATTACCATAGGTACTCTCTTAAATTAAGCTCTTACCATAGAGGTCACATCAGTCGGGTCACTGATAAAAAGAACTGTTCATAGATAATCATATAGGGGCCAACCCCGATTTGTAAAGCCTGATGTTCTTTTTTTTCTATTTTGTTTGCATTTAATTTTACAAACGTATACAAACTGTTTCTTGACATAAAAGCCAAGGTGCTCCCTGCCCCATCGTAGGTTGTTTAACAATGACCCGGATATTCATTAACTCCTTGCGGCTGGAAGCTTTTGTGCTTGATGATGATATCAAAAGGTGGAACGGCATTGAGTCGCTGAGCTGCGCATGCATGACCAACGATGACCGAGCTGTGCCGATATAATGGGTCGGTTTGGAGATGGATCTTTTCCACCTCCCTGGTTCGATGTAGAAGGTAACATGGACATTATAGTGCACTTCGTCGTCAGAAAACGACTAACAGTTATTTACTGTTGATCACCAAATCCTCGAAGTAGTATTCAGAGTAATTTCACAGTTCAAAATGTAACTCCCTTTAATCTCGTAAGCAGTTTATTACATGCAATTCGGTAAAACGTGAGATCGTATGGGTTTTGCATTGTCATGATCATGTTGTTTATATTACTCGAAAATATCAATAAATGAAATTCTTGCCTTGTATTGTTTTCATTACAACCGATTGAAAATTTGTTTTATATCGACGTAAACTGTGAATTCGTGAATACAAATGAAAATTACTTGACTGGACATGCATGGGCACTTAAAATCTGATCTATCCACAAAGAATATACATGAAGATTATCCCGTATTAATTCTATCAAATTTTGTTAAGGACAGAATTGCATTATTGTTGATAACGGAATTCATGATGCCGTAATTACGATAATTTACCTTGCACTGAATCGTAATATTGCTGTTAATGATACGGAATGTTGCTATAATCAGAATAACGAGTGCCGCTTAGTTATTTCCGCGTGCAGTATATGTCGTATATGTTCTTAGTAACAATACTCCGTCATATTTTGAACGGGCCAAGACACAATCACTCGCCCTGCGTATTATACTGTACATAATTATGACATAGTTCACGATATCCCGCTCGATAAAATGATTGGATGAAATGAGCGGCAACTTCTTAGCACTTCTGATTCTTGAGCAGATATATAATTTTCTTTAAGAGAATATCCATATCAGCGTTTTAAGCTTCATGATTTAAACTACGGAAATTGTTCTGTCTGTAGGCTGTGTTATCAACAAGGTTCTATATCTGAAAGAGAAATTGCAAGAGACTTTCAGTTTGCCACTGCTCTGCGTGGAAGTTTCGTCCGCATTTGCACGCTGTCAGGGGCCGAATACATCACTATCATTATCGTAACACCTCGTCTTCATCATTATCACAAGCGCCCTCGATCCATCATTATCATCATCAAAAGCATTAAAAAAAATTTTCAACGTCATAGGACTCGACACTAACGGTGACCCGGGGCCACCAAAAACACACGTCGGGCCCCTAAAATTTCAGAAATTAAGATTTTGGTGGCCCGATCGGGCCACTAAAAAAAGTCGGATGTTTGCCTATACTTTTGAAAATGAACAGCGGTAACAATCAGCTCCGTAAGATGCTAAAAAAAAAAAAGTCAGATGTGTGCTTTTAACTTTGGAAATGAATAACGGGAATATTCGACTCCGTATGATACTAAAACAAATGTTGGATGTTTGCTTATACTTTTTGAAATGAATAACGGTAAGATTCGGCCCCGTACGGTGCTAACATTAATGTCAGATATTTGATTTTGCGTTCGGAAATGAAAAGGATTCTTAACATTCGGCTTCGGAAGATGCTGAAATAAATGTCGAATGTTTGCGTTGCCGTTCGGAAATAAATAAGAATGATATTCAACTCCGGATACGATGATGAAATAGATGCCGGATGTTTGCTTTTATACGTTCGAAAGTAAATAGCAATAACATTCAGCTCCGGAAGAAGCTAAAGTAAATGTCGAATGATCCCTTTGACGTTCGGAAATGAATAACAATAATATTAAACTCCGTATGATGATAAAATAAATGCCGGATGCTTGCTTCTACGTTCGAAAGTAAATAGCAATAACATTCAGCTCCGGAAGATGCTAGAATAAATATCGAAAGATCCCTTTAACGTTCGGAAATGCATACCAATAATATTCAACTCCGTACGATGATTAAATAAATGTCGGTTGTTTGCTTTTACTTTCGAAAGTAAAGAGCAATAACATTCGCTCCGGAAGATGCCAAAATAAATATCAGATGATTGCTTTTAGGCCTACATTCGTTTGGAAGTGAATAGCAGTAACATTCTGCAACATACGATGCTAAAATAAATGTCAGTATTTTGCTATAGCATTTCGAAATGAATAACAGTAACATTCAGTTGCGTTGCATGGGAAAATAATGTCTGATGTCTGCTTTGACGTTCAAAAATGAAAACAGTAACATTCGGCTCCGTATATACGATGCTAAACAATTGTCAGATTATTCATTTCACTTTCGGAAGTGGACAGCAATAGCATTCGGCTCCATGCGATAATGAAATAAATGTTGGAAATGAATAACGGTAATATTCTGCTCCGTACGATGCTAAAATAAATAACACATTGTTGTTTTTGCATTTGGAAATGATTAACGGTATCTATCGGCTCAGTTGCGTGCTAACATAAATAGCGGATGCTTACTTTCACGTTCGGAAATGAATAGGGCCTAAGGATAATATTCAGCTCCGTAAGATGCTAAAATGAATGTCGGTTCTTTGCTTTTACATTTGAAAATGATTAACGGCAACATTCGGCTCCGTAAGGTGCTTAAATAATAGTAAAATTGGATGATTGCTTTTAATACAATTTTGTTTGTTTCAGGCTTTCAATACCGATGTAGAAATAAGGACGATACGATAAAATTAGAAGCTATATGAATATTAAACGACATGTCTCACGTCCCGCTCAGGCATCTTGCACTTCTTTAATTTATGGTCTTGGTAAACACGACACGTGGTACGCGCCTGCCGCGATATAACGCATTGAAGAACCTGCATGGCAACGTACATAAACACGCATGCGATTTGTCGTAATTAATGTGGTAGCGAACGCAGGGATTTACGAAGACGAACACAGGGATTTACGAAGACGAATACACATGCTTCGTTGCATGTCTTTTCATGCTATTCTAGGTGCTCGCGTCGATCGACGAAACCATACTATACTGTTACAAACGACATGAACAATGCAAGTGGAGCTTCGTTTGTTGTATCGAAATGGATAAACAAGGTGCTGGAACCAAGATTATCAGCGGATTATCAAACTTTGCAACGCTCCAGAAGCACTGAAACAGCATGATTTGATCGTTCTTCGGCCGTGAACTAGTAGTGAAAAAGTCGTGGTTTTGGAGCCCAAGAGCTGCGGACAAAAGCCGATGTAACAATCGGCGGATTATCACCATGAATAGCATGTGTCTTTTGTTCGATTTTCACGCTGCATAACAAAAGAGTCACTCTAGCCGGCGAGGGGGCGAGGCAGGATGTCGGTGATTGTTCTGCCCGAAAAGCACGACTTTTTCACGACGTAACAACTACTAATCCACGGTAATATCACATCGATTCCAGCACATTTTCACAACTCGTTCACCACCTAATCACAACGCAATCACGGCAAAACCACGGGGACAATATGTAACTGCAAAAGCACGACTTTTGCACGACTAAATCACAACGAAACCACAAGTAAAGGACGGCGTTTTCACTGTCAAAGCATCGCGAATAGTGTTGGTAGTGTATAGACTGTACAGATCTCGGTTGTGATAGATCTTTGTCCACCAAGTGGTCGTTCAAGTCCGTAAGTACACCTGTCAGACAGGGATCAAGATAAAAAGACCTCATTCCGGAATAGTTCCAGGACAATTACCCCCTGGACAATAAATTACCCCATATCCTTCCCCTGACCCTAACCCTCTTAATCCCGATCCTGAACCTAATCCTGACCCTAACCCAAACCCTAATCATATATGATCCTGAACTTAATCCTATAACTAACCGGTATTTAGTCGGGACAAGGGGGGGGGGGGGGGTAATTGTCCTTGGGACGCGATTGTCCTGATGCGCTCTGAATTGTTTGATTACTGCATCGGAAGTTTTCATTGAGCCTGTGGTGGAAAATGTTCGTTTGCGACGGGTAAAAAAAGAAAAAAAAAATGAACCGTTTGATTGCTCTATAGAGCCATGATGATATATATACTTATGGGAGGCCAAAGGAATTTATTAGAATATATCTTTTTCCTTTTTTTTTTTTTTTTTTTTTTTTTTGGGGGGGGGGGGCTTATTTATTGAAACTTAAATTTCAGATCGAATAACTTCAAGAACCTTAGTAGATTGTGTATATACCTGTACCAGAAAAAAGAAGCAAATTTTAAGAGATTTGATGTGTGCAAATATTAAGGCTGTATAGGCCTATATAGCCAAGTCATCAACAGGCTTACGATGGCTGGTTATCTTTTGGGAAAATCATTTTTGCCATTAGTATAGTCTTGGTTAGAAATACGGAGATTTCATTATAGAGATCATTATGACTCAAAATCTTAATGAATTGAAAGTATAAACACTCGATACATTTCGCTATTACTATGCATGCAGTACGTCGATCGAGGATCGATCTCGCGCGAGCAACAGTTGAGCTTCATGTCGTCGAATCCAATTTGAAGGAGTACGCCCTCTTGAGTGCTGATTATTACAGTGATCGCAACGAAGATCGTTTTCATGGATACCGAGTATAAACTTTCACTTTCATACACAGATAAAATGATTATGAACGATGATGATATGTTGTTTACAGAACCAGCGCGTACGGCAACGACTCCAGCTTTCCCGCTTGGCCGTTTTCTCAAAATCTCCCGCTTTAACGTTTAGCTTCCTAACAAAATATGAAAAGCAAATAGAAACACTCACTTTCATGTCAGATAAGATAATGAATCACGAACACTCTAACATGGCCTGCATTTTTTATTTTTGCGACACTCCGGAATAGCACACGCTATAAGACAAACTGATTGAATTCCTAAAAGAGGTTTGACATCCCGATTACTATTGTGCTTCCATGTTACTGCAACAAATCATGTAAATGTCAGAAATAGAAGCAGCAATGGTAATATTGATTACGAATGAAGGGATTCCCCTCCCCCCCCCCTGCAAAAAGACCAAGGTCACTTGTTTTCTTTCCTTTTCTTATTTTTTATTTTTTTATTATTTTTTTTTTTGTTGCTGTTACCTATACTGTCGGCAGAGCAATAACTTGTGAGCACAGCATATTGTCGATGAAGTAAATTCGGTGAAAAAAAAAATGGCGCGGAGCATTGTCGCGGGGCATATTTATTGCATTTTTCAGAGCAATTGTCGCCGGAGCATGATTATGTCATTGAATTGCTACAGCACCTTCGCTGTCTTTCTTTATATTATCGGTCTTTCTTTTTTTTTTTTTCCTGTTTCCGTCTCCTCTCTATCTTCAGGAATGCTCGGCTGGCTCCCCTGGTCCTCCTGGCCCACCGGGACCTCCCGGGGAGCAAGGCGAGCCAGGTGCCCCGAGCAGCGTGACCAAGAACTGGAGGCAGTGTTCGTGGTGGCAGATTAATGATGGTCAAGACTCCGGCCAAGTCAAGGTGAGGTGACCACAGCGTATGAAACTAATGGCGGGGGGGGGGGGTGGCAAAAAGAAAGAAAAATTAATAAAACGAAGTATTTGTTGTTGGATATAATGATTCAGACTTACACGTTCATCCATGGTAGTAAATGATACTAAGTAGTTTTGTTTTTTGTTTCTTTTTGTCTATGTTACTGAAAAGAATTCTGATTCATGTAAAAAGCTGAAAAGAATAAAATAATCAAATAAACACCAATAAGTCTAGCTGATCAGACCCTGCGCAGACTGAACGTATAAGAGGGGGTGGGGGAGGGAATGAGGAGGAGAAGAGATGAAGAGGAGGGAAAGGAAAGGGGAGAGGAGACAAGGGAAGGGAGAAGAAAATAGTCGAGATGGAAAGAGAGAGAGCAAAGGAGGGAAAATAGAAAGGAGCACGACATACGAGTCATACAACCCAAGAGAAAGGGCGCCGGAAGCGGGGGGAGGGCAGAGGGAGGGCAGAGGGAGCAGAGGAGGGCAGAGCGCGCATAGGCACAGCCTACGCATCGCAATGCACCCAGCGGCTCATCCGCATTAAGAAATCTTAGAGGTAATGGCCAATCCCAAGATAGTGAACGAGTAACACTTTGGTGACTTTAACACGCACATATTATCGTTGGAAGCAGTTATGATCATAGTCCTTCGCAGTGATTTTTTAAACTATGTTTAATTCCTTATAACTTTGTTTCTAAATGCTCTATAAACATGACTTTTATACTTTTTTTTTTCAAAAAGTTCCCACCGTGATGGGAGGGGGGTTATTCCCCCTCGCACACCCTCCCCCGCTCCCTCGCCGAGGATCTCACACTGTCACATAAATATGCCCCCGTTAGCAAAGTTATAATCATAGTCATAGTGATTTCTTACTATATGTTTAATTCCCTAGAAATTTGTTTATCAAATGCTCTACCAACGCGACTTTTATTCTCTGCTTTTACAAAAACCAATCAGCATAGGAACAAAATGCAGGAGACCGCCATCTTAATCGGACGCTTGATTTTGATGACGGCCTCAGTGAGAATACAAATTTTGCGATGTTTGTAATTCGTTGGCTGCAAGACTCGCGAGTGTCGAGCTCGTCTGGATGACCTCCAGCGGAAGGGATATATCCCTTCCCCTGGAGATCATTTTGTGTCAGTTTGTGGTCGTCTTCTTCGTAAATTTCTGTCATTTTATTCGTTTGAATTTCACAATTCAACAATACATTTTTTGTCTTCGATAGTAATGGTTATGATTTTACGATAGTCTTTGAAAGCAGTCATTATACATTCCAGAAAATTTGCTGGCGCTTTCAAAAACATTACCTAGGATGTAAATTTTGCTTGGCTTTTCAAAAACTACAAATGTACAAATGTAAAGAGAATGCCCCCCCCCCCGAAAAAAAATATCATTTTAAATGAAACGCAGACCTGCACATTCTCTCTTCTTGATACTCACACATGTTAATGATATAATCTCCCCTATTTTCTGAAAGAGGTAGGTGAAGTATTTTTTTTTTCATTTTGCTAAGAAATTCTAAATTTGCTGAATTCTCTTTAAACTTTCTTTATATCGTTTTCCATGCGTGACAACACGTTTAATGTTGTAGTCTTCTCATCCAGCGATGTATCGATGGCGGCACCAAAAATTTAAAAACTTTTGAACGGATTGTCCAACTTTCCTCAAACTTTACTGATGTGTATCAATATTGCTGCATTCACTCAATCCATAGTTATATACTGTTATTGGGTTTCATTCTCCTTAAACACAGACATGTAGTTTCACGAAGGAGTATTCCGACACGTACCTATACGTGGCTTGGTCCGGCAACCTCCGGGTCGCCACAAACAACCCGGCCTGCTGTCGGTGGTACTTCACTTTCAACAACGCGGAATGCTCCAACCCCAATCGGATTGAAGCTGTCACGTACGCCGGCGGGTACTCGAGCTACAACCTTCACCGTCCACGAGTTTTGATGGGTAAGCTGCATTATCAAAACATGTTAATGCTGTACCGTAAAACTCTATTCCGTACTTCAAGTGACTTTGATTAACATGAAACAGAACAACAAAAGTTTCGTAAAGTTCTGGGAAAATGCTCAGAAAATTTTGTGCTCTGCTTTTTAGTACAGGTGCAAAATGCAAAATGCTTTGCTTTTTAGTATAGGTCCCCACATTTCATATGTGTAAAATTGTCTTCTCCTTTATTCTTTGTAATAACGACGCTATATCCAGTGTTACGTTATTGTATCATGTTATTTGTGTTTTTAGATGTGGACCAATAAAGTCAAATCAAATCAAATAAAACAAGGACATAATCTATCAGTTTAAGTGCTGCCCAGAGTATTAAAACAGGTCGTAAGCCAGCTCGTAGTGTGTCTACTTTGCGGATGAGCAGGAACAACAACAACAAAAAAAGGTTAGTTGTTCTAGAATAGGCATGCTGGGTGTTTAAATTCACTGAGATAAGTATCTGTGATTATTCATGTGATCATTGTAAATGATGCTTGCCAGCACATCCAAATGACAGCAACAGAGTATTCAGTAAAGCCTGGTATTCATAGACAATATTAATAGAAAAAAAAAGTTATAATTTATTCAATGCAAAACAAGTGTTCAGATTGGCCGTTCTGGTAACCTGGGTCCCGTTTCATAAAACTTAGTTCTAACATTATACAACTGCCACATTTCTCTGACAAATTTGCTCTCAGCCTATCAGATGCAAGGATTTCAGTAGCTTGTAACAACTATCGTAACTTGTTATTGATGACAAGTTTTATGAAACGGGGCCCTGGTCGATGTAAACTCATTCTTTGTTTGAACATGGATTCCATAAATTGATACGTCGGGCAAGCTTATTATATCATTTGTGTCGCTTTAAAAACAAATAAAGAGCCTAACAAACCGACTGACCGAGAATCGTTCTTCACTGACATAAAGAACGATTACACAACATATTCCTGCAGAAGCCAATGGGAGAGAAACTGGCGATGATGTGATGTCGCTATTTCTCATTCGAGGAAAATAATATTTCATCGCTTTGTGTGTTAGTTTTGCCTTTCTCATCTTAAAGATATAGTAGACTTGAGTAGACTTTTCCTTTGACATACCGAGCGGTCAGAAATAACCATTAGTTGACATGGGACAAAATAAGAAAGTTAATGCATTGCAAAGTTTTCATGATGATTATTTTACAAAATAATGTAATCGGTGCGCGGCAGTGGTACCAATACCCGTAATTTAGATGATAAACATAAGATGATAAACCAACAAACAATATTATTGTTTGTTGGTCAGGCGGAGGTAAATATTGGTTTGTTTGTTTGTTTGTCAGGCTACTGCAAAGGAATCAGCTCTGGAAGCGTCACAGTTGGGTTCTGGGTCGGAGCTTGCAGTGGTTATGGGAACTATGACTGCTACACCGGTTGGAACAGCGCGAGTCACATCATGATAGAAGAAGTCACGCCATCACCTTACGATTAGAAAAACAAACAAACAAATGAAAAAAGAACAACAAACAAACAGGAAAGATCGAGAAAATATGAGATATTGTTCTGGTTGTTCATGCACAAGATAGGAACATGTTTATAATAGATATAGCTGTTATGCAATGAATGTGTTATGTTATGAATTTAGTGAGATGTATACCCGTGAAAAGCAACAACAGTATTTTTTTTTATTAAAGTACGTTCAGACTAAAAAGGCAACAAGACTTTTCAATGGTGCTGATGCCATTGCTTCCCAACTCTCTTATCAGCGAATTATGCTTAAAGAATTATGTATTTTTCTTAGTTATCCAAGCTGGTATTATCCCCTCCATTTTCCAAAATTTTCATTGCTGCATGAATCGTATACAACCCCGGGACTATTTCGGATATGCCGATAACATAGTATTCTTCCTCCGTTCACATCAAGAAGCCATGATGTCAGCATCTCAATATTGAATTTGTGCCTGTGGCCAAGAATGCTAATTGGGGAAACATGTAAAACTGTGAATCTTAACAGCTATATATGAATGAAAATTTATTAGTTGTATTTGTTGATTATATTCAGATTGAATGGTTTTTTGGAAAGTCAGACATTTCGCACTGTATAAGACTGATCTTTTTCTGCTTTTGGCTGATCCACTGCCGATATTTTACTGACTTGATTATCTAGCCCTCGTAGTCGCTCGCCTTTCAAATCAAACCACGCATATTGTATGGTAATATAACAAGATAAAAGAAATCAGAGAACTTTGATGCAAACCAAACCAACAGGGAATGAGACTAGCACTGGTAATGAAGGGGAGGGGAGGGGGAGAGGTGTACACATTTCATGCACGGCTTTATTTTTGTCTGTCTATATGCAAGGAATTGTTGTCATTATCTCCGTCTATACACATACAACATCGTGCACCATGTACAAATCTCTCTATTCATTTATGAGTTCCTGAGAACTCAAATAAACAATCTATATTTGCCGGTCATATCCAATCGTTATAGGACACAATGTTACGTACATTCCCTCAAATGAGCCTGCTTTCGGCCCGGATATAAATGAGTTTTCTTTCTTAAACGAATACAAATCCACTAAAAGCACGCAGTCGTTTTGAAGAAGACACGACATTGCGTCGTGACAGAAAGATAACACAAATCGATAAGGCAGTGTTACCCAGATGTAAAGTCTGACTCCTTTCAATCGATAACTCTATGTGGCTATACAATGTCATAAGCTGTATAAATATTTTGCGATAGCCGTGTTTTTTAAGTGACGGATGTATGCTTGTATATAACTGATCTTTCTCGAGTCTAGTATCCTTTTATAGAACTTTATTTTTTCCTTTGGTATTCATGATATTATACGACCGATATTGGTATAGCTTATGAGCGAAGAACTTTTATCAGCCAACAGTCAGGACCAAGATATAAAGGATGAAGTGTAATTTAGAAGTCTGCGATGTGCTCCGTTTATGGTCTCTGGCCGTCAGCCTCCAAGTACTCTGCTCTCTTGTACCCGGCGTGAATGCAGCAGTCGAGCAATACAAACGACAAGTGGTATTGGAGGTAAGTGTTTCAGGATTTCATTTCATTTCTGACTACTTCTCTGCAGAATACGAACTAACTTTTATAATGCATTTACATAATAATATTATAATCTAAGGTAAAAAAGATTAAACAAATTGAGCTTATTTCACTGGTATGTGTTCACTCACAAAATAATATACAGAACAAAAGCAAACAATCTAATTCGTCTCCATGTATCGGAGAAAAATACATCGTTGCAAAAGCTTAGTTTATATCTCACATCTCGTGTATACTAATCGTCAAAAATAATACTTAAACAGATTATAAAAATGAACAGTAAACAAAAATGCACATGATAATTATTGACACAAGACGCAATATTGTAGCAAGAAGAAAGAACACAGTGATATTAAAACGCAACGAAGAACAAGAAGAAGAGATAAGGATTCTTTATTTTTTTATGTTCGTTTGTTTTTCAGTCGCTAATTAAACCACTAAAGGTTTAATTCAAAATCACATACCTTGTATTTTTCAAAGGAGCCTTACAATACAAGCTCTGCTTCAACCAAGGCTACCTCATCTTTCTTTCCTCTCAAACTCTACTCTGCCACATTCTTGTTTATTTTTGTCTAATTTCTGTACTATGTATATTGCTTTCTTTTGCAAGGATTTGTGTATTCTTTGTTGATACATCTTTAAGACAGACAAATAAATGAACTTGAACTTGAACTAGAAAATGAGAAGAGAAGAAAGAAATACTGTTAATACACACCCACTATATCGCCATGGGGATAAAACGTAGCTGTCAAGCAAAGACGACTGAATAATCTGACTAGCTGGTTGCCACATACTGTATGGCCATCTCAGTTGTGATATATATATCTTGATTGTGGATGACAGGGATATATCTACAAAGTGGTATTTCAAGTCCGTGAGTACACTTAGTGACTATGTCCGACAGTGGTCAAGATAAGAAGGTCTCACTGTGGAATGGTTCTATAGGACAATTCAATTACCCTATTCAATTCAATCAATCATAGTTTATTTCCAATCAACGAAAATCAAAAACATAGTACAAAGTATACATGTCATGAAATAATATTGTTCAAACGTTTGCAAAAGATTCATGTAGTATACGAGATAAATTATAGAACAACATATAATTCATATACACAACAATAATAGGAGGAACAATGTATAGATACTTCGTGGGCGAGCGGAAAATAAATTCGATTATGGAATATAGTGATCCACTAAAAAGCAAAGCTTGTCGGACGTGGATCGCTAGATAAATAATGAGTAAATGATATACTATTCAAGTATTTAATATAAGTTATTTAAGTCATTTATAACAATATACATGTAGTTATTTGAAGATACATAGGTCGGGAGAAAAAAAAAAGAATACCAATGCTAATGCCCGGACACTGTTCACTGAACCACGTGTACCGGGAAAATATGACAAGGACAACACATTCGTACACACACCCATATAGATGTCCCCAACCCTAATCCCAATCCTGAATCTAATCCTGACCCTAACCCAAACCCTTAACATGACCCTACTCCTATATGATAATAGTAATAATAATAATAATAATAATAATAATAATAATAATAATATTATTATTATTATTATTATCATTATTATTATCATAATGATAATGATAATAACATAACACTTAAGACAAACATGTTTCAAAGCACTTTACAATTATCAGAAGAAAACAAACATATAAATCAGCGACGAATACAAATAATCAACAATACGTTGTCATTAGAACTGTTCTTGAAATAAATGGGTTTTGAGTTTCTTTTTTAAAGTGTCAATGAAGGTGATGGAGGACTGAATAATTAGGAGGGAGATTGTTCCAGAGAGAAGGGGGGCACAAACGGAGAAAGCACGGCCACCATAACGGTTGTGGGTGCAAGGGCCAAGTTTGAGCTGAGCTGTAGACGATGATCTGAGGTACATGCGTGTAGCCGGTCTGGGTTTCGATGAGATTAGATGCGTCAAGTATGAGGGCGAGCGGTTATGGATGATAATGTAGGGGATGATGAGAAAGATATTAAACTTGATTCGTTGTGGGATTAACAACCAGTGTAGATTGTGGATGACAGTGATATATTCCTCAACCTAATCCTATCACTCACCGGTATTTATGCTGGGGATGTCCTGGGGATGTAATTGTCCTGATACGCTCTGGAATTGTTTAATTACTGCTTCGGAATTTTTCATTGAGTCTGTAGTCGAAAGTCTTCTTTTGCGAAGGGTATGATCCGTTTCATTGCCCCATAGAGCCAATGATGATATAATTTTAGGAGGACAAAGGAATTAATCAGAATTTATCATATTTTTTTAACTTATTGAAGCTTGCATTTCATGTAACTTTAAAGAACATTTAAGGACCCCGCGCCTCTACCAGAAAAAAAAAAAATGATGGTCAGGAGCAAATTTTTAGAGATTTGATGTGTGCCAATATTAAGGCTGAGCCAAGCCATGTCATCAACAGGCTCAAGATCGCTGTAGTTAATCTGTTGGGGAGATTATTTTTGCTGTTATAGTATAGCCTTGTTTAGAAATGTGGTAATTTCATTATAGAGATCATTATGAACCAAAGTCTTTTCAATTTGAAAGTATATACTCGATGTATAGCAGTGCGTCGAGGATAGATCGCGCGAGAGCAGTTTTTGCGCGGCATTATCGTCAAATCAATTTGAAGGGGTGCGCCCTCTATAACTTTCTTGAGTGCTGATATTACAGGGCTCACACGGGTAAATAATTCCCCATAGAGACGTGTGTTAAAATTCAAATTTCAACAAATTCTGTAAAATAGCTGGGAGAAATGAGTTGTTTCATCTTCACTAACCTGAATAAGTGAGATATACCCTTTTATCCATCAGATTTCCAGGGTGGATTGTTCTGCTTTAATTCTGTCCAAGGGTCCGCAAAGCCAGACTACGAGTTCTTGTCACTCAAAAAATCACCTATTTTCCGCACACGTACCCAATGAAATATAGTCCCCTCAAATTCCATCAGAGAAGCTTTCATCTTCCAAACAAAATGCAGTTTGTAGAGGAATCCATATGTCTACAGCTATTCAGTTTTTTGCCGAACTACATCATTGATTTTTAATTAATTTTTTTCTTCATTTATTTTGGTATCTTTGGTACGAATTTGTGAAGGGGTCTGGGACAGTCCATTTCATTTACAGGTGTGAGCCCTATAGTGGAGGTCATATTTCTTATTTGACTTTTTAACATCACAAATGTGTTTTTGGTGATACAATGTATTTGCCATTTCATCATATGAGAAATTACACATTCAAGGCTTATAAAGTTTTTCAAAGGGGACACTTTTGAAAATCATGGCCTTTGGGGTTTTTTTAAATACATTCTTGCAGTGTTGATTAGTTCTTCATAAGATGAATACATAGATGCAGGCAGTTATCCTTGATTATGGGGGTGTCATCATCACCTTATTGCCTACAAAGTACTTGAAGAGACTTTGTTTTGTCAAACAGACTAACTTTATGTATTTTGAGCTGTTTCAGTGGTAGCCAAAACAAAGAAATACATTAAAATAACACAGTCATTCCAAGTTGTGTGATACTGCTGACTGCTATGTACTAAGATCTAGTACCTGGTACCACAAGAACATAATAAGAAAACAAATTGTAGCAAGGCAGAGTGGGGGGGGGGGTAGAGGAGAGGGGTAGGGGGGTATGGAGGAGAAGGGGGAGGGAGGGAGGAAGAGATCTGACACAATACAAGACCAACATACACCAGCAGAGCTTGTATGGGATGTATACTTCCCATAGACTTGCATGTATTGCGTGCATTCTCTATAGGGCTCACACGGGTAAATAATTCCCCATAGAGACGTGTGTTAAAATTCAAATTTCAAAAAAATCTGTAAAATAGCTGGGAGAAATGAGGTGTTTCATCTTCACTAACCTGAATAAGTGAGATATACCCTTTCATCCATCAGATTTACAGGGTGGGTTGTTCTGCTTTAATTCTGTCCAAGGGTCCGCAAAGCCAGACTACGAGTTCTTGTCACTCAAAAAATCACCTATTTTCCGCACACGTACCCAATGAAATATAGTCCCCTCAAATTCCATCAGAGAAGCTTTCATCTTCCAACCAAAATGCCGTTTGTAGAGGAATCCATACTCAATGTCTACAGCTATTCAGTTTTTTTGCCAAACTACACCATTGATTTTTAATTAATATTTTCTTCATTTATTTTGGTATCTTTGGTACGAATTTGTGAAGGGGTCTGGGACAGTCCATTTTATTTACAGGTGTGAGCCCTACAGTGATCGCAAGGAGGATCTTTTTCATGGATATAAGCTTTCACTTTATTATAAATACAGATAAAATAACTGCAAGAACAATATGTTTACAGAACCAGCGCATACTGCAGAGACTTCAGGTCTTCCGCGTTAAGGACATTCTCTCAAAATCTCCAGCTTAACGTTAGCTTTCTCACAAAATATGAATATCATACAGAATAGTTTGCACGTATAGTACAGTAACACTCACTTTCATGGCAGAGGATCACAAATATTATAAACATGACCTGCATTTATTTGTGAGCGCTATGGAAAATAAGCTGATTGAACGATAAATGAGGTTGATATCCCGTTTTGATCGCACTTTTATGTTACTGCAACAAATCAAAATAATGTAAAGGTCAGAAATAGGATAAGCAGCAATATTAATGTTGATAAAAGAATGGTGGGATTTTTTTTTCCTGCGGAAAGAGTGAAGTCACTTGTTTTCTTATCTAATCTTTTTTTCTTTTCTGTTTTGTTTGCCTATCTGTTTGTTTGTTTGTTTGTTTGTTTTCCTTTTGCTATTACCTGTACTGTCGGCAGAGCAATTATTATCCGCGAAGTGTCGGCGGAGCAAATGTCGCGGAGTATTGTCGTGAGGTATTTTTGTCGCAATTTTCGGAGTTATGTTGTCGGCGGTGCTACAGCACCTTCGCTGTCTTTATACAACGATTATCGGGTGTTTTTTTTTTCTCTCTCTTTCTCTCTTCCCGTCTCCTCTCTATATGCAGGAATGCACAGCGGGCTCCCCTGGTCCTCCTGGACCACCGGGGCCGCCCGGGGAGCAAGGCGAGCCAGGTGCCCCGAGTAGCGTGTCCAAGAACTGGAGGCAGTGTTCGTGGTGGCAGATTAATGACGGTCAAGATTCCGGCCAAGTCAAGGTGAGGCGACCACAACGTAACTAGAAAACAAACAAAAACTGCTGAATTCTTTATACTTCCTTTATGCGTGACGTCACGAAATGTTGTAGTCATCTCTCCCAGCGTTGCCGGCACCGAAAATTTGAAAATTCATAACTTTTGAACGGATCGTTCCATTTTCCTCAAACTGTACTGATGTGTTTATAGGTCTCTTAATATTGTTACATTCACTCATTGATAAAACCTGGGTTTTTATTCTCGTTGAACACAGACATGTAGTTTCACCAAGGAGTATTCCGACACGTACCTTTACGTGGCTTGGTCTGGCAACCTCCGGGTCGCCACAAACAACCCGGCCTGTTGTCGGTGGTACTTCACTTTCAACAACGCGGAATGCTCCAACCCCAATCGGATTGAAGCAGTCACGTACGCCGGTGGATACTCGAGCTACAACCTTCACCGTCCCCGAGTTTTGATGGGTGAGCTACATTGTCAAACAAGTAAAAAATGTACCGTAAAACTCCATCCCATAATGCATGCTTCAAGCGACGTTATAACATAAAACAGAACAACGAAAGTTTCTTTAAAATCCGGGAAATACTCAGAAAACGACCGTATCATGGATTCTTTTTTTTTTTTTTCGTGCGATTCAAAGGCAGGGTAAGAAATTTAATTATCCTGAATTTGACTACCTTTTTTATTCACGTTTAAGTTTTTATCATTTATTAACTATATTTTTTGCACAATTCTTGGTTTGTTTGTTTGCCAGGATATTGTAAAGGGATCAGTGCCGGGAGTATCACCGTTGGGTTCTGGGTCGGAGCTTGCAGTGGTTATGGGAACTATGACTGCGCCACCGGTTGGAATAGCGCAAGCCACATTATGATTGAAGAAGTCACTCCATCACCCTATGATTAGAAACACGGACAAACGAACAAACACAAAAGGAAGGATCGAGAAAATAATTATGAGATATCGTAATAGTGGTTTATCTATAAGATAGGAACATGTTTATGATAGATATAGCAGTTATGCAAGGATGCCGAAATCAATAATTTCTTGGGAATTATATTTTATTTAAAAAAACACAGCTAGGAACTTCATTTTAAGTTCAACTTGAATATAGCAAGATGTAAGGGTGAAAAGCAACAACAAAGATTTAGTCTTTTTTTTAATTAAAGTAAGTTCAGACTAAAAAGGCAACAATAATTTTTAATGGTACTGACGCCATCACTTTCCAACTCTCTAATCGGCGGATTATGCTTTAAAGAATGATTTTTTTTTTGTATATATCCAAGCTAGTATCATCCCCTCCTTTTTACAAAGTTTTCATTGCTGCATGAAACGATACAGCCCTGGGACTATTCATGTGGGAATAAAATACCTTCCTCCATTCACATCAAGAAGCCATGTCGTCACCATATCTCATACTGCATTTCTGTGCCTGTTTCCAAAAACGTTGATTAGTGAAACATGTAAAACTGTGAATCTTGAATAACTGTATTTGAGTGAAACTTAATTAGTTGTATTTGTTTGACTATACTGAGATTGAATGGCTTTTTGGAAAGTCAGACTGATCCTTTTCTGCTTTTGGCTGATCTACTGCCAATATTTTACTCTTTGATTTCACTTTTCATCGTCTAGCCCTGTGTAGTCGCTTGCCTTTTATTATCATGTTCATTTTGCATTCGAAACACGCAAATTGTATGGTATTAAACTGACCTATAACAACTAAGATGATAGAAATGAGTAATCAGCAAACTTTCATGCAAACCAAACCCACAGGGAATTAGACTATAGTAATGGCAATGAAGGGGAGGGGAAGGGGAGAGACCGTACACATTTCGTATACAGTAGTGTGTCTATCTACACTGCAAAGATTAATTGCTATCATCTCCGCCTACACATACAACATTATGCAGCAAAATAGACAGATCTCGTTTATCTATGAGTTCCCGAGAGCAAAATAAACAGTCTATATTTCATTGCCCGTCATATCCAATCGTTATAGGGCACAATGTTACGTACATTCCCTAAAATGAGCCTGCTTTCGGCCCGGATGTAAATGAGTTTTCTTTACTTTAACGAGGACTACTAACCCACTGAAAGCACACATTCGTTTTGAAGAAGACACGGCATTACGTCTTGAAAGAACGAAAGAAGAAAAAAAAATCGATAAGACAGTGTTCCCCAGATCTCTCTCTGAATAGTCTAACTCCTTTCAATCAATAGTTCTATGTGGCTATACATGTATAGATATTCTGCGGTAGCCATGTTTTTTAAGTGACGGATGTACGCTTGTATATAACTGATCTTTCTCGAGTCTAGTATCCTTCTATGTAGAACTTTATTTTTCCCTTTGGTATTCATGATATTATACGACCAACATTGGTATAGCTTATGAGCGAAGAACTTTTATCAGCCAACAGTCAGGACCAAGATATAAAGGATGAAGTGTAATTTAGAAGTCTGCGATGTGCTCCGTTTATGGTCTCTGGCCATCATTCTCCAAGTACTCTGCTCTCTTGTACCCGGCGTGAATGCAGCAGTCGAGCAATACAAACGACAAGTGGTATTGGAGGTAAGTGTTTCAGGATTTCATTTGATTTCTGCTATGACTACTCCGTCTCAGTATATTAACCAACTACATATATTATAATGCATTAACATAATTATAGCCGGATAGAAGAAAGATTGAACAAATAGAGTTTATTTCACTGGTATGTGTTAAATCACAAAATGATAATATACAGGCTAAAAGCAAACAATCAAATTGGGCTCCATATAACATATATTTATCGGAAAATAACACATCGTTACAGAAGCTTAGTTTATATATTATATGGAGCGCATCAAGAAAAAAAAAGAAACTATGTGCAAGCTTTCATCGCTCTTGTGTCATGCATGTATAGATGAGAAGAAAAGATGATTTTATAAACATGCTATATCTATTTTTTTTTAATCGCTGTTCAAGGACTTGTGAGAATTGCAGTGCAAGAACAGCTCGACTATCACGAATATTTTGACATTGTATATTATCTAAACGGAGTTAAGTCTAATATTTTGTATCAGTATTGTGGCCTTTGATGAAATCAAAACATATTCAAGAAAAGTGTCTGTCATTCTTGAAATTACACCCTGTAGCAATGTTAATCATAAAGATAAGAATGTCAGTAATGGTGATCTAACGACAATAATGATGACCATAATGATGTGCAAGATATGACGCTGAAAAGAACAGCAACGTGGCACAGTTTGGTAAGGCTATACTGACTTTCAATCCTTAATGGACAAGATGACTTTACCCACCATGTCTCTCTCAACCCATGTGTATAAATGGGTATACCTGGCAACGCCAAAGGTATAACGATAATGTCAGGGCCCTCTGGTAGAACAATGAAAACAAAAACTGATATGAAATACCCTCGATGAGGAAGATTTCGTCTTTTGTAATGTATGGTTAGTGTAAAAGCCTTGTTTTTGATAGTGGAATGTATGGGTACTATAGTCTTAGAGAAGGCACTGTCATTTTTGCCAATCGTATGGCCATGGACTTAATTTTTCTTTGCACTTATTGGTCAAGAGTATACATTGCGGACAAAACATCTAGTTTGCTACAAAATGTTCTCACCGAAATCTCATCATAACAAAGCCAACGTCTCAATTCATTTTAAGTCCATTCAAATCACCAATGGTGAATATTACACCTGTGCCAACCAAGTTGATGTTCATGTACACAAAGGTCCTGTTTACCCTGGGGAGCAGTGATTTAAACAAATGTTCAAGATATCACATTTGATGCATATATGCACTCTTAAAACATCCGAGTCAGAACTGACCAGGAACTGGGTCCGTTGGGGTCACACACCGTTCCGGGTCAAAACTGACTTGGAATTTGGTCATGAAGACCCCGAATGGGGTCACCTTGACAAAATTCATGACTCTGAATGGGTCATATCTGACCCCATTTCTGGTCATTTCTGACCCGGAACGGTGTGTGACCCCAACGGACCCAGTTCCGGGTCAGTTCTGACTCGGATGTTTTAAGAGTGTGAGTAGGTCTGTTGTACCACAAAACATAATATCATACAAAATTTTGGCAATTAAGCGTAAAATATAAGGAGATATCATTGTTTATCTCAATAAACCGTAACTATATGAGACGGTTTAGTTTGGAAACATTTTTATTTTAACTATTGTTCATATTTTGTATATTAAACAATATTTAACATCGATTTTCCTGATTCAACTTTTTACTGTGATTTTTATCCACAACTCACATTTTAGAACCATTCTAAAGCACTAATGCTGGGTTTTTGTTTCATCTGCAAATGGTGAATTATGCCTTTAAAGTATCACTTTCATGACAGATAAAGGAATTAAGAACAATATGGTAGCATAACCAGCAGCACTAATGCTGGGTTTTTGTTTCATCTGCAAATGGTGAATTATGCCTTTAAAGTATCACTTTCATGACAGATAAAGGAATTAAGAACAATATGGTAGCATAACCAGCAGCACTAATGCTGGGTTTTTGTTTCATCTGCAAATGGTGAATTATGCCTTTAAAGTATCACTTTCATGACAGATAAAGGAATTAAGAACAATATGGTAGCATAACCAGCAGCACTAATGCTGGGTTTTTGTTTCATCTGCAAATGGTGAATTATGCCTTTAAAGTATCACTTTCATGACAGATAAAGGAATTAAGAACAATATGGTAGCATAACCAGCAGCACTAATGCTGGGTTTTTGTTTCATCTGCAAATGGTGAATTATGCCTTTAAAGTATCACTTTCATGACAGATAAAGGAATTAAGAACAATATGGTAGCATAACCAGCACACTATCTGTGACAATCTGGAATTTTTCATATGTATAAAAAAAGAGATCTAGTGATTTATGAATCTATGAAAACCTGTGATAATTTTGCTGAAGAAAATCATCAATTCGTCCTTATCACATTGACAACCCTGATTTGTACAGCGTACATATCCTATAATGGAGAAACTGCGTGTATGAACTGATTAAAGTAATTTATTTAGATCTGCACAAAATCAGAAAGAAGTTTACATAATGTGATAATTTTGACAAGAAGACACAGGAACATTCATTTCCTAAAATATTTGATGTGTGTTTAGAAAATTTGTATAACATTATCATGTTTCTTTCCTGTCTCCTCTCAATCTGCAGGAATGCACAGCGGGCTCCCCTGGTCCTCCTGGCCCACCGGGGCCGCCCGGAGAGCAAGGCGAGCCAGGTGCCCCGAGCAGCGTGTCCAAGAACTGGAGGCAGTGTTCGTGGTGGCAGATTAATGATGGTCAAGACTCCGGTCAAGTCTATGTGAGACGAAAAACGATAACCAATTTCAATTTCAATTTATCTTCATTATTCTCACAAATAGTACAGAAAAAACTATGATAAGTTATTATACAATACAAAAGTTGATGATGATGATGATGAAAGAGCATTTACATAGCGCCATTTATCTGTAGAAACATTCAAAGGAGCCCAGCTCCCACAAAGTGGGAGTTGTACAAGACACGAATTAAGAAAATTCACCGGAATGTACGGTAGTCTGTCTCGTTGTAAACAAAAAGGTCTGTACACATCCTTCTTATAGAGTTGAGCTATGGTCATAATACGAGAAAAGGGGGCCTGCGTAAAAGCAAGCTTGTACAGCCGCATATTTGTTTCTTGCAGGTGTCCAGATGGTCAGAAAAAAGAATTATTAGTTATATATAGCGTCTTTTGATATTCGAATATATATGTTTTGTTCTCTCCCGCTCTGATGTGGATACGAATTGAGTCCAATACAAGTATATAATTATTATCACCACATAACATAATCTTCACAAACATGACAAGCAGTATTGATGAAGGTCTTAATTCAACCATGGCGTTACATTCAAACGTCCTCGCTCCTGGCACGAGTTTATATACACGTGTTTCAAAATGATTATACGCATACACAGTCATGATGTCCCACAAGACAAAATTTCGTCATTCTTGCATGTCCTCTGGAAGTAATCGATATCATCAGCACTTTTTTTAACGAATGACAATGATTTGTTGATCATCTTTAACAATGTTTGTTTGTTTGTTTGTTTGTTTGTTTGTTTTTTTATGTACATCCTGTCTGATGTGAAGAATGTTTTAGAATAACTATATATAGCGCGTTTTTTGTCAAAAAAAAATCCAAAGTTGAGAACCTAGATACGGTTCAGTCAATCGTGGCTTTATTTCATGAGTGTGTGTGTGTGTGTGTGTGTGTGTGTACACAATAACGTATAATGTGTATAATGATTAATGAAAAGGATGGCTTCGTTTAATCTTGACGTAATGACAATACCTTATGGTGAGTTTGATTATCATCAAAATTATCCAAACATTTCCGTTCATAGTGGTCCTGTAAGATTAAATTGATTCATGTTGGATCACTATGAAAACTTTTACTGTCAAATTCTCACTGCGCAACATTAACCAACTTAGGCTACAGATTGTTTTCTACGTTTTATTTTTACTCGTCTGTTGCATTAAATTACAAACCACGGAATAAATCTCAGTGACAGGGTCATTTTGTTTTCGTATGCGTGTACACGTATAATCATGCTGTAACTAAATCGACTTTAATTTCAATCCTTAAACACAGACATGCAGTTTCACCAAGGAGTATTCGGACACGTACCTCTATGTGGCCTATTCGGGTAACCTCCGGGTGGCGTACAACAACCCGGCCTGCTGTCGGTGGTACTTCACGTTCAACAACGCCGAGTGTTCTGATCCGAACAGGATCGAAGCCGTGACGTACGCCGGTGGATACTCCAGCTATAACCTCCACCGTCCTCGTGTGTTGCTCGGTAAGCTGCATCCTCAAAAACTTGCAGATTCGAGTTCAAACGAGTCCAATATCTGTCATGTTTAAAGTAACTATATAGTACTTAGCACAAAACAGTACATCGAACGTTTAATAAAAAACCGGGGGGGGGGGGCGGGTAAGAGGGGTTTACAGAATTTATCAGTTTCGGTGATTTCCCAGAACACTATAAGTCGTATAGATGGATTCATTTGCATACATTGCATTCGACTTCACCAGTCTCCCATCTACTGCTTGCACATGAATCTTCACAATGGTAACGCCGGGATTGTTGTTGTTCTTGTTGTTGCTTGCGGGAATCCAAGACGAAGACACTTCATCCTTCATTATTTATATTAAAATAATTTTCATTGTAACGGCTTAGTATATAGTGCCAGCTTTGTAAGGAAGGGGACCTCCGGAAGATTTTCAGACTTGTACATTTGAACAACTTCAGATAAGTTGTGCTGAGTATAAGAGTTTTAGAATCTATAGTGACTGGGATGAGGAATGATAATGTTTTCAAAATTTATAACAAATTGCAATGAACAAGGATGATGACATGCAGCCTCACCATAAGAATGCATCAGTTAGGGCTCAGGAAAAAGAGCAACGGAAGAAGGCATGCATAGACTCTCCACAGGTGAAGTTGTTAAGCAAGCGGTATTGTAATGGAATTACACTGCTACATTTCTGAAAATATGTGAGGCTCCTAGATGTTGTCAACACTGTTCAGTATAGTTTGTTTAAAATTTTCAGATTATTGGTTTCTCTGCTCAAGGGCCACAATAGATAAAATCTATACATGGAGCTGTTGATTTATGTACTATACATCATGTGAAATTATGAAAATCATCTCGAATGCCTCTTTAAAGTTTCTGAAGAACGATTTTATAACTTTTGTTTTGTCTTGGTTTTTTTTTTTTCACAAACCGATGGGAGAGTTATGACACCACCGCCTTGTCTGATTTGCATTAATGGTATAGTGACTGATATCATAGCTTTGTTTTAATTCCATCATAAATTCGAGAAGGTATTTTCTGTGTTTGTGTGCGTGTTTATGGTTTCGATTCACTATAGGGTAAGAATCTTGTCATGCATCTTGTATTCAGGATGATTTTTGTTTAGTTTCCTATTTACTGCATTACATTTATACTTACTACTTCCATTTGTTCGTTTGTTTGTCAGGCTACTGCAAAGGGATCAGCTCCGGAAGCGTCACCGTTGGGTTCTGGGTCGGAGCTTGCAGTGGTTATGGAAACTATGACTGCTACACCGGTTGGAACAGCGCGAGTCACATCATGATTGAAGAGGTCACTCCATCACCCTATGATTAGACAAACTAACAAACAGACGGAAGCGAGAAAATATGGGATATCCTCGAGATGGTTCCCCATGCTAGATATGTTACATAACGATTATGATTATGCTTCCATTACTTCTACACTAGACATTCCATGCATAAGTTCAATGATAGCCTGAAGCAACATTCTGATTAAAATTCAGTATCTAATAACCTTAAGGGGATTTCCCGAAAAAAAAAAAATCAGTTCGTGTGTTCCCAATGTAGCGTCAATAATCATGAAATAAAAACAACATTCGAAAATTTCTTTCGTCGAGATGTTTTTCATTGCAACTGATTGACAAATTGCCCTACGTAAATAAGCACTAGAACACTGAACAATTCAGTGCTTATTTACGTTGATGTAGGGAAATTTGTCAATCAGTTGCAACAGCATTCGAGTCTATGCTAATTGGATAGTGACAACGAGAATTGGGCTGACGGAAGGACCGACAGACCAAAGATAGGGGCCTACTAACGGAACCTGCGGTATGGTTGATATTGAAAATTACATGGACCATCACAGTTTGGAGCTCAATTAAAGTGATCATTTTTTTCTTTCTTTTTCTTGTTTAGAAAGACCGTTTTGGAATTTCTGTAGGGCTCTACTTGTAGTATCCAATTCAACTGTAAGTATAAAAATATGTAAAAAGGGGTGAAGTTATAGACAATATTCACATCATTTAGTTTGAATGGAACTGTTGAGATAAGATGCATAAGGTCATGTGGCAATTATGTATCCTTTATTGTCATCGATATTATGTATACGGTCATCCCACTAGACCGACACCCACGAGTCATACAGCCCATGAGTTCGACACTAGGCAAATATAGCCCATGAGTTCGACACGAGGTAACAACAGCCCACGAGTTCGACAGATACAACACGGGGCTTAATATGTCGGTCTCGTGGGCCTTGTTAGCTTAGTGTTGAACTCATGGGCGGTATGACTCGTGAGCTGTATAACTCATGGGCCGTATGACTCGTGGGCCGTATGACTTGTGAGCTACATGACTCGTGGACTGTATGACTCATGGGCCGTATGACTTGTGAGCTATATGATTCGTGAGCGTATAACTCATGGGCCGTATGACATGTGAGCTGTATGACTCGTGGGTTGTATGACTCGTGGGTGTCGGTCTCGTGACGTGCACCCTATTCGTCTGACGCATCAATTATTCACCGTCATTAACTTGATCAGTACAATATTATGCAGTCCGTTCAACTTCATGATATAGTCATAATGTCTGAACAACGCAACATTCTCTTAATAAAGAAGTCATTCCATTTCTGAGAGATGAAAAAAAAAAACATTTACTTTTTAATCTCACTTCATTGTTGAAAGGTCTTACCCTACATTTCCGTTCAAACAACTTTTTTTTTTCACTACAGTCGTCCTGAAATATCGTTTAGATGTACAGTAGTGAATGACGTTAAACGTTTTTGAAAAAAGGAAAAGGAAGAAAAAAAAAAGGTAATTTTTGATGAGATTCTCCACGCTGTCCTATCCCACCTGTGCCAACATTTAAACAGAAGCATGTATTAACTACAAATATGACGACTTTCCACGTTCATTTGTAAAACATTTCGTTTCTTTTATAGCTCTATTATAGGACAAATTGTGAAAGTACAAAGTAATGTTACTTGATTGCGAAAGAGTTGATGTGATAAACTATTGATATAAGTTATAAGAACAAAGACAAAGACAATTGCAGTCTGCAGTAATTTTAACTCTTTACTTTGTATTTACGAAAATAATGCGCTTTTTCTTGCAGTATTAGATCGCTGTTTTCCATCGCTATACATATACTTTTTGTCACCATTGCAAAATATTCGTTATTTCTATTATTACAATAATAAATTCGTTCACATATTTTGTATCAATCTTTATGATTCGTCTTGCTTACAAATTGTTAATGATATGATGTTAAATGCATACTTTGTAATTGTATTTTATTTTGTTGGATGGATGGAAATAAAGCACACTTGAATAAGTCATTATTCATTAACCTTTCCATCATATCTATGTACAGTATAAGTATAAATACCGTGTGAATATATTTTTATATTGCATATATATAGGACAAGGTTGTCGTGGCAACCACGCAGAATATATATCATGTTAGTGCCAATATCAAACCGAACAATGTAACCATCGGTAGCTACAAATACCAAGTAAGAATTCGGTAAAGGGCATAGGCAGATATGTGTATATCTCAATTTAGATTAACAAATAAATCAATTATGCACATTTAAGATGTCGATTACTGAGATCTTTGGTGTTCTTTGCATCTGTATTCAAAAGAAAGAGAGAAAGAGAGAGAAAAAATGTTCCCATCTCACATTCACTTCTTGTCAAGAGAGAGACAGTGTATAGATAAAGCAACCACAGAATGTATTCCTACCTCAATATCATACTGGTGCATGTATATAGGCCTGCAAAATGCTATAAATCTGTGTCCTCGTGAATTCGTTTTGTTTTATTTTGATTTTCTTTTTACACGAAATTCCCCTGCGAGAATATTGTTAGTCTAATTACAGGTACATCATTAGACATTATAGTCTCATACTATCGGAATTGTCATCATTGGTTAAACTCGGATGCCAAAGGAGGAATCAAAATTAATGTCTTCCCCTACATGGTCACATTTAATAGTACATGTAGTAGTAATGATAATCGATAACACTACGTATATACGTATACAGTACAGCGGATCCAGAGGGGTCGCGCCCCCTTTATGTATTTAATTTTTGGTTAAAAAAAGGGGAAAAAAGAAATGAAACCCGGAAGTGACACAAGAAATATTAGTTGCGCCACCCCCTTTACAGAATTCCTGGATCCGCCCCTGATATGTACACTAAATGCTGACGTTTCTAAGTGCATTAATGCGGAAAATGTTAAATCAAAATACGGCATTATGTAAATATAATATAACAGCAAAATTAGATGAGTAATTAGATACGTTTTAAGCAATGATTTAAACTTATTTCGAATGTATTATAAAGAGGGAGTTCGTTCCAAAGAGATGGAGAAAACGTATGACAGAAAAGCCCTATCACCATCACGGGTACAGGTGCGGGGACCATGGGTTGATATTGCAGAGTGGAGGAAGAACGGAGAGAACGTGTTGGAGTGGAGGAGCGGAAAGAAATGAAGTCTTTGAGATAAGATTGGCCAACATTATTACCTGATTATCGTATAAACAGTGAGAAAGATTAGTTCGGGTATGATCTCTTCAGTTGATGTAGGCTTATTACACAATATTCCACCAGAGGGTCGCGCACAAAATGCTCATGCTCCGCCATTGTCTGGTATCACACAGGCTCAAATCTTTCTCGAGATCAGGGGACACATGGCGTGAAAGAATATTGCCTATCATAACAGACGAACAGATCATTACCGGGGGAGAACATTGACCTCGGTACAATATCTCCCGTCTCCAGTATTCAGTTTATATACAGATCTGCTATCCCATATGCCTCAATTGAAGTTTTACGCCAAAATGTTATAGCTACTCGTTGTTTTGATTGTTCGCTGAAAACGCTTTGCCTCACTTTCGAGTAGATATAAGCTGCAGTCGATACTTGTGCCATTGTAAAGGTGTGGCTCTTTCTCCACACGGGAGCAACTCACAAAGGCAGTCAATTATCGATTGCCTTGAAGAGACAGCGCCGACGATCACGAATAAGATTTTTCTTTGTTTTCATCCCGTTCATAGGAAGAGCACTAATGATAATTACGGCAACGGTCGTACATAGGAGTCACACAAATTCAAGACTCGAGGAATATACACCTTAATAGGAGCGAAGAGTGCACGGTGAACTTGGATTGTTTCGTTTACTGTATGGGAATATAGCATCCTGTAAATGCATGTCGGGGAGTTGTCTGAAAACATGAATACATTCACGTGGGAGTCGAAAATGTATCCAAAATGGCTTCGGATACTGCTGGTTATTTGCTGCCTCACCGCTCAAATTTGTGCTGGCCGAGAGCAGCCCGAGACTTATCGCCGTGAAGTCGTTCTTGAGGTAAGAGCAATTCCAGACAATGTGTTGTATTGTCTAGAGAAACAAGAACTTAATTACGGAGTTACCTTATGATTGGATACAATTTTTGTAATGGAAAGAAGCATCTTCACACTATAGATCTAGTATCTCTTCTGGTCAGTGTTTACCTGAATAAATTACCTGATGGAATACTTTAAATCAATTTGTGGTTGTAGTTATATCTTGGTTTATTTATTGCTAATTCATGTTTTCTGTCCGCTTGAAAAATATATATATATATATTGACAGTCTGCATTTACGAAATAGGGTGCACTAAATTTGAACAATGATCAAACACTTTGTATTTATACATAACCAGATATTGTATCCATAGAACACGACTGAGATGGCATACGAAACGGAATTTTCTTAAAAATAATTATGAGCAAGGATAACCGACAGGAGAAACAAGAAGATAGAAAGGAAAGCAGTTATACCAATGACAGAAGGTTTTCACATAAGTGTAGAACTGTTTTATGATTTTAAATTGGGCCTTTCATGAGAAGAAAAGTAATCGTAATCATAGGAAGTTTTTTTTTTTTATTTACAAGTTTACTTTCAGTGCATTGCCTTGTAGGTGAATTATAATCACGTAATTATCCCCTTCAGAACTGAGTGAGATGATACTTTACAGAATACCGTACCTTTCAAGACCATAAAAATTGTAGACATTGCTGTTATCATTCCAAGCAATATACCCATCGTAGCTGACGCATCTCACTGACTTACAAAAAATAGTATAGTCAGGACTTTAAAATATTGAGTCATATTATAATCAACAGAGAAAGTATTAGGACAGTCCTATACCATCAGACAAGGGTATATACACCCATGTCTTAATTTCAGAAATCAGCACTAGATGACCATGAACTTCATTCATGATAATCAACGTATAGTACGACGTATATTAGTAAATCAAACAGGGTATTTATTCTTTCCTTGTTTCCAAGTAATTTTCACCATTACATCTTAAAATCGGCCATCTAATTTGCAAGGCGTCTACTATAGTATGGCAGTGTTTTCATTACGTCTCTGAATATTTCCTCGCGCAACTCGTTATATGAAAACTCAACGGCTTACGTGGAACGAGTCATAAACCGTTAAAAAAATGTGCACTCTTATTCGTAACTTCTATTTCCGCAAAATCTGGGGCCCGTTGCATAAAAGTTACTATTATGGTAACCTTGCCATCCAATGGTAACTACCATGGCAACGATACTCAACAGCCAATCAAAATCAAGAATTCCATGGAAGTTACCACTGGGTGGCAAAGTTACCTTATATGATAGTAACTTTAATGCAACGGGTCCCTGGTGTGTGTGTGTGTGTGTGTGTGTGTGTGTGTATGTGTGTGTGTGGTTTCTTTTTTTATGATTCTAATCTGGATAGTTTTGGAGTATGCCTCTGACATTCACTTACAAAACATGACATGATCAATAATTCTTGTATTTGTTGTTGTTGATGATGATGATGATGATTGTAGCCGGCGCGTGATGGCCTAACTTCTATCCTCATTTTAGCTGTATCAGTACATAAGTCACATAATCGAGTATTTGTAGAGAATCTGTATAGCTTTACCTACGAGTTTACATAAAACCCGAGTTCCTGTAGGATGTGTGTGTGTGCGTGTATATTGTGTATATATATATATATATATATATATATATATATATATATATACTCCCGTGGGGTATATTGTATATATACCCCGTGGGGTATTGCAAAAAGGAAGTTGTGAGGTATATGGGTATTTAAACGGGTTAACACAGGTCGATGTGTGCATCTAAAAGTAGTATTTATAGGCTTGCTATGATAACGTGCATGTGTTTCGCAGTGGTTTTGTTTGTTTGTTGTAAATGCTATCTTTTTGTGCTATAACTGTATACGATGGGGAAAAAGGCAGTGAATACCTTTCCTCGATTCATTTTTGCCATGCATGCAGGAATGTACTGCTGGAACCCCAGGGCCCCCTGGCCCGCCGGGGCCACCAGGGGACGAAGGTGAACCTGGTGCTCCTAGTACGGTGTCCACAAACTGGAGACAATGCTCTTGGTGGGCCATCAACGACGGGCAGGACTCGGGACAAGTTAAGGTATATTGAAACAAGTAACTTGCTAAAAGCATGTGACAATTAAGGCAAACACATGATGACAGCCGTATAGGCCAAATCCCCGTTGTAACGATCTCGCTTACAACGAGGTACCGCTTTTAACCTAGTGAATTCGGCGGTCCCTATTTTTTACTGGTCTCTTCTTTATTAGTAGGCCCACGTTTACAACGAGACATTGATTATAACTTGATGAAATGGGAGACCTATACCTATAACGAAGTTTGTCACCATCGATTCATTTGAAAGATGTGGTGCATTGTTCTATAAAAGCTTCTAAAGCTAATTATGTCTTATTCCATCATGTAAAACGTAATGTGCAATCACATGTATTGCGAGCAGGTCGCATTTTGGGTGTTTTCTTTCGCGTTATCAAGAGGAGTAAGCCTATACAACCGCAAACATGTATCAAGTTATGACACGACCTTACAGTCAGGTGAACGAAGTGCAAATTTCTGGGTTGCTAGGCGGACAGCAGGACATCTGCTCCTGTACAGTATAGGCCTGAGTACCACATCCAGAATGTCGATGTCGATGTCGATGTCCTTTGCATCTTACAGACCAGTATCACACTGAAAGCACCAGATGATCCTATCCATATATTTCTTAGAGCGTTTTACATTCATCATGATTGTGCAAAAGGTGAAAAGGGGTATGCCTATTTCCCTTTACCAAGTGACCGTCATCATTTTGGTTCCAGTTCTCAAGGATCATTATTCCTAAGGTTTGTTAATCCGAAAATGAAATGAAGTTAGTCATTTAGACCGTTTATCATTCCGAATGTTCGTTAATCCAAAATGAAATAAGGTTCGTTGTTCCAAGGAAAGGTTCGGTAATCCAAAAATGAACGTTATTTTGAAGGCTTCTAAATCCGAAAATGAAATAGGTTCATTGTTTCCCAGGTTCGCTAATCCGACAATTTATGAAATGAGCTCCGTTATTCCGAAGGTTCGTTAATCTCAAAAATGAAAGAAGGTTTGTAAGTCAGAAGTTCGAAAGTATGCATCGTCTTTATCTTCTTTTTTTTCGGATTAACAAACCTCTATGTCTACGGAATTTGTGTTCTGCAGAATAACGAACCGTCGGAATAACGAACATGACCGTCATCTCCTCTTCCTCCCCCCCCCCCCCCCACCCCCACCCTCCAAAATCATTTCCATACAGACATGCAGCTTTACAAAGGAGCACTCGGACACATCTCTTTATGTCGCCTGGTCGGGCAACCTCCGGGTCGCCACAAACAACCCGGCATGCTGTCGGTGGTACTTCACTTTCAACAGCGCGGAATGCTCCAACCCGAATCGGATTGAAGCTGTCACATACGCCGGCGGGTATTCCAGCTACAACCTCTTGCGTCCTCGAGTGCTGCTTGGTAAATAGATAAGACAAATTACCCTGGGCAACAACCCTTGTCCAATATCCGGACAATGACCTCTCTATGATAAAGATAATCCCGAAAATATGTATGCTCTAGAATGGTTCTTGTGGCAATGCACTGCAGTGTTATAATGAGGCGATTCATCATTATCAATAATCGATAATTGATTACAGTGTAGTTGCCACTAGCCAAATAAGCAAAGTAAATTTCCTGGAATCTGGTAGGCACATTTCTTCTGATCCCGATCATGTTTTGTTAGTATGAGCCCACAGACTATTGACAGAAATATTTTACGACTTATTGTTATCATTATTATTTTTTAGTGTTAAATTTTGCATAAAATTCAGCGATCAGTTCTATAATGAAACTGTGTCATAAGACAGTGTAGGCATACAGTTCATTAAATCAAATAAATTAAAATGAAGAATTTTGATCTCATGAAAAGTAAGTTAAAGGAAAGTTTTATTGTACAAATAAAGTGAATAATGAAAACTTTCACACTGCAGTATAAATACCAAGACACATTTTACCTATTTCTCTGATGCAGTTTTATGCTACACGTGCATTGCTAATTCTTTAAGTTTAAATTTTGTTTAAAAAATAATCAAAAATATCCTCATGTCGGAAAGCAGCCTCGAAATTATATACATGTAACATTGACTTTATTTCACACACACTTACAGGTTACTGTGATGGCATTAGTGCTGGCAGTGTGGAGGTGGGGTTCTGGGTCGGAGCTTGCAGTGGTTATGGAAACTATGACTGCTACACCGGCTGGAACAGTGCGAGCCACATTATGATAGAAGAGGTCACACCCTCACCATATGGCTAGGGTATCCATTAACATGACCAAACATACCAAAAGTACACCACCATTATCAGTCTGACGATGATTGAATATACTGTTTACATGTATGTATGAATATATATATATATATATATATATATATATATATATATAGTGTATATATACATGTATTACCCATTGTATATACATATATATATATATATATATATATATATATATATATATATATACATATACATATATACACGTATATCTATAATATATACATATATATATACACATACATATTATGTTCCATAAGTTGAGAACACCCTTATGCTCAACATGGACATTGACATCAAAGAGTCATCAAGGTATATAAAAGAATGCATGCTGATAATAGTAGATTTGTGTCATGAAATACACAGTACTTATACTTTTTATTTCAAAATACTTTCTGTACCTGAGATTCCTACATTTTGGAGGCTCTTGTGTATATAGAAGCCATTTTCATGTCATTTTCTACTTGATGCATTTCTACAAATAGTGTTTCCTTCCAGTAGATCATCAGTAGTCATATATACTTGCAGTCTGTAAAGCTCAGAACCATGCTTTCTGTAGACTGTATGTATGTATATATATATATATATATATATATATATATATATATATATATATATATATATATATATATATATATGCCAAGTCCTCTATCACGGCATTATTGGCAACAAATCATTTGAATGAAGAGGGCATCAAACATGTGAAGTACAGTAGTTGTTACTTGTTATCTAGTGCTTGTGGTTGGTTGGGACAAAGGTAAGGTCCATGACCCCTCCTCCCTTTTTATGAAAAGAATCACAGGACAGAACACTCAGAAAGTCACAAGTTTCTAGTGAGGCTATATTTCATTCAACAATTTTTGACAGCTCCTGTAGAGCATAAAGGCCGGGGCTGCATTACATACAGTGTAGCAACCTTTTCTATGTCTTAAAACATACCTTTTATTCATTACTTCATCGAAGAGCTTTCAGAAAGCATGTACTCAATTTCAGGATGCAAATTGTTCCAGCATTCAGTGTGAAATAATGTTCCTGCACTTTTCTTCACATTTCTTTTGAGTACTTGAGTTGTCTTGTAATCACCATGATACAAGAGCAGTCGATAAGAAAATGTTTGCTGTCAGTTTGGTAATGAATATGAGTCAAAGCGCAATGCAACAGTCCAACATATTCACCTCAAGTGATAGAATCTTAAAGCTACAGTTTTGCTTTGTTTGGGTTTTTTTCTTTGTCTTGTTTTTGGTTCTCATGAAATAGGGGTTGTTCTCATTGGTGTAATCCTTGTCAAAACTTTCATGATTATCTTCACATGTAAGATTGTTAGAAAATTACGTAACTGCCATGTAAATTTTTGTACCTGTGATGTGTATAATGCAGATTGTACACTTACTATTTTGTTTCATCTCTTCTTATTGCCAAAAAGTAGAATAGATCATCAAACAAACTGAATAAAATGTAAAAACCAACCTCCTTGTTCCAAATGTGGATTCATATTAAGTGTGACCACGATGAAACCATACACGACTAATAAATTTGTATTACACCAGATATTAGCAGTACAATTGTATTTGGATTTCAAATGACAAAATAATTATTTGTTAATGTTTTGGTTGTTAGCAAGCTAGCCGCCTTACTAAAACAGCAAATTGCCAACATTTTACCTTTGTCAGCATAATACCTACAGCCGTATACCAGCAAAGGGGCAGCTTTTTACTAGAGGATATTTCAGGACAAGTAGGACTTAGATACAGTGTATTCCCAAGGGCTTACAAAACATGACTATTGCACAAGTCTTCTTTCTTGCACCATCTACATATGCAAAACATAAGTAACTTCAGTACTGTTCATATACATACGACTTATGGAATTGTATGCAAAATATACCTTTAGTACTGTTCATATACATATGAGTTCCTGAATTCTATAAACTATAATGATTTTTTTTATTGTAAAACTGACATAAGCATTTCCACTAACAAAATAATCAAAGAAATACTCCATGTACAAAAATCAATTGTGGTTAATATTACTTCATACCATACATACCTTACTCAAAACATTTTAAGGAGCAATGTGACTGCTCATTCTGTGCTATAAAGGACTCTTTCCTCCAAGATGCAAATTGCAGACAGCTGAATGCCTTATCCACAAGCCCTCCTAAACAGCCTCACTATTCATTAATTACAGTAAATGAATTTGTGGCAATGAACAAAGACCTGTGTCTTTTTCTTTTTAAGTGGATCTGAATAACAAATTCCTTTTGCCGTTGCTATCACCAAAAGACTGCAATTGAAAACATACAAGTGGCACATTTTAAACATTGTATCATATCTAACATTATTTCAATTCGACCTTTCGACCACATTTTGAATGAGCAAAGTCTGGCAGTGAGTGGAATTCTCCGAAAATCGTCCTGCAGTTTACCACCGAAAATGTTATTCAGGTATACTACCATTCATCAGTATATTGATGTCAAAAACTGATTTAAACTAGAAATATCACTGAAGGTGATTAATACCCCCGCCCCGTGACGACAGTCTTACCCAAGGAAATTACAGCACTTGGTGAAAACATGCATTGAAGACAGTATTCCCACCAAGACCAATGTGTGTGCCACATTTCATGAGCTTCAGTCGAATACAGAGGAAGTAGTTCAATCTGCAAGATCTTTCCTTGATCTTCTGCCATTTATATGCCGTTACCATGGCAACGCAGCTTCCGACACATCCGAAAAATATGTCTTCCACATCTTCCCACCAAGATCAAGGTGTGTGCCACATTTCATAAGCTTTGGTAAAAAAACTGAGGAAGTAGTTAAATCCGCAAGATCTTTCCTTGATCTTCTGCCATTAATATGCCGTTACCATGGCAACGTACTTTCGGGTACTGTCGAAAAATGCGTCTTGCACATTTACAACCAAAGGCACACATCTGTACCAAGTTTCATGGAAATTGGGCAAAAACTGAGGAAGTAGTTTGCAACACAAAATTTTCCATCATTTTGGCTCATAATATGTGAGCTGTTACCATGGCAACATCTTTTTGTCACTGTCAAGAAATGTGTCATGCTGACTTATATCCTAAGACAAACATTCAATATGAATTCCATGAGAATTGGAAGAACACTGATGAAGCAGTTTTGCCATGAAGCATTTTGCCCTATATTTTACCAATAACATGCCGTTACCATGGCAACGCACTTTTTGCCACTGCGGAAATATGTGTCTTGCACATTAACGTATTCAGATGAACATCTGTACCTAATTTCATAAAAATTGATCAAAAAATGTGGGAGGAGTTCGCGACGCAAGATTTGTACCCATTTTTGCCCATAATATGCCGTTACCATGGCAACGTACTTTTGGGTACTGTCAAAAAATACGTCTTGCACATCTACAACCCAAGGCACACATCTGTGCCAAGTTTTATGGGAATCGGTTGAAAACTGAGGAAGTAGTTCGCGACGCAAGATTTGCAACGGACCGACCGCCCGACCGCCCGACCGTCCGCTGATTCCTATATACCCCCTTCAAACTTCGTTTGGCGGGGGTATAAAAAAAAAAAAAACATCCTGTATATGGATAGCATGAAATCTACATTAAACCATCATTAGTGCTCACCTTGTCGTTGCCAGTTGCATAAAAAATATATATGGGACTCTGAGACATGGTGATTTGCAGTAGTCCTCAAGGCACTTTGATATTCCTATGAGCAGGTTTTTGGAGTAAAGTATTTTGCAAACATCACTTTTTAACACAGACTTGGATGTCAAAGACAAAGATTCTTTTTGCAAAAATACCTTACAATGTATGATTAACTGAACAGACATTATATTGCAAATATTCTTCACTTCTTGGTACATTCCTGAAGTAAAGCAAAGACAGTTTGTGTGTGTGGGAGAGAGAGAGATAGAGAAAGTGAGAGACAAACACATTCAAAATGCTACCAAAACAAAATACTTTTAGCATAAATGATACACTGTATGTCACAGTCACTCTTTTCTGGTGTTAGCATCTGCACACATACTTTCTATCCAACATTATACACAAAGCCTCCTGAGAGTGAAGGTCCGAACATACTTAGCTCTGACATTGTACATATTTACAGCAAACCTCTAGCACAGTACAAATATCTAGCTTGATTCTGAGTTGTACTTACCTTCATTGCAATGGCACAAAACAGAGTCCCTGAATTCAACTTGCTGGTAACCTTTGCAGACTTTTTTTTTTCCCACAGCAATTGCATCTGGCAGTCAGTTATAGTGAAATGGGCTTCAGCTGACTGCCCATTCCTGACCATGTAAAAGGAAGGTGTACATTACCTGCTACAAAGTTTATAATATATTACTCCACACAACATCTTTAAATTCCACAACTTGACAAATGTATAATGTTGTTTCTAGGCAAGTGAAGTAATCAACTATAGGTGAAATTGAGTGATGATATCACAGTCATTGTTATGGCTTAGTGCTGGTTCACCACACAAGATACCCTCACACAAGGCTTTGTGCAATGGGTTAAAACCGCGTACGAGAAACGTTAGCAGTCATTGTGTTCACAGATATTTGGATTACTTGAGGCTGTTTAGAATCAGTTTCCATGGCGATGATGTCACACTGCAGTACTCTATACCTGAATACTTGCACTTGGAAAGACGAAGCTTTTAACCAATGTTTTCTGGGATTTGATATCCCCCTGTGCACTTGAATCTAGACTAATCGCTATTCCTGATCCACATCTGGCACTGGTCTTCGAGGACATCTCTCTGTAAATCACTGTTGCAAATGTGGTATTACAAGAAGCGTGCTTAGTCTACATTCAAGGCAGTGAAGGCCTTAAATCCAAAGGCTATTGAAGAAGGAAAACATACAATGTATAGCCTGTGAGAAGTTTGCATCAGGGGCCTGCTTTGCAAGATATCGCCATGGGTTCACAGTCATCATAGAGGCGTAGATGGGGGTTGTCTAGCTCATCCTCCTCGATGCATGCACAGCGCCATTTGTTGGTGCCCGGGTTGAAGAGCTTGCGAGGCACACCAGTCCACTCTCGGCTAATCCCTCCGCTAAAAGAATGTAGAGAAGGCAGAAATAATACAGAAAATATCTAACATCAACCAAAAGAATTTGATTATAAGCTATAATCACTACAGTGCACTTCTGTTATTACAAACACAGTTATAACAAAAATCTTCCTCCAACAAAGTAAAAATTCAGGTTCCAGAATTACCATCCACATGTCTATTTATGCACTTTTATTGCTTGGCTGTAAAAAAAAAAAAAAATCAGTATAACGAAAGAAAACTGCCAGTCCCAAGGACTTTGTTACAATGGGAGTTGCCTGTCTTTGATGACTTTACAGATTTCAGGTTGACCAACGTAAATAATGACATGTATAAGGGGGAAAAAAAAGCAAATCTTTCACATATAATCAAACCTTCTATGCTAATCCTGAAGTTGAAAAAGGAGTGATGATGATTACTTCACTTACATCATAGAATGACTGACTACTGGCAACTGATGATATATTGTACACTTGAAATATTTAGACAGGCAAACTTAAAATATGTATCGGCATAAAGTACAATGATACATTTTTTGTAGTAAATAGAGAATTACAATTGAAAACAATATATATCAGCTCCTACAAGTTTCCTTGATTTTTTCCAAACAAGTTGAAGAAATTCCATAATTTTGACATTGAATATGATAACCCCAAAGAACTTGCAACTTACTGCAAACACAAATGAAGATTTGCCCCTTTCATCATTATGAAAACATTTAGGCAGCCATGACAGATGTATCTAATCATTAGTCAAAACACTTGACATCAAAGCAGGCTATTATCAAGAGGAGCCGCTAGCCAGCACAGACCAATGCAGGAAGAGTTACAGAATTCTCAATCAACAGAGCCTCATACATGATGGACTCACTGGTTCTTTGCACCATTTTAATCAATGCCCTAAACTGGCTCTTCATTGCTTCCTTGCCATTTTTCAGAATAATAGGTAGGATCTGGAAAGAAATATCAAGACATAAGAGAGAACCGTTAACTGAGCACCATACTTGCCTCTTCTTGGAGCACCAGACACGAAGGCCAGCCGCCTGGGTCCATTCCGAGTTGCAGAATGGGAAGCGCCTCTGATAAGCAGCTTCATCTTCCTTGAGTCTCTCTCCTTCCTGAATCATCCTCTGTGCCTCCAGCATGCTGGATGTTGGGTAGCCATGGCTGTCATAGAAGTGACCACTGAGCTTTCCTGTGGGAAGACAATTGTACTTATTGATAAAGCCATGTTTTAATTAAATGCAAATCAAAACACAACAGAACAAAACAAAACAAAACAAAACAAAATGAACAAAACAAAACAAAATAAAATATAATATAATAAAACAAAAAAAACAAAAAACAGGGGAAAAATTGTATGTCACACTATCAACAAATATTGGGGTGGAAATACAAGATAACTTACCCACATAATTATACTCCTTTTTAAAGAATTTCACCCAGTTCTCTAGATCCACCATTTGCTGTGGTGAAAGTCCACTGACATCAGGTGTTAATCCTTCCTCCGTAAAGTCCCCAGAGATGTATGCCTTTGAGCCATCTCGGGCTGCAAAGAAGTGGTAACTTCCACCAGGAGCATAGTGCCTGGCTCCTTTCTGCACATCAAACACTTTCCCCATAATGGCCAGATAGAGACCAGGGCTGTCACTGCTCCCGTCGTAGCGGTCCAGCTCCTTTTCAGTGAAGATTCTGGTAATAGTATCAGTGGACATCTCTTCCTCTTGTCCAAGGTCTGCACTAGAATTATCCTCCTTGATAAACAATTGGATTATCTTGGACACAATGCCTTGGACACTATTGTCATATAACGCATTTCTAGCTCTTCCTGGCTCCAACACAATGATGATACATGCAATAATTGCCACTAAGATTCCAGTGATGATTCCGAGGGATGCCATCATAGGTCCATTAGATGTACCTAAAACACACAAGGAAAAACAAACTACCGGTATAGATCATACCAACAAATCTGAATTTTCTGGAACATCATTTTTCTCAGTAGCACTCATGTTGTGATTGATTACAAAGATTTCTAGTAAGCAGAAATATGGAAGATCCTCTTTTCTTTAAAGGTATATTCCTGTATTGCACTGAAACTCTTAACCCCATTGCGGGGTACTGTAACTCGTAACAGCCCAACATGTACATGTTGGGGCCGCTGTTGCGGTTATGAAACTCTGTAAACGTCCTTCATTTATAGGGTCGCCGTGCCAGTGCGGTGAGACCAAAGAGATTATACCACAAGAGGGCACAGTCCAGAAGCGGAGGCGGCTGAGCAAGGGAGCTGCCATTTTGCGTTGTAGGAGCTGCCATTGCTCGGATCCTGTACATTTATTGAACAGTAGATGGCAGCATACTGTTAAATGCGCTCGACTTGAATATTCGACACAGTCAGCTTTTCACCATTTTATAGTTACGTCACAATGCTCAAGACCCAAGTATTAAATCATAATGTTTAAGTGTCATAATGTTGCTGATGTTGTTTGATTTTGATGATGTAAGTGGATATGACAGGATATTTACGCGAAACAAACGTCATAATGCTTCAACTACTCTCTCGTCTACACTCAAGTTAACATTGTTTATTTTGTGAAAAACAAAATGTATGGACTCTAGAATCTACAAGATGGTTCAAATGATGGATCATTGTAACGTTAGAAACTGATATCCAAACAATCAACCACACTGCGTTTCTGAAAAATAAAGTGTCATAACAAATAAAAAAATAGAAAAGCACTCTGAGAGCGCAGACCTCCACCAAGCACGCAGCTCATTTCCACCACTGATCTCGTTCTTCCATAGAGATATCAGTGATTTCCACCCATACGTACTTACAGCATTGTGTGCTGAAAGTCACCCGATTTCCCAATATAGAACTTATAAGCCTTTGTTACATCATAAACCCTCAGCTGCATGGCGCGCCTCACCCTAGCAGAAACTAGAGTCTTGAGTACAGGTACAATGTAGAGCACGCACTTTAGTGTGCGCATGCAAACCTCACATATGCGCAGCCTGAACTTCCAGGACTCAAGTTCATTGACCCTACAAACCTGCCAAAATATCAAAAATGCTTCATAAATTCCCCAAAAGTTCTCGGATCACTACCAAAATTTAATCATCTGTTACTTGTATCATTCTAAACCTTTCCTGCAAGTTTCATCCAAATCTGTTGACTACTTTTTGAGTTATTTTGCACACGGACAAATAAACAAACAAACAAACATTAAACTTTACACGGTAACGAAAACATAACCTCCTCCCTTGGCGGAGGTACACTGTCAGTCCAGGAAACCCGCTCATGATGACCGCTCCCCCGTACGAGGACTGCCCCGCCTCATGAGGACCGCCCGCACACCTCATGAGGCCCCTGGGGGAATGCCTCAAGAGGACCCCTATTCACTTCTTATTCATCTCACATCTGACGTATAAATTGTCGCAACTTTGCACGGTGATTTTTTGTTACACACACATGTCCACGATCCGTGATGAAAAGAAGAAAAAATCCTGTCTGTTTTTGTCTTCAAAAATCGAGTTTTATTCAACCGATGCAGAGCGCCCATCAAAACACGGGCGCCAGCGTGTTCGCACAATGCAAGACTGCCGCACCTAGCGGCCTGATCTGACTAAATATTTTCGGTGCTTTTTTCTGCGGCTCTCACCTCACCGCGCGCAAATCAGCCTCGTGAAGCTGAAGTCTGACATCTTTTTACACAAATTTGTAACGAGAAAAATAAAATCAGTACTAACCTGATCTTGTGCATATATTCCAAATTACTATTCCACACTGATAGAGTAGGTGGGTACTCCAGTTTCTTAGCAAACTAATCACTTTGTAAGTATGATGGGTTCACTTTCTTCGTCAATTCCGCCGTCCGCTAAACTTTGGGCGCTTTTTCTGGAATCCCGCGATGAGACGTCACATCACATCACGCATCCCCATTAGCACATACAGACAGCGCGCAAGCTGTGAGATTTTCAGAGCGAGCTTGCGCACGCACCAAAGGATACTGCATCCCCTGGTGCGTGCGCAAGCTCGCTCTGATAATCTCTAAGCTTGCGCGCTGTCCGATGTGCTGGATGCGTGATGTGATGTGACGTCGCACCGCGGGATGATTCCAGGAAACCGCCAAAACTGGCCAAAGGTTAGCGGAAAGGGCGGAATTGACGAAGGAAGTGAACTCGTCATACCTACAAAGTGATTAGTTTGCCAAGAAACTGGAGTACCCACCTACTCTATCAGTGTGGAATAATAATTTGGAATATATGCACAAGATCAGGTTAGTATGGTAGGTGTTCAACCCACTGACCGGGTCTATAACGACCGACCGCGCATTATAATGGCATTGCGCGTACAGAAAGAAAATGTACGCATGGGACTACGCGCAACCGTGTTCGATTCTTCACTGGGCTACGCTACCGAGTAAAATGTGGCGAAAACAACTAAGTATTCCCTCTAAATTACCGAAATTTAGCAAAATCGAATAAGGTTTATCGTGTAACTACATATAACTAGGCCTACCTTTGCTGACTCGTTGTTAGATGTAGAGTATCCTTCCGTAATAAATTTGACGATTTTGACCGCAAAATTGTCACCGCCGCTTGTACGATCGTGCACACACGTTACACAAATTTGGTATACACATGACATAAACATTTTGTCGCCCGCTACGACCGTACGAGTTAATACAGAAACGAGAAATGAATGTGAAAAAAACAAACCGACTCATCTAATTTATTTCAATTACGATGAAAAGTTTCCTAATGAAAATCAAGTCAAATTCATCAAACAGTCCTTCAAAAGTAATATCGAAGGATTCAAAATATATTCAAATATTATTGGGGAAAAAATGACGGCTAGAAAAAAACAGCGGCCTGTCGAAAAAACGCATTTAAGTGCCCTTTATTAACGTATTGTCATGGTGGTCGGTAGAAATGAGCAGGGCAACTGAGTGCGGAAAAAATGACACCCCACGCGTTCGAAGCCGCCATCTAAGAGCGCGTACCTCAGATCGCATTTTCAGTGCGCGCTTGTGAATCCGGAGTATTTTCTCCACACGTGAGTAAAATTTCAGGCAAACTGTGGGATTTTTCACGTTTCTATTGATAGAAAAACGTTAGGTGTCCGGTATTATGAACACCCAACCATACTGATTTTATTTTTCTCGTTACAAATTTGTGTAAAAAGATGTCAGACTTCAGCTTCACGAGGCTGATTCGCGCGCAGAGAGGTGAGAGCCGCAGAAAAAAGTACCGAAAATATTTAGTCGGATCAGGCCGCTAGGTGCGGCACTCTTGCACTGTGCGAACACGCTGGCGCCCGTGTTTTGATAGGCGCTCTGCATCGGTTGATTGAAACTCGATTTTTGAAGAAAAAAACAGACAGGATTTTTTCTTCTTTTCATCACGGATAGTGGACATGTGTGTGTAACAAAAAATCACCGTGCAAAGTTGCGACAACTTATATGTCAGATGTGAGATGAATATTAAGAAGTGAATAGGGGTCCTCTTGAGGCATTCCCCCGGGGGCCTCATGAGGCGTGCGGGCGGTCCTCATAAGGCGGGGCAGTCCTCGTACGGGGGAGCGGTCCTCATGAGCGGGTTTCCCGGACTGATTACTCCAGATACGATATGAGAAGAGAAGATGTGACTTGAACATAGACTTAGTTACAAATGTAGATCCAGCTGCCTGGATGTGAGGGTGCACTCACTGAACTCAATGAGTTCAGTGGGTGCACTCGACTCCCTCTTCAATTCTGGACGCCTCGTTTGTTAGACAGAAAGATCCGTCTGTCCGGAGGACTCTTTTTATATTTTGCCATTAACGCTGTCCTCCGTATACGGAGAGGATCCGTGAAGCCAGACGTAGTCTCCGCGGAACATTCCCCGACGGACAGATACAGCTTATACAGACCGATCTTTCGGTCAACTCGTTTGTACGCACGCTTATCATGATGGATGATGGCGACTGCCTACTCGGCTACGTACTGGGGTAAAACTTTACTGTAAACTAAATTTATAGACCTAAAATTCATAGATAGACTATAATAAATGACAATTTAGCATTACACGTCTAGAGTCTAGATCTATCAGTCATGTGTCTTCAATTTACCTCTTGCTTGCTAGTTACACATCACATAGAAATGAAGATACTTACCGCACAGTATTTACGCAGACCTGCATACTAACTGGTTCACAAACAACATTCACAGTTCCGAAGTTGCTCATGTGGGCTGCCATGTTAGACTCTTTCATTCAAAGTATATACTCTGGATTCAGATAAGTATAGTATTGTTCTTATTTTACCCCCCAAAAAAATTACAATTAAATATTTATTTATTTTTAATGTCTTTAATGTATTTTTTATCATTACTAAATTATTTAGATATAGTTTTTTTGTAAAATTATAAAAAGTTGGACCAAGCCTGCACTCTTGACTTGCTTTCCTTTTCGTCTGCACTTGCACTGTACTAAACTCCGCTCAGTGGTGGTAGGCACACGCAACACTGACGCGCCGTCCCATCTCATCTCGGTTTATGTTGAACGACTCGTCATCTAAGCATATAGGCCGCAGCTCAGTTAGAAGTCGAAGAACACCAACTTTCTCAAGTCAGATATTTCGCAGGAGGGATCCTTCCTTGAGAATATGGCAACACCTGGACCTGGAGTGATTGGAGCAGGAGGTACAGGGGGCAATGCTACTGATACAAGCTGGAGAGTTCCACAATTCAGACAAAAAGTTGTGGCTCAAATGTACGTCCCCGGTCTTATTCTAACGTTAATCTTATTCTTATTAAATTAATATTCAAACTTCATTAGTTATTCAACGTTAATGTGTTCCATGAAATTCTTCCTTGCTTTGTTTCTGTCTGTATTTTTGGATCGTGTATTCACTGTTTCTTAATCTGTTTATTTAATTGATTAATGCAGAAAGAAAACATTGCAGATGAAATTTGAAGTAACACCGTGCATGTCAGTTCGGGAAACCCACTCACAAGGGGGGCCTCTCCTTATAAGTAACCCATCCCCCTTTAAAGTAACCCCGTCCCCCTTATAAGTAACCCCCGGGGCACTCCTTATAAGGAGTCTCCACGCTTTTTTGCAATGCAACGCGAAAATGAAAGGACTGCGGCAATTCGCTTGATTATGTCCATAAAGCTTCACAAGTTTCCTAGTTACTCACGAAATTTGAGCAAAATCGGTTTTGAGGCATCATATCCAAAATCATGGATTTAAATGCGATGTCAAACGACCCATGCGAATGCTGAAATGCGAGCGATTACTGGCGTGAGTGTCGCCAGGCGCGGCGGCGCGGCAATGCTTGAGTGCAGACGTGGCGACTGAGTGCTCAGTCGCCACGTCTGCACTCAAGCATTGCCGCGCCGCCGCGCCTGGCGACACTCGCGCCAGTAATCGCTCGCATTTCAGCATTCGCATGGGTCGTTTGACATCGCATTTAAATCCATGATTTTAGATATGATGCCTCAAACCGATTTTGCTCAAATTTCGTGAGTAACTAGGAAACTTGTGAAGCTTTATGGACATAATCAAGCGAATTGCCGCAGTCCTTTCATTTTCGCGTTGCATTGCAAAAAAGCGTGGAGACTCCTTATAAGGGGTGCCCCGGGGGTTACTTATAAGGGGGACGGGGTTACTTATAAGGGGGACGGGTTACTTATAAGGAGGGGCCCCCCTTGTGAGTGGGTTTCCCGAACTGATGTGGCAGATGTTGCACTTACACAGATTAAAGTTACATTAATCGTGTTAATTGATGGGCAGCTTTTGTTAAGTGTAAATTTAGTAAACTTTTAAATAGTAAATGCACACCATGCCATACACCTCCCATTTCCTTCCATTATTTGTCGATAAAAATCCATGGCTATCAGAAATATTGGTAATTGAGATGGACCATCTGATGAGTGATGGTTTCATGAAATTTCAAAGCCAGTTTTGGATAAAAAGTGAATGATATATGATATGTACGTAAATTTTAGATAATTCTGTCTCAAAAGTACACTGATCACGGGCTTTCTCGTAGCACGATCGATCACCGATTATGCAGAAGAGCGACATTATTATACACAACCATAATCGTTCATTTATTTAGTTAACGGCCACTTGTTTGGTCTTGCCCACGATAATTACGCCAGCTTGACAGTATAAAAAGGGGGAAGAAAAGGAGTGATCATCTTGTCTTTGCATATGGTGCATGTTTTGCTGTTGTTGTTGTTTCTTAATTTTCTCCTGCATGAAATTGCTGCTACCTACGTTGTATTAAAGGATCAAAGGATAACAATGTCCAGTGTTCATGGTGTAGTAAAAGTAAAAAGAACAAAAAAGAAAAGAAAAATGATAGTGAATGCATTACCAGTAAGATCAAAAGTAGGCCTATTTTCATAGTACAAACAGAGAACTTGAGAGCTACTGTGCATGATTCTGTGTTCATATGATATTCTGTATGCATTCTGTATGCATTTCTGTGCTTTGTTTCTCCATCTTCAACACTGTACACTCTTAGGATGAAAACAAAGTTGCCACTTTGCAGGCCAATCCTCAAGTTTTGATTAATTGGTTTTAAGTTGTACAACAGAATCTTTTGTGTCCGAGCAAACCTACATTTTTGTGTCATCAGCAAACATGATGACATTTAACTTAAAATTTTGTACCTACATCTGGGAGATCATTGACAAAGATTTAAAAAAGGGTTGGACCCAACACGCTGCCTTTAGGCACGCCACTCAATACTTCTCCCCAAGGGGACTCCTTACCATCAAACACTGCTATTTGCCAATTACATGTACCAATCAGAAAAAGTCTTACGCCATACAAGAAGGTTATCACGTATACAATATTTAACCAAATGATTCCAACTTTACCAGGAGACGTTTATTTTTCATCTTTCTTTCTGGCCCACCGGTTGGCTGTGGCCCACTGTTTGAGAAGCACTTCTCTATATTATGTGTGCTGCTAAAAATATAATTGGATGCTAAATGAAGCCTGATGTTCTGCACCTCCTCTTCCTTGAATGTGTTCATGGAAGTTCAATTGGCAGTGCTTGGTGATAATGAGTTCCATAATGTAGTAGCATCTGGTATAAAGGAAGAGGATTAGGATTTTCCGTTGGTTCGGTCAAGTTGAAATAGGGCAAAAGGGATGTTGAATTTTCTGGACTTCCAAGAGGAGATGGTTTATATATCTCAGTGACTGTTACAAAGAGGTCATTGGGGTGTATATTGATCAAACCACAGGTCATACCATAAAATAGTACACACTCTAAAAGCTGTGCCCTTCTTTCTTCAAGTGCTGCCCAACTGCATTTTTTTAGCATGATTTGTTGTAAATTTGGCTGCACAAGAAGCAGGCAAATTGCTGGTGAACCATTTTAGTCCTGGAGACGAATGAATCCCAAACTATCCTGTTTTACATATACAAGTTGTATCACAGAACCTTTGTCCTGGATGGATAGTCAAGGATATTTCTCTGTAGAAAGCTGCCAATAGCACTGTCGTTTTCAGAAGTGACGTAGATCTGCATGTCACAAAAGTGTACATCAGATCTCATCTCAGACCTCAATTCCCCGCCCCCTTTTTTTTTAATGGTGACCCCTCATTCTTAACATAATTACAGTGTTTCTTTTCCTTTTTTTTTTGATATGCACATTTTTACAGAAAAAAGACAAAAAGTTTCCATTAATTGATTTGAAATTCAGATAAATTTCATTATTGCTCAAGGCAGACAAAAATTGCTGAATGTTCCGTTAATTTTCTAACTTGAACTATCTGTCTGTAATATTCATACTCAGTGTGCCAGTACAAGTACTTTGCCTGCTGTGAATACAATCAGAAAAGTTGTTGTGTGCTTATATCAGATTTGATTGTGGTAATGACTGCTGGTTTAGTATTTAGAGTGGTATAGATCTATCTTCTGCTTTGGTCATGACATATCACTTCTGAAATCAAGGACTATATCAAGGAGTTGGAATCAGACTTGTCTTGCAGGAAATACTTGTAGGAAAAGAGTATCTTTGACAAATATACACGTAAGGACATTTACTGTCTAACCAGTAAAGACAGACTGATTTTGCTGTAACACACATTTCCCATGTACATGTAGACACCTGCCCGAGTATGCTCAGACTACCTACAGTAGTCTTCAATGGGTTAACAGTCAGGAATTACCATTTAGTATTCTTTGTTTGCATGGGATTTGTATGAAAATTAGGATGAAAAGACTAGTGACTTGCCTGGAGGCTTGTTGAAAAATCACTGTAAGAACTTGTTTAATATATACAGATTACCAAGAAAATCAAAAATTTTCATCAGACTCAACAGCTTGTCAGGTAGTGCTTGTTGTTTACACTTTGTGCCAAAATAATGTACTTGCTTTTGTAGTGTTTCTAAAACTTGTAACATCATTATCAGCCATTGTTTGGTTGTTTTTCATCCAGCGATGATGCCTTGCGAGAAGCTTGCAACCCTATCGAAAAGTCTGGTGCAGAGCTTGAAAACCATATCTACAGTAGAGCCAAGGATAGGGTGAGTAACATACACTGTGCATATACATTTGGTGGCTGTTGTTGGTTTCATATTTCCTTTTCTTTGTGTGTGTGTGTATATGTATACTTCTTTGGAGATTATATTTCATTTCATTTTGTTTTTTTAATCTTTCATCAGGGGAGGGGAGGGAGGGGGGGCAGTGATGGAAAAGAGAGCCTTTGCTCATTGTGTTTATGAATAGGGTTTTGTGAATAAGGAGGATTTTTTTTTTTCTGTGTGTGTGCTAAGAAGTGTTCAATTATAAAAAAATTATTTTTTCTTTTCTTCAGCAGTAGGCAGCCTCCCTTATTTTGCAGTTGTGGTACAATGTAAATCCGGTGGGTTCAGGTTTAATCAAACAGCTAATGTAAATGCAATTTTGTTTCATAAAGGTTTTATACAGACCAAGTCAGGAAAATCTTACAAAAGGATTGAACTCCAGAGGGCTTGTTCAGCTAGGTAAACCCATGCTTCCTAGACTACATGTGTAGTGGTTTGTTTCTTTATTTTATGTAGCCAAGAAAGCATGTGGGCAGGTACCTTGGTAATTGCCAGCAATGCAATAATTCTGCAATGCTACTATAGACACTTTTCTAGTGTTTGTCTTTTAATTAAAAAAAAAAAAATGAGATGGCTCACAAAAAAAAAAAAATTGTGTGTCTGTCAGACACTACTAGTATTAAATAGTGAAAGCCACTCTTAAACTAATTTACTTCGAAAATCAAAGAAAGAAAGAGGAATGAGCAAATGTGCATCCCTGCACACACAGATTGTTTCTATAACTCAATCTAACACTCACTTTTTTGACATAAGAAAATATTATAAGAGGCTGATTTCAAACTACCATAGTTTATGGGAATTGTAATTGAAATCGAGTGCCTTTCAGTTCATTGATATTTTACACTTGAGCAAATTTTTAAAACTAATTTGAATCACTGAATTACTAGTTAAATGCAAGAGAATATTACAAGTAAGTTGAGGGTGAATTTTCTTCATTTTGTGTCCCTCTAACAAATGAAATTTAAAAGATCACAACTGCTGATCTGTAATCTAATAAGTATGTTGGAAAAAAGGAACCACGGGACTCGAACCTGTCATCTACTGCTTTCCAGGGAGTGACACTACCACCAGGCTGTCCCTGGTTGCTGGTAGTGACACACTGAACTTGGAACAAATACCCAAGCTCAGAAATTCTGACATTGTTATGTTAAGTAGTTCAAGGCCGACAAGGCATTGATAAATGATAATGAATTACTAGTTATAAACTGAACTAACTACTTTCCATCTTTTCATCTTTAGAAAAAAAATGGATGTGGCAGAATAAATTTAAAGGAGCCATTTCATGCACATTTATTACCATGTGGATCATTATCAACATTGTGTATACTGCATGTAGAATTTTCATCCAGTTCCCAGAGTGCTATGCATATAATATGCATTCTGAGTCATTTGTCTGCATGCATGGTTAGATTTTGCAAACCCCATTGGAGACTTGGAATTGTCAGTTGTGCATCATATTTGTCTCTCTTTGCCATTATGGTAGATTAACAGTGGGAAAAATAATGCAGCCATAAGTGTGGCTACTTTTGTATACATTGTATATGGCAGAAATATATATCTATGTTGTCAGAATTTGAATTATATGAGAGCATGGTGTTGATAAATCCCTTTTGATGTACAACACAACAGCAACAAAAGACAACCTCAAAGTTAGCAAGAATTCAGTCAAAAATTGAGTATGTGATAGTTTGTTGTCACCTTCTTTATATTACTTGTCACTGGCAAGCAGAAAATGTTATAACAGAGTGATTGGCTATCTTCTGTTTCAGATATGTTAGGAAATAGTGGTTAAGAGCAGGGAAGTGTAATCTCTGTGATTGGGTTGTCTAGAATTAGTTACTATATTGGGACATTATTAATAGACAATGGTAGTGTTAGAGCCAGAAATGATAAAGTGGGATATTGTATGTGAACTGTCATCATTGTGATATGATTAATTGTGAAACAAAAATAATGTATACATATGAAAAAGATTCTAGGATGCACTTTCGCTGCATGTACGTAATTGAAGCTGTAGGTGGGGTTACCACCAAAGTAGTTCGTGATGAACTGCTTAGCACTCTAATGGCAAATGCTGAAAATGAAACATTACATTTTGTTCTTTTTTGTTTGTTTGTTTTTGTTTGAATAATCCTGCATTATTCAATTTGGGATATGTTATAAATCCATTTTTTAACCGTATTTCCTAATGAGCCCTGTAATATCTGTACTAGTACTACAATCAAGTCTTATTGCAGAAAGTATGATCCCTTTCCCTTCTGATTAATATGACCCTTTTCTTGTACATATAGGATTATTGATGGTAATGTATGAGCCTCTTGTACTTCTATATCTTTTTTTTTTGGTTGGTTTTGTTTTTGTAGTATGTTCTGCAGAATTAAACTAAAACAAAAACTTTGATACTTCCTTCAAGATATGTGAATCTGCCCTTTCTTTCATTTAGTCGATCTCATGGCAGAACGTTTAGTTGTTTGTTTTTTCTATTGGTTAAATAAATTTGTAAATTTGATTTGGCTTTGAGCCACACACAAGAGCATTCTGCAGAATAAAACTAGATGGAAGCAATAATGTAATGATTATATTAACAATGATTCATAAATACAACAGTGGTCAAAACTCTGTGATTAACTTATACTTGGATGTCAGATTCGTTATTACCTATTGGAAACCTCTGACTTTTTGTATTTGTGCCATCCACAATGCTACTAAATGTCTGTTAGGATTACTTTTTGATTCAGTCTCACTGTAGATTGCTTGCTTGCATACATGCATGTACATGTAGGTCTCACATACATTTAGTATCTCTTTCTGTGCATTATATTCATTCATGTACACGTACGTAATACATCTACATAGCCATGGATATGTACATAAAGGCATGATCATACAATATAACATTAATTCATATGTTGTGCATACAAAAAATTTCTTAAACAAAGATAAATATAAGGACATACAACGTACATTGTGCACACACATTTTAAACATATGGGATTTAAGCATGTTTATCATACAAATGAATAAATACATGAATTACATATACATCAGAGTGCATACACTTCCCCAGACTGTCTCTCAATCTGTACTACTTCCTTCTCCCCAGCTGTCACCCATCTCCTCCCATGCCCCCGTCCACTCTACCAACGATACTGAGCACTGCCCAGATCCACATGTCTGCCTTTTTCCAGTATGATGCAGGCACCAGGGGGCATGGGTCGGGTTAAGGCGCACATAATGGAGAGTTAATACCATGTACATCCTGTTTGAGTGAGTGCGTGTATCCTTCGCTCAGTAGGCCCAGTTTGGATGTGCTACGTGGTCGGTTTTCCTCTTCCTTCCCTTCTTTTCCTTCCATGTTCATAATTTTGCCGTTCAATGTTTCATTCCACCCACCAAAATTTTTCCAGGATAGCTATCTCGGATTGGTTGCCCGACTCATTCTTCACATGCGAGATAGCAATGGTAAGTACATCACTGGTGTCTCACTTGGTATATTATCTGTTTAGTTTCTGTGTGATTGAGTTACTCATTCATCTTGTTGCTTCTCATACAAAGTGGAGAATAAAACTGTACATTTTGCAAACTCAAAGTTAAGTGTACATGGAATGAATTGAGAATGGTAGTGTGATAATAGCCAGAGTTAGTGGTAGTATCATGCTTCCATAACAATTGCCAGATGATTTTAAGAATGTTGCTCCAAGACTTTTCATTGGGTTCTTTTGATACAAAGAAGACATCTGTGGAGGTTACTTTACCTTCAAGTTTCCCTTAACTTTAGAGTTACCGCAACAGAGCAGTACAAGGTATATTTTGTGTCCTAAATATCATACCCATGCTGTTGTAGTGCAAGGTTTGCATGTGAGTGGTTTGACAAACAGTGTGTATTAGAATTACCCAACATAGGTCACTATAATAATGGACTCAACATTAAGGAGCTAGCATGTTGCAGTGGCCATTTGATCAATTCAAAGGAATCCTTTTTTGCATTCAAAAGTTTTGTCATCACTGCTTCAATAGTGAAGGGCTATCATGCATACAATTTGCCTAATTTTTATATCGTGCAAAGTTTCTAGTGGAAATGTAACCTTAGAAATGCATACATAGAAGCTCTTCACACAATTGAATCACAGTATGAATATGTTTCAATATACAATGTAGTCTTTGTGATGCCACTGTAGTTTTGCTAGGTATTAGTGTCAGCATTTTGTGTGTATTCAGGAAGAGGAAGTACATACTATTTTTTATGGAGGCCTCCATAAAAATGAGAGTATAATTTAGACATGCCTGCAGCATATGCTCATAAGTTCATTGTTCTCTCATAACTATACTTACAGATAATATACTGGGTACTACTGACCCTTCTACTTGCCTGCCTTGCTACCTACCCACAAATGTTTTTCATGTAGCTGCATTTGTGCAAGAGCCACTCACTCTGTGTGCATATTACTGGCAATGGTGATCACGTACAATGTGTATGATTTGAAATGAAATGCTACACTACCATGGCATACTTTTGTAATTTTATTATAAATCCTATAGAATATTTCATGTATAGGCTTGGAATCGCTTTTCATGGTTCCTAGTGACATGTGAAAGTGTGTGTTTAATGGCTACAGTTCCAAATAATTTTATGTATTTGAGTCCAATAAAGGAGATGGGTACACTGTATCTTTGAAATATTTTGTCTGTCTAGATCAGTATCTTTTACAAAGAGATCTGTTCAGGTTGGAAGGCGTACGGTAATTCAAAGTGCCTTGAATGTTCAGGATTGTATTCCTTTTTGTGTGTTTTCTTATATCCGATACTTGAAGAATTAGTGTATTTTTTAATGTGAAGTGAACATAACACAGACTTTAGTCCAAACAGAACAGTTTGAATGCATATCTCAGAATAACACATTGAGATGCCATCCAAGTTTGAGGAATTTCATAATGAAAGTATCATACTGTAGACTGCAAGTTCATTTCCAATCCCTGTCTAAGTTGACTGAACAATATGAATACAATATAGAGTAGATAAAAAACAGTGGTTGAAATTTCACAGAAATTGAAGATTTAATAAAAAATGTTTTACAGATTCACATGTTTTTAAGTCTTTATCTGCCACGTTCATATGCCCACCTCAATCGACGCTGTGCCAAGTTCACATGTTTTGCTCAAATGCACAAACCCGCCCAAACCAATTGATAAATGGCAAAAAGCCACAGTACTGTGCTCTTTGCTTACGATTCCATTTCTCGCACATGTAGATTGTATTGCGTTACGATTGAATAGCGGTGTTTCCTAGGGGTTTTTTTTTTACAAGTAAATTCAAAGTTTTCCTAGCGGCTGTTTGCACAAAAGTTATGCCTCCCAGACCTGGGCAGAAATGTCACTACTGGCCTTTTGAAAGAAAGATAATCATAGATTTGACATGAGATTTACATCACAGCAAAGCTTGCAATTTTCTCTACAACTTTGCTATTTGCATGTCTAACATAGATATTTCTATCAAAAGTTACATGACTTTGAAAAACAGTCTAATGTTTTCCAAAAGCATGCTGTGTGTGTTGCGGTCTCAGAATAATGTAGCACACACAGGGGGTTTAAACCATGGCACATGTAAGCTGCGGTAACACTGGCAAAAGATCACAAAGTTTCTCGAAGTTTTTCCCAGCATGACTGCAAACTTCTGCAAAACTTTCCGCAAAACTTCCCACTCAAACTCGGGATGTTTCTAAGACCCCTGTCAATTTCTTGATCTTTGGATAGTGTGAATGCTAGTACCTGAAAATTTGCGAAGTTTGTCACATGACAAGTCCACCATCTGTTTGCGGGCAGTGCCTCCGAAGCGCGCAGTCATTGTATTGTACAAGTATGTGTGTGCACTTCTACGTGACAGTCACTAGCTGTCAGACTTTCTTCTTTCGTGGCGCACGGGTACCACTGCCAGTGCAGACGGAGGTGCAACCTTTGTGAAGACTTTACAATCTTAAACGTCACGATCTTTTGCCAGTGTTGCCGGGGCTATAGAGGGAATGCACAGAGATCTTGTTGGCAATGCCAAATGCAAGTTTGACAAGGAGATGACATCATCTTCATCATTCCATGCACTGATATGAACATTTTTTTTTTTTTTTTTGAGAGGGATGGTTTTGTAAATTACAAACTTTTCCCACTTAAGTTCATCATTGCTACGTTATTACAGCACAGCAATGATTCAGTAGGAAGGGTACAATTTTTTCAGTGTAATATCCAAAAAGGAAGATCAGTAAAAATGTCTGTGTATGTTGATTCGAGACTTGTGAGGCAATGACATCATCACTTTATGTAATTTATATTAATGGTTGTGACTGACATCAACATAGTGTGAATTCATGTACAAATTTAGATGCCCATAATTTTCTTCCTTTATGTCCAATGTAAATGAAATTTACACAATTCTGTTTGTTTTGTCCACAGTGACCTGAACCATGATCATCATGGCAACTGGGAACATAATGTAAAAGTAGCATTGACAAAAAGTTGTACACTGGAACTTTATAGCATGTTGATTATGCCACAGATTTTGCCAATTGTTGTATATTAGGAAGAAATTGTTGATTTGCTCACTTTGTATTAACCAATAACCCTTTCTGTCTTCTCATGTTGCAGCAAAGGAAAAGGGTCTCACAGGTAGAATGACCCCCAACATGGCCAACCAGCAACAAGGTAAGTTAAAAAAATCAAGAAATTTTTTTTTTCATAAAAGGCACTGCAGTTTTTGTGTATCATTAAATGCATGCCTGTCATTCTAATAATATTTCGGCAGGAAGATATGTTTCTTTGGAAAAAGTGAACTGTGCAAATGTAATTCAAGTTTGCATTCTCCCCAGTTATGACACACATTCTAAGGATATAAGTACAGTCTTCTTTTTTTTTTCTTAAAGCAGAATACGTAGTTAAAAATAAAAAAAGAAGAGATGTATCAAAGTTTCAATCAATTAGATGGAATCCTTACGAATGTCAGCATCACAAGCTGGCATATAGACTGTGTATTACTACATGACATATTTTTAGAGATGGTACGTATCTTTTATATGATTTGTCCGTAGGAAAAAAAAAGAAACAGACATGAAGTTACTGTTTTCTAAGTGTCTAGTTGAATGATAGATTTTCAACGTGTTTTGAGTTATATATCACACAGGCTTTAACTCTGTATGTGCCACCTGTTCATAGGTTTGTGTGCAAAGTTTGAGCACAGTTGACTCTGTGGCACAGAAAGGGTTAACAAAAGCTTGTGAAATGAATAGTTGATGACAAACACAAAGATAATTCAAGATCACAAACTTAACTCAATTACCAATTAAACACCGTTATCTAAATTTACCCTGAGGTTTGAGTAGACATGACTGGTTTTATATCACAGGAGAGATTTTAGGATGCACTTACACCTTTGACATTTTCTGGATAAGTACACAGTAGAATGTCATAGTATTTGGTGAGCACTGACGTTTTCCACTGTAAATAGGAGCTTTTTAAAGATAATATAAAGTTTTGGTGCCTCAAAAGTTTCCCTGATTTTCCTTGTCTTAGTTTGTGTTTCAGGTTAAAGTACCTTTCGTATAACTAACATTGTGAGACTTACTCGCCCCAAAGTGCTGTCATGTCTTAGTAATCATGCAATGATGGTTTCGTACCAGAGCAGAGCGGGCTCTGAAAAATTCGAACAAGCCGTTAGTTTGACTCGACGCGGTACCGCGAGAATCAATATACACATATTGTACAAAACCATTATTGCATGATTACTAAGACATGAGAGCACTTTGGGGCGAGTAAGTCTCACAATGTTAGTTATATGAAAGGTACTTTAACCTGAAACACAAACTAAGACAAGGAAACTCAGGGAAACTTTTGAGGTACCAAAACTTTATATTATCTTTAAACAGATGTCATGAAATTTTGCTTTGTCCAAAATATTCAAAGATTTTGTGAATACCGGTAAGTTGAATTTCTATGCAAGTAATGTCAGAATAGAAGACAGGTTTAATGTAGTTTGCAATCATAAGGCATATACAGTGTGAACATTCCTAATAGCAAGCATAGTCCCCTTTAACATACTTTGCTGGCATTTCTCTTGATATTGAACACTGTGAATGCTGTTAGATTTTCATTACAGCATACGTAGGTTACTTGAAAGTCTCTTCATGTTATCATCCATCGTAACAAATTCTGCATGTACCTGATATCTTTGCAAGTTTTATATTTGCAAGGGAGACAAAATGAGGGTATTTTGGAATGTGGAAAAAGGAATGGTTAGGCAAAAGAAAAATGCAAGTCGTTGATATTCAAGAAATTAACAACTGGCAAAAATTTTGCCTGCTGTAACACAATTTATGCATTATACATTTCCACTGAAGAGCGAACTCACTAACTAAAAAATGTAGTACTGATTTCTCATTAAAATCACTGTGGATCTTGATTGCACATACAACCGCTTGTGGAATCGTATTGCTAGTCCCACTACATGAAATATAAGTACTCACGAAATACATGGTGTATACAATGTGAACCCTACTGAGAATTTTGCTTCACGATTGGTTGACTGCTCATCACATGGCATTCGCTAAAATGTACTATTGCATGAGCATGCAATGAGCATGCAGTAGTTTTGGATAGTGCACCATGACATCACCAGCGACGAATATTGGTCCAAGCTTTTCATCAAACTCACTGCTTGCCATTTACCTTGCCTTGAGAAATGGCTGTTCTAATACTCAGGCCATGGTTTGGACCATGCGTGTTAATCTCCAACGTGTTGTAATTAACAAACTAAGTTCATTTTCTTTTTCTGCTTTCAAATATATATGTATGTATATATATTTTGTAATTTTACATTGATTAGTTGTAATTGTCGTACAGTCAACCTTGCCTAAGTCGAATCTATTTGGACTGGAGAAATAGCTTCGAGAAATAACTTCGAGAAAATTCGACTTATGAGGGATTAAAATCAGTAGAATATAAAGAGAAGAGGACTTCGACTTTAGGCCTTCGACTTATGTGAGGTCGACTTACGCAAGATTGACTGTATTCGCCAAAAAAAAAATGTAATATTGAAAATGGAAATGTATTTGAGTTTGAATTTCAAAAATAATGAATGGTCTTTGTACAATGTATGTGCAATAGAATGAGATTTGCACAGGGTGAAAGATGCTATCTCACCTTTAACCTTGTGTGAAAACTCTGACTACTGCATATTCTTGACCATTTACTGATTGTATATGAATTGTAACTGATATCTGTCCTTCTCTTGGCACGTAGATCCAATGGTAGCCCTGCAGGGACTCACACAAATGGGTCAGACACAGAATGCTGGCCTCCAGATAACATCCAACCCGGCTCAGATGGTGCCTGGAGTCGGTAACCAAGGCAGCCGACCGATGATGAGGACTCAGATGGGACAGCCTCAAGGTATTTTGTTACTCTCATCAGTCTAGGAGCCCTTTTGGACTGTCACAGGAAGTCATTTGCAAACATCAGAAGAAGCATTATTGTGTGTGAAAGCAAACTTGAAATTTATTTTCTCACTGATGCTTTTCTCATATCCATTAGTGGTTCAGAAATGTCCAAACATTGTGTATGTAAGGCTACTTGCTTTCTAGAAAAGTGAGCATTGATGGAGTATGGGCAGACAATAGGGTCAGAATTAACATGACATCAAAACGTCTGTTGAGAATGGGAAGGGCGCTAAGTTGTCTTGAACACTATGGGTTTTGTGACAACTTAAACTAATAACGCCCTTATCATTCTCAACAGACGAATGATCAAAGAGTCAGTATAGCTATAATTAGTTTGCAGTTATTTCATCATGTTTGGATTTTGCTTTGATCTCTGTTTGACATGCAAGACAAACTGTGAAAGTTACAAAATGTACTATTTTACTAGATGAAAACAGAACGTCCCATCTGACTCCATTGTTCATACAACTTCCGTACATTGTAAGACTGTGCCGGGCACATGTGCCTATGAAATGACTGGGTGCATCACAGTATTCCTGAATTATGTATGGAGTGCTGCATGTGAATGCACATGTGCTGAACCTTTCTCTGATGGTAATGGAATGACAATCAGGAATACTTCCTTAACCAAAGCCACATAATCCCATGTCATTCTCTAGCAGCACTTTTTATCAGATTTGGAATACTTTGATTTCACTTGTCCTGGATTTTTAACAAAGTTGACAAATTTGCATATCGCAGTATGTTGCAAAGTTGGTAAAAATGGAAGGTGATTTTGGTTGCTGACTCAAGGTTGTTAAAGGTATGTAGAAGGTACTAAGTACCTCTTGACACATTTAAGATGAATCTTGCGACTTGTGAGGGAAAGAGAACAAGTTAATATTTGCTGTTATTAGTACTAGAAGCAGTAGTAGCAATTAGGTACAAGTAGTAGTAGTAGTAGTAGTAGTAGTAGTAGTAGTAGTAGTAGTAGTAGTAGTAGTAGCAGTAATAGTAGTAAGTATTCGTAAAAATCATTATAAACAGTAATTACCAATATTCATGGATAGCAGATACATGTATGATTAATTGGGCTTTGTCTGCAGTTCCGCTGACCAATACAAAAACAAGAGACCTGGGAATTATGCTTGGGTTTGTTGTTTACTTACTTTCTGTGTATGACGGTTGGTTGGTTGACCTTTTTTTCAGGGGGGATGTCCATGGACCAGCGGCAGCAGCAAATGGCCCAGAAGCTGCAGAAGCTGATGACGGCCACCAGCCAGCCAGGAGCCAACATGCCCCAAGGAGTACCCCAGGGTGTGCCTCAACCAGCTCCCCAGTCACAACCTTCCCAGATGCCCCACTACCAGGGTGCAGCCACAGCAGGTGCGTGACTCCTGTCCCTCATCTGTTCCCCCCTTGCCACACCCACCCTAACCCATCCTTTCACCCCCATGTTCATTCTCACTCATTCCCTCTCCCTTGTCACACCTACCCACACCCATCCCATTCTGCCTGGCAACATCCACCCTCACTCACCCCCTTCTCCTTCCCCTTAACCTACCTCACCCATCTCCTTACCCCTTGTCACACCCACCCCACCAATTTCCCAATCACATTACCATTGTCAGGAGAGGAGAACAAAATATGATTTTCCTCTGAATGTGTAGGGAATCAGAGCTTTCTTTTTCAATGACTTGTTATTTCATGATATATCCCATGCACGCATTCTCTTGACTTACAAAGGACTGATTATTTGCCTTACAGGCATGCAGCCAGGTGGATTCCAGGGACCAGGAGGAGGGGCGAACACCATGACCCCCCAGCCCCAGCCCGGGATGCCAGGGGCACCCGCCCAGGCTGGAGGGCAGCAGATACACATGGCTCCGGGCCAGATGGGCATGCAGCAGCCGGGCCTCATGCAGCAGCCTGGACTTATGCAGCAGATGCCCAGGGCCCAGCAGAATTTCCCAGTGAGATGACTTCCCCCAAATGATTTTGGATTTGTGTCATTCATACTGTTTGTTTGTATGGTAATTTTGTTTCTTTATAAGTGTTTGCTGTCATTTTCATCACTGACTTGTCAGTATTTAGATGGTTGCTATGAGAAGGTAGGCAGGGCTCAACACTAACATTTTTATCTGAAGGCCCGTTTGACCACAAAAGTCCTTGAATTCGAAATTTTTGTGGCCTGTAAAAGAAATGTAGTGGCTCAAAATAAAAGGAAAATATGAACATTTCAGTTCAAATTTTAGCTAGCCAATCAGGCCACCAAAAGATAACCTTATGGGAAATTTGGCGGCCAGACATCAATTTTTAGTGGTCCTGGGCCACGGGGCCACCACCTATGTAAAGCCCTGCTGTAGCTGACCCATTTGAGACTTTACAGAGTTAGAAATTAAATTGAGGATCAGAACTGAAGGGAAGGTAGGGCTGTGCATTGTAGATCAAATTAATATCTATATCTTGCTGACTTAAAATGCAAGTAGAGATTTAACAAACTTTACAAGACTCAAACTGCACCTTGAGCAATGAAATTTGAAAGACTGAAACTTGAAGGATGAAATTCTTTGATTTGCTTGGAAAAGGCTTCCTATTTATACTTCTCACTTTTAAAGAAATATCGTATAAAGTGCAAAGATGAACACTGTCATGATGTCGATACATTAAGGTCTGCCATCAGTAAGTGTCAGCACAATTTTCCTATCTGTCCATAGAACCAGATGGTGATGCAGGCGCAGAACCCCCAGAGCCAGATGCAGCCCCGCCCACAGGTGGCCAGAACCTTCTCGGGACAGCCCACCCCGCCCCCTCAGGTAAGGCTCCCGTGCCATGACACACCTACTTTGTACATGTACATTTGTATCTGACCAATGATCACTCTGTCTATACTCACTGCTCCCCTCCCCTCATTCACTCAACCTCCTTCCCCTCTTCTTCTCCCCCTCTTCTCCTCCCCCCTTCCTTCTGTACCCCCCCCCCCCCACCTCTCTACATTCCTCTTTCTCTTTTCTATGGTCATTCTGTATGAGGCTTTTTCCTGGTCGTCACATAAGTTGTCCATGCATTAGACTTTGGCAGCAGCATATATGCATAATATTTGTCCATTCATTTCTCCTCTTATATCTTTTTTTTTTCTCCAACAAATGTCCCAAAAGTCACAAAACCACCACCTCTAAAACAATGATGATAATCAAGCTCTGTCCATACCCATGATGATAATTCTGCAATGCATTCTCCCAAAACAAAGCAATGACCACACTGTGGTCAGTGTTCCACTTCTTTGAACCACTATATTGCACTACCTACGTATGGTTTGGAATTGCATTGTTGAGGTACAAATTAAAACACATCCATCCATAGAGTGCTCTCAAATCAAAACACAATTTTACAACGTGTATACTTATGTTGTCAAGATATATACATCAAACTAAAACTGAGAAATATACTGTAAAACGAGTAATGTTCGCGTGCATTTTAATTTTGTGAATTTCGCGAGAGCCAAGATTCGCGAAATCAAAATGCATGTGAAAGTTCTTGCCTACTCTATACGCATTGAATGTTAGAGGTAACTCGTGAAAATGTCATGCCGCGAAAAAGGCCGTCAGCTCCAGTTCGTGACAATTTTATGCCTCGAAAATATTGTTTTTAATAAACAGTATTCTTATGAAGAATCAGCACAGTGGAATGTGGTGATTTCAGATCTCCTTTCGCCCTTTCACCCCTCGTCTATATACCTCATCTAACAGCCTTCAATGGAATCATGCCATAGAAAATATAAATTGGCCTATAAATGTCATATTGTTATGGTTAGTACATGAATGAATGAAGCCACGTGCTCACTCAGTTTTCAACATTATTCATATAGGATCTAGCGCAGGGAGTGAATTTTGGGTAATTTCTAATGTAGGTCTAATTCAGCACACATACCACATGACAATCATTTCATTGGCTGTAATGATTGTTAAACTTGCTACATTAATACAGCTCTGCCAGGAGTAATATATATAGAGTCAACTTGTTTTAATCGTGCAACTTTTTCAGTGGATGCTATTCAAGAAATTATCTCCACTCACCTGCTGTTGGCTGGTTATCTCCTGCAAACACAGTGTTGTGCACGATGCTACATAAGTGCTTGACCGATTGCCCAGGGCAAGTGAAAATCCAAGTTGGGCAGGTGTTTTGGAACAGTGAGAAAAAAAAATGCTTGCCTGAATCAGACAAGCAAAGATTTTAAAACCACTTTTTATTACATTTTCCTCTTCAAAGCCATAACATCAACCAAACAGAAGCCCAAAGATAATGTCTGTTTAATGGTGCAACACGCTGTACTCTCATTTCAGCAACTTTCCAACACTGTTGTAAAGAAGCCCAATGCAATGCAATAACAACTTTCTTTTTGAGCAAGTAAAATTGATGTTCTGCAACAATTTGAGAATCTGCTAGCCGACCAGGCAATTATATATTTTTTTTAAAAAGAAAAAAAAAAGTTATGTAGCACCCTGGTTTTTGTATTAAGCTGAAATCAAAGCATTCCCACATACAGTTTTTCTCCATTTGGTATCCTCATAAGTGAGCAAAAAATAATTCCTTGTCTTATTCTGCCTTTCAGTGTAGTGCATGGAACAATGTGTGTCTATTTGTCAAGTTTTCCTTTTTATCAGCATACATCAGCTCCTGCAGTTGAACTTGTAGTCTACATTGTGCATATTTGTACTTTTTTTTTTTCCCCACAGGCCTAATCTGTATGTCATATTCATTTTTTTTGTAAAGCATTTTTAATTGAAATGAATCCTCAAATCTCTCCCTGTCCTTTTATTGATGAACTCAGCATTTCTTTGCATTTCCCATACTATGTCTGTCAAGTCAATTTTCTTTTCTTTTACTTTTGTAAGTTTTAGTTGAGACATCCCTAATTGTAATCTTGCCTTTCGATGAAAGACAAAATCAGTGGTCAATTTCAGTACACTAGACTAGTTTAATCTGGCTGCTGTATTCTACTTATTTTTGTTTCTTTTTTTTTGGGGGGGGGGGGGGGAGGGGGCTGCTTAATGCTTTCCTTTCTGTCATACCTCAGTTACACTATCATATCCACTTTTATGCAAATTTTCTTTCGTATGAGTGAACGGCATTGACTATTGCTAATTCAAATGAATTGTTGAGTAGGTCTATGATTTTTCAAATTATATTTTCTCTTTTTCTGGCAAGGCTGCTTATGTCAATTGTCCAAAGTTTTTGCTTTTATCCCATGTTTGTTTATTAATTTTATGAATGCCATATGCTGTAAAAGGTGCAGTGCCGTGTTCTCGAATGCCCATTTTTGCCCACATTTGATTTATTTGACTACTCTTCTGATGCTTAGTGTGTATGTGAGTGTGTTTGTTAATTTCATTATGTTTGTCCACCATACATTATGATTTAAAGCCAAAACCATGCTTGCTGATCCCTGAATGTGCTGTGTGTGTTGTTTTCTTTCAATCTAGTGTTGAAAATACAGATTTTTTTTTTTAATATCTAATGTATTTTCATGCCAACTTCCAATTTCTCATTTATTGTAAATGTGTGAGTTGTCACCGCAAACATCCAGCCAATGTTGATTGCGAGATGAAACTGAATGCTTAATTTCAGGTGTCGTGATTTTGTGGCAATTCTAGGAATGTTGCCCATCAATTAGACCACAGTTCTGTGACTTGATATGGTTCAGTAGTCAATACACGGTGATTATAAAAAGGCTTTGCCATGAAATGGCAGCTGACGTATCCACAGTGTGCCTGAGGTTCATTAGATAGCAATTTTTATTTTTATTCAGTTTGATTTTATTTTTTTGAAGAAACTAGAGACATTCAAACAGCACATTACCTAGATTAAAATATGATGATTTTGACAGAACAGGCACATGTATAATCCTGTAAAGTTGTATACACAGTATCAAAAGAATGAATTTATACTTTTGAGCATCTACACGTATAATGAAATCTTAATTATTTAAAAAAAACAAAAAAGGATTGAAATGGCTTTAGAATTATAAGGTGTAAAGACCGTTATCTGAAATTTTATTTTTTTATCTTCTGGTGGCCTCAAGTAATCATCTGGTCTATACACCTACCTGTTAACTCTTTGAGTACTGTGGGCAGGGTCTTCATAAAAGGCAATCTGATTTTATTGCTGTGGTGCTGAAAGGGTTAAATGTGGAAATAGAGTTGATATAATGCAATTCATGCACATGTGTTCAATGGAAGGCATAATTTGTCACTTCTCCTTCGGGGAAAGAAAAATATGTTGATGTTCTGTCTTTTTGAATGGGAGAGTGAATCTGTGTTTCTTTCTAAATTTCAGTGTGTTTGTAATGGGATTCCCAGTTTTGATTCAGCAAATATGTGAAGGTTGCGGTGATAGGACATGCATGAAGATCTCTGTGTGACATCAATCAATGCTCATGCTGCAGTGAAGAGTGACACATGTAGTAACATCCATCAGAATATGAGACGGATAGTTTTAAACTCCAAGATTGAAAAGCTGATTGTACCGTGAGTGACGTACATGCATGGAACTCACACACATGAAGGTGACAACTAAGGATTAGACATCTTTGGTTGTGTACTAGTAAACTTTCCATTAACTAATTAATCCATACATATATACCGAGCACTACCTGAAGACCAACTAACCCCAACTATTTAATCTGCTGCTTTGCCTTCCTGCAGCCCAGGCCACCCATGTCTCCCTATGGTGGCTATTCGTACATGATGTCCCCCCAGGTGTGTATCATTAGCTGCCCCCCGCCCCCCTCAGTCCGTACCCCCAAGCATAGTCGTTCGTTGTTCCCTCTGGAGGCTGGGCCCGGCTTGACCCCTCTGGCCGACAGAGGCATTTCTTTTGTGTGTTTGTATGTATTACCATAGCAAGTTTGTCCGATGGCATAAATGAGTTCGGTGTTATAGTTGTCATTCATTGGTTGTTACTGTTTGGTGACATGGTCTTGACATGCCCGGCATGTTCCTCTTGTATCGTCCGTTCCCCGATTCACAGTTTTAACCGTCAACTCAAATTAACCACACTTAGTTCTTGTTTTGAGCACCTCACTTACCATTCCACCATTATAACTAATGCAACCCAATCATTCAGGTGACGCTGGTCTGGTATCTAGAGTGGACATCTTCAATATGTTTGCACCGTTGTAACTGCCATGATCACTCCGCATGTTTTTTGTCATTGAAGGTCATGTGACATCCACCATGGTTATTCAACCCCCTCCCACATCCTCCCCCCCCCCCCCCCGAAAAAAAAGCTGTGCATTTATCATGGATCATATAATGTTACATTTGGACTGATTCAGCATCTTGTGTGTTGGGGTTTGACTTTCTTTAATTCTCTGTGTAACAATACAATGGTTACAGTTCGTTATTCTGATTGTTCTTTAATCTAAAAATGAAATGAGGTTTGTTAGTCCAAATGTTTGATAATCAGAAAATGAGGGAAGGTTCATTATTCTGAAGGTTCGTTAATCCAAAAATGAAGTAATGAAAAATAAAAAGTACGAATAATCAATTGTAGAATGTCAGTTGTGTTGAAATTACAAGTTTAAGATGATTGAAAAAGTGGCTATACCCCATGCCAAGAAAAATTCCAGTTGTGTTCAAGCAACTCAGCTTGTCCATAATTTTCTACACCTTTCCTGCAGATAACCTGAAATGTTTGCGTAAACCTCCCTTTATGAATGCATTGGGCATGAGGTATGGCAGAACAAAGAATATGACAATGATGGAAACGCATGTATACAGTGTATCTGAAATCACCTCTATACCTTCCCACAATGCATTGCGAGAGATACTACAGTCCTTCCTGTCCCAACCATTAAACATGGCTTGCAGGCATGATCAGTCGCTACATTCTTCTTCTTTTTTAATGTGATATGTAAAGGAGTAACACCAAAGAATAATGAGTGAAAGTAGGCATTTATGTTATGTCATTAACACCAGAATTTGTCATTTGGGTTTAATAGATGAATACTAAAGGTCAATTACCCTTTGCTACAGACTTTCAATAGTCCAGAGCTCGAGTGAATCTACGGGGGGAGAGTGAGGCTCTATTCAATCAACATTCCTTGTAACATTGAAATTGGTCTCCATGTCACAAATGGAAATGAAGGAATCTTCACTAAGTATGCTCCGAAGTTAGGATGGATTGGCAGTGCCCCAGTGGTGCACAATTACTGCAGTACATTTTCATCTTGTGACAAGCATACACTATTAAAAAAAAAAAAATGTTTTCTAAAATTGATGTGAAACTTTTGATCTCAATACACTCTATTCACCTCCTGAATTTTCAGCTGTCAATGCTACAGCGTTCATCAGTGGACTGACCTGTTTTCACGTTGATGTAATGATATGGATTGAGATCAACAGTTTAACACCAATTTCAGATAAAGTACCAATACAAAAGAGCTTCTACTCTAAACAAGAAAAAAACATGTTTTTTGATAACTGTAACAATCTTTTATATAGTGGCAAGACCAATAGACCTGGTATGCTGATAATGATTATAATACTACTGCTAATTATGATAATAATATTCAACTTCTTTGTTTGATAGCCCATATCACATTCTGGAAAAAGTATCTTAGTTCTGTATGCACTTTGTGCAGTAATTGTCATATTATCTAACCACAAAAAAACCATATTATTATCCTGAATCTGTAATCATTAATGTGAGCAGACAGCCATTCTTGAAATATGATTGTCAGACAAATTGAAAAAAAAAATAGTGCTCGTTGGAAGTGATTTTTGACCACAAGATAACTTGCTCTGTTGTTGCACAGCTTCAGGTTGAGTGCCAGTCCTGGCCTAGGCCACGACGTTGTCTAGAAATGTGAAAGAACCAAATATCTGTTGGTTCCAAAATTACTGTCCACAAATTTTCCTTTCGGTGCGAAACGGTGCATAACCCCTGCAATGAAAAGGAGTTATGCGAGGCTTGGTCATTGCCTGTTCAAAAGGCAAACAAAAGAATTAAAGCTCCTTTTCAAACTATGTTTTCTCTTTCTATATATTATTATAATATTTAATATTTGCAGCCTATACCATCACTTGTTATCCTGGCGACCTGTCACAAATTTGAAACTTTATGATCAATCTAGACATGTGCAATTTATTATACCAAAGTACGTATTTTAGGACCCCCCCCCCCCCATATATATATTTTTTCATTTAGCTTTTTTATTTTTATTTTACTCAACTGATGTACAGGAAAGGTCTCTATCTGAGACCAAAAAAAAAAAAAAAATCCTGTAGAAAAGATATTTGTTCTTCAACTAATTATAAGCTGTTCCTCAGTGTCTAGTTTCTGTCTAAGTTATTGTTCGTCTGTTTGTCTGTTTGTCTGTTTGATGGAAGAGTTGTGTTTATCTATACTTGATGCTATTTTTTGACAGTCATGGTCTCATTGAGATAAAGAGAAATACCATTGGATGGATGGCCATTTCATGAATTAGTACACCTGCATGAATCCAAACTTGTTGCATGTTTTTTATTGCCAATCATTGTTGAAGCTAACAGCAGTGTCCTCCTTGTGTTCTAGTGACCAATGTCTTTTGTCAGCATTTGTGTGTTTGCAAACTGAATGCTTTGTCATTTTCAGTATCATATTTCATACTTGTATTCCATCTCTCCATGCAAAATCTCTTTAATCCCTGCATGTGTTAAAAAAAAGACAATTCATTTCTATTAAAGGGAACATCTGTAATGTTGTGTGATAATTCTAAATTTGATCATACAAGTTTCCTCTCACTAGTGCTAATATTCTCAATGTATGTTGGTATTTTGGTTGTCATGGCACTAATCATATTGAAAAAAAAAAGTGAAATGGTTGATGTCACATATTTGTGAGAGAAATGGTGAAATGATGGGCACATCATGCATAATACCTGGTAATCATGGTGAATTTTGTAGAGGTGTTCAAATCGCAGATATATATCATGACTTTACACAGGAATTCAGGCAATAATTACAATGTGAGACTGAGATAACACTTTGTGAGTGCAAGAATGAAGGAGATGTACATTGTTCATCAGTTTGTGAAACTTGTCCTTCACTTCAGTTCTGTGCTGCACTCAGAGTATCGATGGCAAATTGAATAGCATGAGATGTATTATCTGTTTCTGCTTTACATCGGTAAAGAAATACCAGTACTTGATATTTCAAAAGTGTATCATGTACTCAGAATTTTCTACCTGTAACAGTTGGGGGGAAAAGGGGGAAAAAGAAATTCTAACGAAAAAATAAGCCAGCATATAGCTGTGCATAGTGATCGCTCTTAAATACCGCCAAGGCTATATGCAGAATGCTTATGGCAGGAAATTCTAATGTTGAAAACCCAGATTATGAGGGTTTTTAACCTTCTAGCATTACAGAAGGAATGAATGCACATTATTTGCATAGATAAGATTTCTGTTAATATTCCAAACATGGAGCTACAGCGTAGCTCTATGCACCAAATATCAATTATCTTTTAACTTGTGAAGAGGAAGTATTGTTTGAGGAAACGACCATATGCACTTTCCCAAAAGTAATGCAAAGGAAATTGATTTTATACTAACAGATACTTCGAAAGTCCCGATATAGTTAGTTAGTGGTGACATAGAGTGGCTGTTTATCAGTAGGAATGAAGCTGCCTCGAAGAGAAATAGTTGGGGTCACTAATAAACATTGAATTAGGTCTAATGCACAACAGTGTGACACTAGGCGTGTGGAGGAGTATGTGCAGAGATTTTCCCATCTCGGTTCGATTGTCAGGGCGGGATGGTCGGGTTTGTGGATGTTATAATCATCACTCTTATTGTTACTGACTCCATTGAAATAACCGTTGAAATACCTACCCTTTCATACTCAATCCTATCAGTTTACATGGCTACTGCTCCGACTAATCTCACCAGCACAATAAATGGCAATAACTTTAACCATCAAGCTTATTGAAGGATGGGTTTGTGGATTTAATAGTCGTCACTCTTTTATATTGATAAGTCACTGAGTGCATGTAAGAAATCACATACCCACATTTCATACTCGCACTAGGTTACATGGCAATAACTTTAACCATCGAGCTTGTTGAAGGATGGGTTTGTGGATTTAATAGTCATTCTTTTATAGTAACAAGTCACTGACTGCATGCAAGAGATCACATACTTACCCTTTTATACTCGCACCAGGTTACATGGTTACTTCTCCTACTAATCTCACCTGCACAATGAGTGGCAATAACTTTAACCAGTGTGTTTGTTGAAGAGAAGCATGACATTCACAAAATCCTCATCTCCTTGTCCTGGATGGAATGTTGCTCTGTTTCTCTTCATGATTCCGCATGTGAATATTGTCGGGACCTGACCGCCGGAAAGTGCCAGGTGCATTTTATTATCTCTTCTTTTTTTTTCTTTGAATTGACAAACAAAAATGATGTCTGAATTTCTTGTTATTTTGTTGAAAAAGTCTGTTGTAGCAGACTCGCCGGTGTACAGGCAGCAAGCATCCCCAGCCCAGCCCAGCCAGCAAGTACCGACCCCAGGGTGAGTTGAAAGACCCTCTCTCATTGGCTGCAGAGAGTGATGGAGGGCGGGGCATCCAGTCATAGCACACACCTCTTGAGTACATGTACATTATTGTTATGATGTCACACTTAAAGCTAGGGTTTACCATAGAAAACCCTCTTTTAATCCTCAGAGCTGATTAATGTTTATTAAGTCAATACCACTGTGGCCTCAGTTCTTGTGTTGTGCAGTTGTAGCTAGTGTTTTATTAGGAGTCTCTGGTTAAGATTGTGTCAGCTGTCTTAAAGGTGCGTAGACCCGGTAGTTGCAGGGGCGCTGTTGGATGATAGTGCCGATCACCGTAGCATTGATATGAAGATTGCCGAAGTTTAGCTGTCATCAAGAGGAAAGCGCATAGGCGTTGCTAGGTAACGTTGCCTTCGTTGTCTTCTCTGCGCATTACGCAGTCTGTAGTGATGCCAGGGTGCGTGCTTCTTAGTATGACGTCACAAAGTAAGATTGCTAAAGCTGTCATCATCAGCTGAATCATGAGCCGAACTGTGACCGGACCACTGACTGCAGTGGATCAGACTTCTTCGGACTCATGGAAATGGGTCAAAGCGTAAGCGCTAAAGAGGAGTCAGTAGCATAGGCCTCTGTAGGAAACTTCGCCGTACGCCCGCGTAGGCGTTCGACTAAACCACCGGGTCTATGTGCCTTTAAGTCTTGTGCCAAGATGAGAAAAGCCTTCACAATGCATGCCCTGCACTGCATTGTTCAAGCCAGAGTTTACCTTGGAAACAATAAGGGTTGATTTTACTAGAGTTTTTTTTTTACCTCTGCCAAGGGAGGAGGTTATGTTTTCTTTGGCGTTGGTTTGTTGGTTTGTCCGTGTGCAAAATAACTCGAAAAGTTGTGAACAGATTTGGATGAAACTCATGGGAAGGTTGAGAATGACACAAGTAACAGATGATTAAATTTTGGGAGTGATCTGGCAATTTTTATGGATCTTATGAAGGATTTTTGATATTTTGGCATGTAGGGTCATTGAACTTGGGAGTACAACTGCATATTTTTTAGGTTTTCATATGGCACTAGAGTGCGTGCTCTAGTTTCTGCTCCAGGGTAAGGCGCGCCATGCAGCTGGCATTGATGATGTAACAAAAGGTTTCTATATTGGGAAATCGGGTGATTTTCAGCATGCATGCATATGGGTGGAAATTACTGATCTCTACGGAAGAACAAGATCAGTGGTGGAAATGAGTTGCTTGGCGGAGGTCTGCGCTCTCAGAGTGCTTCTATACTTTTTCTCTTTTTTTGTGACAAATTTTTCTGAGCCAGATGATGTAAGCTCTTTGACATAGGAAGAGCTTGAGAATAAAACATATTCCTATCCATGATGAAATAAAGAGGTGTCCTCAGTGATTGTGCGAGAGCTGTGATTGACTCTTCTTCCTCCTGTTGATCACTTGTTACACTCAACATCATAATTTTCATTGAAGCAAAATTTGTGCTTTTGAAAGTTGTACAATATCAATGCAACCAAGTACTATCGCATGAAATGTTCTTACCAAAAATCAAACTAAGATTGAGATAAGAATTCTGCAATTTATTGGTCTGTAATATTGAGATCCCTTTTATTTTGTTGTTGTGGTGCTGTACAGTTTTAGAACTGCCAATTTTTTATGATCCTGAAGGAAGTTCCTTGAAAACTTACATATCTTTTCAGGTCCTGACAAAGACAACATTCAGCCATCCTCATTGAGGAATGATTTTTCACCTATTGAAATGCATGTAATGCACAGACACATTGTATTCCCGATTACTTTTTCTAGCACGTCCCTAATTTTGGTGTGTGAATGTTGCAGCCCTGAAAATGCATGGCATAGCACTAAAGTGAAGATTGGGATACTATTAACCAAGTAAATCATAGGGAAATGTTTGTGGTGCACCATGAAACTCTCCCTACGATATTCTGACCATTACTGTAAACGTCTATATTTTCGCGTGACTAAGTTTTCACACTAAGCGGCTCAAAAACATATTCGCGAGTTCTTGAATTTGCGGTGCGCAATTGTCAACCCATTCAAAATGTGTAGAGAAAATTGTTAAGATATTTCCATGGGTCTTAGAATTTGTGCTAGCCAGAAGTAGCGTGAAATATGTGAAAATTGATGTACTGCAGAAATTTCTGCATTTACAGTATGCAAACCTTCAAAGATCATAAGACTAAATCACATTTTCATTCATATGAAGCAAGAAGTTTGGAGGGTTTCTTCAAGAATACATGTACACTTACCACTACAATGATGAAGCACTCATTGTATACTATTGTGTTCTTCCACGTACAGATCCAACCCTCTGCATTCCCCAGCAAGTTATTTCCAGCCGTCGCCATCCCCTCAGGGACACTCTATCCCCTCCCCAGCAAGTGGAGGATCCCAGAGAGGTGGGCCACCCAGTGTGCCATCTCCCAGCAGCACACTGAACACTCCAGGTAAGAGGGGATGTCCGCAACAGCAGAGGGGTCATATAGTAGGTGTTATTAAAGTCATCGTAGTCTGTAGTTCTGTTTGTGCAATGTATGCAGCCACTTTTGGAAATGCTTTAAAAATGTTCTCGAATATATTTGGAATGAGTGAAATCATGGATTTATTTGAAGAGGAAAAAAATTGCAGTCTGGCATCAGAGAATTTCTGTTCAGTGAACATTGGGCTTTGAGATTAAAAAGATCAAGTCAATACCATAGTAAAATTGTCCATGAAGAGAGAAGTTGTTTTTTGTTGTTGTTGTTGTTGTCATATCTGAGTATATTCTCTTCTATCTATAATGATACCCCTCATTTCATCATCACATTTCCCCTGTCCTTTCACTTTTCTTTCTTCTCCTCGCCTGATTTCCTATTCTCGCTCTGTCAATCACCTATCCTTCTACTGCATATGTTAAAAAAATTATATTCCTTTATCTTTTCTTTCCTTACCAATGCCTGCCCCCCCCCCCAACTATATGCATTTCTCTATGCGTCTTTGTGCCCCCAAGGCAACCCCGCCTCAGTTGGTAGCGCCACTGCCAGCCCAGGGATGGGTATGAGGGCGGGGCCGCCCTCCAACCAGAACCAGGCAGAGCTCCTTGCCTGCCAGGAGAAGATGAGGCAGCTGTCCAAGTACATCGAGCCCCTCAAGAAGGCCATCCAGGCCAACACGGGCCGAGAGGACGGTGAGTTTGAGGAGATGGGGGGGGGGGGGGGGGTGGAGGGGAGAAGAAGGACATGATGTATAGAGGAAAATAGCAGGTTGGCACATTTCTGCCAAGTGTGGATCAATGTGCATTATATGCCAATAATTCAGTTCAGAGTGAGCGCTGGACCGTGCAGACATAGATTGCGGCTGTAAAAATGGAAATTTTCGCACATTTTATGCAACCAGTAACTATCACGAAAATAAAAGCACACAAATATATTTGCTTGCCATATAGTCCAGTAATTAATGTCTTGATTCCACGGAATTAAAAACATGTGAAACTCATCTTACGTGGCCTACCGCGAAAAAGTAGTCGTGTGAAAATATCCATTTTTACAGTATTATATTTCACCATTAATACAACACTCTACGTAGCACGCTAAAGTGTGTCAGTATGTCATCCTAGTCAAGAGTTCTACAATCTTGAGATTGATAGTGTAACGATTCCCTGTGTTTTCCCTATTCATCTGTGGGTTTATAGTAGGCGGCCTATGTTTAACAAAAATATAGTTCTCATATGCCTGCAGAACTGTCAATTGTTGGTCTAAAATGTACATATATGCATAAGAAATGAGTGAAATAACGCTGTAACAACACAATTTCAGTTGTGCAACAACACAAATGCGAAGTAGTAGCCAAAGAAGTTCGCCAGAAGTCCGCAATCTTGGAGCTTACCCAGTGGTGGTTGCTATGTAATTTTTCACAATCGATTATGAATAATCAACAAATCAGGCCACAGCAGTATCCATTAATCTTCAACACTGGAGTGAAGCAGGTGCAGATTACAATTACAAGGGCACAATCAATCATCATGTAACGTAACGTTCCACTTCCCCATAATGCTGAACGGGGAGGGCGACTCCTGAATTGCAGTTGGTATACTGACTTTTATCATGTCACACTTTTGAACTCAAAATACTACAAAAACGTAACTCATTATTCCGGACAAGTTTCTTTTAATACAGTTTTCCAGTGTATTGCAAGCAAATTCGAATGAGTGAAGATGAATTTTTAATACTCTACAAGTACTACTGTATGTTTAGCTTTCAAAACTTCACTTACGCAATATCCATTTCCTGAACTCATTTAAAACTAAGTATAAGTTTCATCTCTTGCCTTTTTATGTTTAACGCAATCCTTTATACACACACACATCCACACACACACACACACAAACTCACATACAAACAGACTTTGAGTAATCTTGTGCTGTAGTTATTTTTATGTTTTACATAGTGGGTTTGTCTACTTGTCAAGCCTCATAGGCTTTTACTGATACATCCTATTTCAGTTTTCTTTACTACAATGCACTCTGTTCTACTGTATTTGTTTGCTGAAATATTTTTTAAACATTTTTATACCTGTACATATTGTTTATGCTAGTATATGAATGCTTGTTATTTTACAGTTTTTATCTGTAGAATGAAATAAAACGAATGAATGAATGGATGACTTCCCCTCCCCTCCCCGTGCAGGTGGTGTGAGTGCCAATGACCTGGCCAAGATGAATGGCCTGCTGGACATACTGACCCACAACAAGAGGCTGAATCTGGCCAGCCTCAACAGGTGTGAGGCATACCTGGAGAACATTGAACAGGTGGGGACTCCTGCCGTGGTATCGTTTTCAGAATGCATTATGTGTTCATACTCTTATATTTCAGTATCTCCACCAAGGAAGGAGGTTAAGTGATTATCGGCAAAATAACTAGAAAAGTTGTGAACAGATTTGAATGAAACTTGCAGGAAAAGTTTGATTATGACACAAGGAATAGATGATTAAATTTTGGTAGTGATCCGGGAACTTTTATAGATTTTTGTAGGATTTTTGATCTTGTGGCGTATAAGGTCGATGAACTTGGGAGTTCTAGCATGCATTCTGGAGGTTTACATATGCGCACTAAACAGAATATATATTGGGAAATTGCATGCATGTTTTGTGGAAATGAGTTGCTGGCTTGGCGGAGGTCTGTGCTCTCCGAGTGCTTTTCTAGTCCTATTACTGTATATGCCATATATTTAGCAAGTCTAATTTTTCCAGGAATCAAGACTTCCCAACAATTTTGCGAGCGGCTGAATTCATGATCATAGAGGGCAATAATGTACGACAACGTGTAGGCTTGCTTGTCGCATTCGTGCCGCAATCAGAGTTAACTGGTATTAGCATGGTTGCTGAGGGTCTGGAGGGGATGACATACACTTTTGTATACCTGGATGAAAACATGACACCAGTAGCAGAGACTCCAACTCTCCCGCCGAAAGCCCATTTTTGCAAAATCTCCCGTTCTCCCGCTTGAGATTTGATTTCTCCCGCCCTGGCTCTGTGTCTCCCGTTGGAAAGGATTTCTTACTTATTGCCATATTGTATGTTGAAAAATAAGCCTAAGATAGCACGAGAGAGCATCTAGAACCCTAGACTGGACCCCAGCCGCAGGGAATTTCACATGAAGGTCATTTGAGAGGAGAGTCAGATGCTATACCTTGTCCTTTCAAATTCTATTAAAACTAAATTTTTTCTTGCAACTGAAAAAATTTAGTGCTTATTTACGTCGATGTAGGGCAATTTGTCAATCAGTTGAAACGAAAACATCTCGACGGAAGAATTTCATGAATTTGGATAATTACGCAGTACCCGCTGCATGCTATAAGGATTAGAACCAACACTTGCTGTCGGGTGGAAGCTCAGTGGTCTAGTGGAGATGACGCCTGTCCAGAGATCAGGAGGTTCGTAGGTTCGAATCCTGCTCGAGTAGGTACGCCCATGATTAAATCAGTTGCAATGAAAACATCTCAAAGGAAGAATTTCTTGAATTTGAATAAAACTAAGTAGTCTATTAATTCCATTTGGGGCCAACAGCAACTCAAGCTGAATATGTCCAGTGCGGCATCTTCTGCCACGACCACCACTACAACTACAACCAGCAGTGCGGCGCCAACCACAGACTCTCGGATCAAGCCGGTGCACATGTTCCAACCCTTGCTTGAAGTGGTTCGGGCGCACATCAACTCTCCCACCCTCAACCACTCCCTCCAGCGCACCTTTGGTCCAGCTCTGACTACTTTGCAGGGCACCCCTCCCCAGTGAGTAAAAGTATATAGATATTACTGATGATGGTAGTTATGATGGTGATGATGATGGTGATGGTGGTGGTGATGGTGATGGTGATGGTGATGGTGATGGTAATGGTGATGGCGATGGTAATGGTGATGGCGATGGTGGTGATGATGGAGGTGGTGGTGAAGGTGGTGATGATGAGAAGGATGATGATAGTAATGACAGTAGTGATGGTGATGCTGGTTGCGGTGGTGATGATGATAATGGTGGTGGTGATGATGATGATGGTTATGGTGATGGTGGTGATGATGATGGTAATGGTAATGATGGTGATGATGGTAATGGTGATGATGCTGATGAGGATGATGGCAGTGGTGATGATGGTGATGATGGGGGTAATGGTGATGGTGCTGGTGGTGATGGTGATGGTGGTGATGATGATGGCGATGGTGATGATGGGGGTGGTTGTGGTATTGGTGATAATGGTGGTGATGGGGGTATTTGTGGTGGTGGTGATTATGAGGATGGTGATAGTAATGACAGTAGTGATGGTAATGCTGTTTGCAGTGATGATGGTGATGGTGGCGTTGGTGATGAGAATGATGATGGGGATGACAGTGATTGTGATGGTGGTGGTTGTGGCGTTTATAATGAGGAAGATGGTGATGATGATGGTGGTGGTGGTGATGAGGAGAAGGACGAAGATGGTGATGGTGGTGATCATTTCGCCTCTGTGCACCACAGTGTAATACTGAGGAAGCATAATGGAGTGTAATCATCATAGTCACTGGAAGCAAAGTGGGCAGGGGTACACAGGTCACTGTTGGTATGGCTTTTCTGCACTCTGAGAGGTGGTGTCAAAAGCAATGAACTCTATCCTGTATTGTCATGTATATTGTGGGAAATATGTCACTTTGTTCAAATACAATGGCATTACAGATGAAAGCTGCCACATGCAAATCATTGATGGGGTGACATCAAGCAACAATGACATTCAGTCAGGCATATAGAGATGGCTCCTTTGTTAAGCTAATTTTGGCAAGGGCTTCTTAATAAAACTTTGTTTTTCATGTACTGGTATATTTAAAGGATATATCAGACTTCATTGTATACTTTCATTGGGGTAAGCAGTGAAACACTTACTGTGCTTGAATTTCCTCATTATGAATTTCACTTTATTTCATTTCATGTCTGTCTGAAGTTTCCAAATTCTTCGGCAGCATTCAGGAGCTGGATGGCACTTTTAAAGACTTCTCCTAATGTTATGGAATGATGTTATAGGCTTACCTCTTGTATCACCAATTCAAGCCATGACTATCTAAGACTGCCCCTACCCTACCGGTGCTATCTCAATGTGAGTTGCTACAGTAAAACTCCTATTATGTTATTCCCACAATTGACATTGCAGCCATCGTGCTTTGCAAAAGAGATATTTGACTATATAATCATTATGCCACACGTCACATCTTCATCCTTTTTCCTCCCTTTGCTTCCAGCTTCCCAACCCCTCCGGCCAAGAAGCTGAAGACTGAGCCCAGCCCCACCACCCAGCCGGCCGTGCCAAACATTGTCCAGGGGGAGGTGGCGCGCCTTTCTCCAAAGTTCCGCATCAACCTTGACCCCATGTTTCACACCGGTGGCAAAGATGTGCACCTCATCTGTAGAATTGGTAAGGGCCAGTAGTTGTCTGCGAGGACAGACCACGCCTCATGTCCGTGCTTCATAGCATTTATCAATTACTGGAAGGCTAAATTTTAACCATTGCCCAGTACGTCTTTGTATGTGGTCATTCATAAGCATCTGGATCATTCCATATCTGAGTTAGTTTCACTTTTAATGTCATAATATGTCTGCTGCTAGTGTACATAAATGATGCATAGGTGTGACCGCATCAGTAAAGATTGTGTGCAATGCTGTAACCATGCAATTGTTTAACCCACGAGGCGCAGCTGAGTGGGTTTAGACTGGACTCCATGGTTACTACATGTACTCTATTCCTATTGCTTCACAAAAAGACAAGCGCATCATCTTTTTCATAGAAGGGTGGGCAAATTTTTTGCCAGGAATCCATGGTTTAAATTGTATTGCCGATAATTACTGACACTTGGCACATTTACTGGATACGTTTCCTTTTGGCTTGTCATAGATGCTGTGTGACAGTAACTACTGGATGCATGAAAAAGTTTACTGTATGCGTGGCTAACCATTTCTGGCTAAGTGCGCAAACACTTGCTAAGTCGGCGAACAATTGCGAAGTACACAAACTTTATTCCAACAATGTGCATCGGGGTGTTTACAGTGTCTATGACCAAGTGTGTATCAGCATGTTTACAGTGTCTATCTCCAATGATCACAATTATTATTTGATATTTAATGTGCTGCCAGTGAAGTTTGAATCACGGCTCTTGAGCAATTACATTTCAGGACTTTTCTCGACTTGTTCTATAATAGAATTGTTGCACTGTCGTGCAAAGTATATACTATGATAGTAAGTCACACCATTCTTTTTGCTGCTCTGAGGGTAACTACAAGACACTTCACCAGAAGAAAAAAATAATAATGATAACATGAGGGGTTCCCACAGTAATACCGTAACTGGCAGTACGGCAAGCTGCAAATTGTAAAGTTCCACCAAAGATATTTATACCCCGTGTAATTTTGTCCTCTGCACTGCTCTGTCACCATTTCCAGATGACAAGTACCTGCCCAGTGTTCCACCAATCGGCATCGCCATCCCTGAGCAGTACCCAGAGATGAACCCCATCTGTGACATCTCAATACAAGAATACAGTGAGCCAGCCGGGACATTTTTATTCAGTGATCAATAGTTGATGAATCAGTATTAACACACACACACACACACACACACACACACACACACACACACACACACACATATATATATATATATATATATATATATATATATATATATATATGGGGGGTTTGTGTGTGATGTGGCAGGAGATAGTTGTACTGGCTAGTTATTGAAAAATCATGGGAATTGGTCATGGCCTCACATTTGCCCAAAAATATTTTGATGCAATTTTAGTGTTTTTGCTATTTCATCTCACAGTTCTGCAACTTGCAAAAATTGCAGAACTTACCAGTATTGGAAAGTTTGCCGGATAAATCATCATTGTAAATGGTATCTAGAACCCCTTGAATTCTAGAAATATGTTAATAATGTGATGATGATTGTCAATGGTGTGTACTATTTTCTTAGCGTAATAGCATGCACCATGTCATAGTGTTGTGGAAACGTAAGTTGAGCATTGGCTCTGTCACTATCTTTTAAACATTTTACCATTCTGAGAAGACAGCAAAAGAATCCTTTAATTTGATCTTCATTTGTGCTAGGAATGCTATTCTCTCTAGTCATCTAGGCCTCACTATGACCTCACTTCACGGATAAAAAAAAATGCCATTTACTGTATGTGAGTCTATGACATTGACAAATATTGTGGCAAACTTGTATTGATTCAATAGGTGGAAATCAGGTCAAAATGAATTGATGACAGTAAGTTTGATGCATGAAGGTCTACGAGTATGTCTGTACACAAACTGTTTAGTTGCTTCTCACGTCTCTTCCAACTGACATTTCTCCCTCCTCCTTCCTGTACCAGGTCAAACCCCCTTCCTGAAGCTTGTTCAGATAGCGCTGCAGAACCAGCTGATGCACATGTCCACCCACTTCACCCTCACGCAGGTGCTGGACGCCTGGGAGATGAGTATCCGCAAGTCCTGCCTGACCATGATCGCGACCAGGGACGCCACATGAGCCGCAGAAGCGATACGTCCATAGGGATTGGTTACAGAATGCTATCGAGTCATAGCATTAATACATTTTGAGGCAGGGGATTGTGACAGGATTTATGTGAGCACAGCATTTTAGACTGTGAACCAGATGCTGATAAGTTCTAGAGAATGAGAATGGAGTGCCTCGTAAGGTCGTCCTTCTTTCTGGTAGACTTCACGAGAGTCATTCTTGGAGTGTGTAAAACCAAACTTTGATTATGCATTGAGTTTGGGGAAAGCATTTGCGTGCGACTGATGGCACAATGTTTAGGCTATGGCAAAGAGACTGTGATGTTCTGAAGAAAGTATTTGAGTGCCTCAGAAGGTCATCTGTAATGGCTGACTTCATAAAGCAGACTGCTACCGTAATTATCTTCCCTTTTTTGTACACTGAGTGGATGGCATTATTGTCACTCAATATGAAAGGGTCTGCTATCCATTTTCCTTTTTTTCTACCCGAGTGATTGTGAAATTTGGTAATAACCAAAGAGATTTAAGAAAAATCATTGCATGGATATTCTTGATAATTGGCCCACATATGCTACATAAGGTGTAGAGTTTTGGGGCTAAAGTCCCATGAGGTCAAAGGTCACAGGAGTAGGGTCTATGACTAGAATTATGTTTTCTTACCATCACTGCAGCTAGAAATGGTAGAAAGATTTTACAGGGAGGATAGAGATAAAAAGATAATTATTTGCATGAATAGATGTGGTGAAAGGTCAAAGGTCAGAGAATTTGTGGCTGAAATGGTCACTTGAGATCATCTTCAGTCAGGAATGTCCAATGTTACCACAGGGGAACCCCATTATTATGAACTGCTTCAGACCACTGAAATTTCTTTGTTGTGTAAGGTATCTCGTTATATCATGGATAAACACATTCAACGAAAATGCACCAAAAATGTTTCCCTTGTGCAGAGAGTTAGAGGTCAGTACTCAATGCAATTTTCAGTGCCAATGAGCTGTGCCTGAATGTAGCTGAAGGGATTTACTTGGGTTTTATTTATCATTTATTCTGAAATACATTGATCGCACGAGAGAGCAGAGACATCTCAATCAACTGCATGTTTCATTGGAAGTGCACTAAGGTTTTTTGTTGATTTTTGTCTCTCCCTTTTTCCATTTTTTTTTTCTTTTTTGTGGAAAGATTTTTTTTTTAAAAGATGTGATGATTTTGAGCACATTTTTGTGATCATGTCTTGTAATGGTAAGAAAATAAAGCCAGCATTAAAAGTAGCTACCAAGTAGCCTGCTTCAGTGCACTTCAGACAATTATGTTTACCATTGCTTTGTAACAGATGCTGGCAAGCTGTTCACCTGCTTTCACCAGCCAGCCAGATTAATGCAGTTGTAGAACGTTTTGCAAGAGAAAGAGAGAGAGAGAAAAAAAAGTGTCATATTTTGCTGCAGAATTGGTCAGATTTACAAAGAGATACACTCAGAGTATTAGGCCACGTTTTCATCGCTTGCATGCACAAAATTACCCTTGATAGCTTCAATATATGAATAGCCCCCTTCACTGCAAATTAGAACTGTTGATATGGTATATTTGGTCAAGAGTCAGAAGTGAAGGCAAAGGCATGGAATACAGAAACTTGGCATAGGAATTTAAGGCAATCTTTTTTTTTTTAATAGGATGTAGAATGAACATTGTATATTGCAACATCGCAGCTTTCTTGACATCCTTTCTCGGCATTTGATCTTGATAACCCAAATTTCGCTTCCCCCTTTAATACACTGTTACCTACACGTGCATCAGTTTGTTACAGAGTACGATGGTACATTGTGCTCCCCTTATAATAAACACAGTTATAACAAAATTTTGGGCTACCACAGAATCAGAATGCAGGTTTCAAAATTATCATCTATATATCTCTATATACTTCAGTTCTTCAACTGTAATAAGATAAAATAGTCAATCCCAAGGTCTTTGTTCTGTTGGGAGTCCCCTGGCTGTTTGTTGATTGACAAGGGCTGCAGTACGCCAGTGCGTAAATGTGGTGTGATTTATTGACAAAAACAATTTCATAGAGAGCTGGTTGTTTATGGTTCAAATGGTTGATTTGGCAAATTCTGTCAAAATCTTGATTTTTACAAGCAATGAAAATGGACAGCAGTTTTCCAAAACACACACAGGAATTGTATGTGCTGAAAAGAACACCAGTGTGGATGTGTCAGTGAGGGAACTGGAGGGAAAAAATGCCAGATCAGCAACTCGACTTCACAATTTTTGGTCTTCAAAAGCCATCTTTTCTTTTTTCCCCTGCACACAAAGTGCACACATGATTATATGTTGTTACAAGAATTATATTTTGTAAAGGAATATGGAAGTTTTGCAGTTAATGTTTTTTCTTATTCTGGCGATATCCCCAAATAATAGATGGACCTGGCAGTATAATAAGAGGGAAGTCGTTGAGAGCTATACACATATTGTATCCATGGCAGACTGTAATAGTCTGTGAATGTCAGTGCAGATGTGGAATTCTCATGAGGAATGCCGCGAAGAAACAGACATGGAGATTATTAGACATACATGTACATGGTATGTACTGATTTTAGTCTTGTCCAATCTAGTGATTTTAATTCCCCCTTTTCCAAATGAAGTGTACTTTGTAATGAGTACAAGCAAACCATGATTGAGTCTGGAAAATTCATGTGTCCTTCTTTTTTTTAATGCTTGTTGTCATTGTACACTGCAAACAAATAAAATATTGACTGTTGAGTCATGTCAATCTGATATATGCAGTCGTAGCATGTCATTTTGTCAGAGAGATACATATGTACGGAACTGTATGTACTGTAAAACCAGAAATATTCGCATGCATTTTAATTTCGTGAGAATTTAAGATTGGCGAAATTAAAATAAAGGCAAAAGTTCTTGTCTACAATATATGCATTGAATGCCAGCAGCAATTTGCAAAAATTTTATGCCACGGAAAAAGGCATCTGCTCCATTTTAACAAAAATTTCATGCTGCAAAAAAATCTTGCTTTTCAGTAGACTGAGAGGAGGTAACATGAATGTTGGGCAAATCACGAGTATGGATGTCCTGCTGTGTGGGTGGAGCGCATTTGGTGTGGTGTTAATGAGGACTGCAACTTGTGTGTAAATTTTCTCCAGTGGTTTTTATGCCTCTGCAAGAAAAGTGTCGCCAGAGGCATTATGTTTTCAGGTTGTACGTCTGTCCATCCATAATCAATTTTTGGTCAACATAACTTATTAGGGACCATTACATGTATCCGAATGAAAGTTGGGGTATGTGTGTGTGTGTATGTATGAGTAGTTGAAGCTGCGTCAATTTGTGGGCGCGCTGTAGGTAAAAGCTCGTAGGTCAAAGTCAAGTTCTAAAATTTCACCACTTGCACAGACAGGGCATATTCATTTTTAACCCATTTACTTCAATAATTTGACATCCATCATACACACAAAGTCTGAATAAATTTCATGTACATGGTAATTTCTTTAGCATATTTTATTGAACAACATGAATACCTCTGTGCTGCCACATTTGGCTGAATGCCCCATCATGCACCATTAGATTTTTAACGCATTTAGAATTATAGTTTAATAGATAATTTCTTTTTTGAAGGCAACTGGAGTAAAATCCATGGTGTGTTTCCATTTATGATTTACCACAAACACTCAACAGATGAAGTTTTGTGAAAGAGTGGCGGTGCTGTAGAATGGCGTGTACTGTAAAAGTGGATATTTTCGCGCGAATTGTTCATGCTCGGCCAGGTAAGATGAGGTTTGCGTGTCTGTAATTCCGGGGAATCAAGACATCAACATCAATTTGTACTTAACATATGGCAAGCAAAAATATTCCTGTGCCTTTAATTTTATGCTAGTTTCTGGTTGCGCAAAATGCACAAAAAAAGATTTCAACACTGCGAAAATTTCCACTTTTCAGTACCCTTCAAGCTGCAGTGTGGCTTTCAGTATTAAACCATTACATTTCAACAGAAAAGATATGGATGCACATGAAATGAGTTTGATAACATTGACTTTACAAAGTCCAGCATTTGTACACTTGGCAAAGTTAAACACAAACTTACATCTGATGGTATGTTAATGTATCTTTAAAACAACCCAAGGAGATGGTGGCTAAATGTTAAGCTGTTTTTCCTGTAAGTGAAAAAGTTTTTACCCGTCGAATTGTTTTTCAATGAAAATAGTATTTTCTTAAATATTTCTGCTTTTCTTGACCAGAAATGTGCATTTTTGCCAAAACATTGCCTGCTTGCATTATATAATGCAACCATTTTTGTTTGTTTGTTGTTGTTTTTTTTTTTATTTATTGCCAAACTTAATAAAAGATTTTGCCTATTTGTTGTATTTTTTTTGGGGGGGGGGGTTAGGATGTGATGATTGTCGATAAGTAAAACAATTCCTTCGATACATGTATTAATCACCACTCAACACACTTAAAAAAAAAATGCCACCCATTCATGGGTCTTACAGTATCTGAATAAACCAAGAGTGAAAACACATACACTATAAAACATATATGGATACATTTGGATGACAAAGGGCATACATTCATATTTTCAAACAATTTTCTTCTTGGAGCTGTGGTTGGTAAATGTACTTTCTCTCGGTGAAATCGCCAGTTTTAAAGCACCACAGTCAGCCAAGCAAATTGAGATTTCACAGTATGCTCTTCATTTCCAAGGAAAGAACATTGTGTCGATGTTTAGGTTTTTTTTTTTTAATTCAAGCATGAGGAGGAAGAAAAAAAAAAGAATATATATATATATATATATATATATATATATATATATTGTGTATATTTGTAATCTTTCATTCTAAAATTTTTTGAATTGGTCTGCATAACCCCATTACTTCAGTAAAATATGACCAATGCTTTGAAAATGTGTTCTTGATTAAATTATACGTTTTTCTTTGTTTTGTTTTTTCTTATTTCACTGCATACTTACATATCTTTTTTTTTGGGGGGGGTGGGTTCTTCGGAATTTTGCAACCTTTTTGGAAAGTCGGTTGCATTTAGTGGTGTGAGAGAAAAACCCAAACACACCAATGAATTATTTACCATGCAGGAAACTTAACTTCAGATAAATATTGTCTATAGACAAATGCATATTTTGAGTCACTGAAATAGTTGCCATAAATACTATGACTATAGTATGTTACAAACTCAATAATAGGTGAACATTTAAAGAACAAATTGTAGCTGTAAATATCGGATCTGGCACATTATATGTTTTCAGAATATTCAAGTTCTTAACCTCAAGCCACGTATATGACGTGGCCACCATTTTTATATCATTTCATATCTAAATCAGATTTCTTTTGTTCTTATATCTTATTCTCATATCATAATCGTAATTGTTTTGTTCTTATTTCTAAGAGACAATGTGCATGGCTCTTTTTTTTTTTCATACTCGAAGACAGCACCATAGGTGTGCATGACGATTATAATAAACATGTGCTGCGTTTGATGAAGGAAAATAGTGATTATGGTTAAGTAGAAACACAAGAAGATCATTGAAAAGGCAATGAATTTTCTCCGTACATACTCTAAAAGTAGAATCAGTCGACTTACAGGCAGACATACAAGTTTAAAAAAATAAAAAGCTGAAGTTGAAAAAAAAAGTAGTCACTTAACAATCTATAGACATCAATCTCGTGTGAAAACAAACCACCCACACCCACGAAGAGGATTTCTAATAGAACACCAGCGTGTTACGTGGTCACGAGACAAAGTAGAATCACGTGACTCGGAGTGGTATCGGAAGCGTCGTTTTTATGTCCATGCATTTCGCATACCAGCTCATATCTTGTGAGGAAAAAGAAATCATCAAATCATCATTAGTACTGTTATATTAATCGGATATGATAGATGAATTAGTTATGCTAATTTGGGCAAAATGTGACCATGGTCATAGGGCAGAATATTCTGAATATTCTGAACACCAACTTACACTCTATAGGGAATTACTTCATATCTGTTTAATGGCCACCACCAAGTTAACAGAACACTTCTATTGACCTTGTTCCCCATAGAGATGATAGATACGTCATGATTTCATTATGACTCATAGTCACTACCTGTTAACGTTCAAATACTAACTAGCATACTCATTAGCAAGACTCATGACCAAAGATTAAAGGCTAACATTTTTGTTCATTTGATAATCATTTTTTTTTTAACAACACTGGGACATGTGCATTTGATTTTAATCCTGGGCATAATTTTTCTGCTTAATTGGCCTTTCCGTTACATTAATAAAGATAGATTCCTAAAATGACACAAACTTAGCAGTGCGCCACCACTGAGGTCACTTTGCCAAGCAAACAAAGTCACATGCACTGACAGGATGACAGTGGACAAGGCAGCGGGTAGCAAAGGGACAGCACGGTAGCTTGCCTATTCAGAATATTCAGAGTATGAATATGCCTCTTTAACAGAAGGATAGTGGTGAAAACACCGTTAAAAATGTGTAGGTAAAAGTGTCAGAAAATAATGGCAATCTTGGATAATCAAGACAGATCAAACCTTAGGTGAAAAAAAAAGCAAACTTGCAAAATAATGACAAGAACGGTATGAAATAACAATAATGATAATAAAACGGATTATAAAAAAAAAGAAAACAATAACGAAAATAATACTGGTGATAGTACAAAAGTAATACATTGTAATACTAATGGGAAAATGTCGGAGGGAGAACGTTTTGCCCCCTACATGAAAAAAAAAAAAACTGTCTTGGCTACAGACTTGGTGTATAGAAGCAATGACAAGGTATGGCGGGAAAATGGAGAAAGTAAGTTTCCCGACTGGGCGGGGTCGGGAATGGGGGCTTGGGAGAGAATCGCGAGAAAAAGACGAGACAGTGTTCGTAAATATCGCAGTGTTGTAGAAGACGTCCTTTTTGCTCTGATCCCATGACTGTATTCCCGGCACTTTTTTTTTTCTTTCTCTCTCTCTCTCTCTCTTCTTTTCCCCTCGTCGCTCCATGCCTAGTGCTGGCGGTTATAGAGTGAGTTGAGTAAGAGATGGAGATCTTTCAGGGATATCTCCCCTGCTTCCGGCCTAGGTCTTGGACAGCCTTCAAACGTACTCTGTCAAGCATTAAGTTGGGAGAGGAGGAGGAGGAGGAAAAAGCAACAAAAGAAAGAAAATGACAATAATTATGTATTAACAAAACAAAAATGTAATGGCGTCAGGTTTGATGTTCCAATATAGGGCCGGCTGAACAAGTAACCTTGTATGCTGCAGGTCTCATGTAGAGAGTGTGTTGGGTTCTTTTTTTTTTTTCATTGTTATAGCTATTATAGTATGAAGAACAAAACACACGAAGATACATAAATATTCGATGTAATGATTATTTCAGAAATGGCAGTCTAATAGGGTCTTATAAGTTATATGCGATTTTCATGTCGCAGGCTTCACCGGCTGTCACACCTGTATCCAGAGTATCGCTTTAAGTGTTGTTGCTGGTACTATATTCAATATATATATTCCATGAAGATACTTTTTTTTTTAAACTTTTCGTATGTTGTAAATCTGTGACACGTACAGTGTGGCATCATCGTATTACGACAAATTAACGTAAGACAAAAATAAAAAACTCGAAAAGGAAAAGATTTGTTGACAATGCAGTTATCAATCGTAAACGTGTAAGGTTAAGAACTACAAGCTTGTCGAAGAATGTCCTAGAAAATGAAACATTCCGTTTCGTCCAGTGTTGCCAAAGAGACTCTTTATAGACTCGATGTCGACTCACCGTGGGACATATGACGCAGTCGTTGACATCCGATACGACCTGTGCGTGGTATAGGAGCCCGTGGTCGAACTGGCCATCCCGGCTCACGCGCCACTCAGGAGCACTGTGCGGACCGTCCCGTTTGTTGGCATTCTCTCGCAAGAAGTTCCGGACGCGCTCCGCGTCGATGTAAGGTAGCTCTAGCTTACAGCCGTACGTCAGGACAACGAAGGGCTATAAATTCGATCAGTGAAATAAAAATAGTTGTATAGCTGTTGGCTATAAATTCGATCAGTGAAATAAAAATAGTTGTATAGCTGTTGGTTTTTCTGAATGCGTGTGTGTATGTGTCCGATTTATTAAACGTGATCATTAAATGTATTATTGGCAACGGACAGAGATTATTTTGGCGGGGACCTAAAACCGTCGCGACGGTTTTAGGTCCCCGCCAAAATAATCTCTGTAAACAACGCGGTATCATACACATGTGTACATTCTGCTCGGAACTGTACATTTTACGGATTATAAAAGAAGCAGAATAATAGAGAGATATGAAAGGACACACAAAGTCGAATCAAGTGATCTAAAGGAGATCAAGAATTTGCATTCATAAAATCAGAAATCGCAGCACGTGCGTGTCAATCCATGCTAGTTAGCACAGTGCCAAAGGATTTGTTTCAAAAAATTGATATAGGGCCTATCAATAAAGGCTGGATGCCGAAACTCGGTAATCATTTTCTTGCTCTCGAGCGCACAGTGTTTATTACGAGATTTGGAAACCTTCATTAAAGGAATGGTATAGTTTTGGTTGAGATGCGGATTTTTTTTTTTTTTTGTGAGATAACTTTTTGTGAGATAACTCGATACTTTTTTTATTCAAATACTGAAGTTCATATTCCAAGAGGGATTCAAAGTTTATTTGATGAAAATAGGTTTTGAAAGGGTCAGCGATATCCAAAGACAAAGTGGTCCTATTAAAAGGTGAGTCAATCTTTTATCACTACCACTTTGTTTTACTTTGTTTCAAACTCAATTTTCATGAATTAAACTTCGAATTCCTCTTAGAATTGTATATTATCTAATATCTCAAATAAGCGGTTTCTAATCATCTCGCAAAAAGTTAAAACCTGAATCCCCATCTCAACTAAAACTATACCATCCCTTTAATCTTGGACATGCAGGAATCACCATAATGCCGGAGGCGATTGGGAAAATAGTAAATGTGCAATTACTGAATAACTGAATCTTATAGGGTCTATGCTCTAATGTTTTAATCATCATTATGTTGTTGTTGGGGGTGTCAGTTGGCACGTTTTGAATCCGAAATAGTCAATGACATTGCAAATAATATCACTGATTTTGCATTTTGCATCTTGCGCTTGACGGACATTGACTGCTTGGCATTTTCAAATTGCATCTATGTGCACGTCGTTTTTGATAGGTGCAATTTTCGTATATTCTCACCGTCAGCATTATTTTCTATGCTCAATGCTGACACCTGCCAGAAGCTACTTAGTGAAGATAATGTGTGCATGTATACTCTCTTATTTCAATACCAATTTATACAGTGGGCAACGTGCATATAAATCATCGTGCCCGCACAATTCATGAAGGGCTCTCTTAAAGCAAAAACCATCGAGTTGTTTCATATAGATAGAATACAATCAAATCATTGAAATAAGATAGTTGAAAGTTACATTTGATTGGACAAAAAGTTATACACTTTTAGATTTCCACATACATGTATTTGCCGCACGAACAGTGATATCAGTCACAGTATGGAGCTCCATGGTAACACAACGTGTAACTCTAACTAAGTTCCATAGTTGTTTGGGATTTTTACGATTTCCATAAAACTTTTAATGTTCTATTTGTTTGCAATTACGCTGTTATGTCATCAAAGTGAATCTGAAGATGTGATAGGATGGCTTTCCACTGAATAGATTTGCAAGTAAACTATCTTGGAAGCAATCAAAGCAAGAATATGAGCGGTATCACAACAAACGTGGCAATTAAATAATACTTTAAAAAAATGATGTTTTCAATTTACAGGTGGTAGGCTGTGTCATTGAATACTGTTGAAAGGAGCGAGTTGACAATCATTATGCTTGTTTTGTTTTTTTCTTTTTGCTCTGTGTTTGCTGTTTTGTTCTTGTGCTTTGTTTTTGTTGTTGATGTCTGTGATACGACGCAGGCCCAGCTCAGCCTAGTTAGACATCTTGCTAGATGGTATTGTTGTGTAATGCTACTCAAATCTATTGCTACCTCTTTCTATTCCACTCGGATGACGACCGGATCTGTCTCTTCCCCTCCGGCCAGTCAATAACCTGTACCAATACTCTCCACCTCCAGTGAGTCACCGATCTTCATCATCCCTTGAGTATACCACCACAATGTTAGAACGATCCCATTGTACCCTCACTGTACCAGACAACATCCCGTCCCCATCTCACCAAGTATAATCAAACCACAATTTACGGCCAGGTTGAGTCAACCAAAAACATCCTGTCCTACCCCCATTCTAGATGATGTATGTGCGCCTTGCGCACTCTACAGAGTGAATTGTTGCAATATAGGTCATATCTATTCTTATCTTTCATTATTATTATCATTATTATTGTAATCATTATTATTATTATTATTATTATTATTATTATTATTATTATTATTATTATTATCATCATCATCATCATCATCATCATCATTATCATTATTATTATCATTACCATTACTACTACTACTACTACTACTACTGCCTATTATTATCATTATTATCATTATGACGAAAATCCTCCTTACCAAGTTTTGCGGAAGATCTCGAAACGGAGTGATGATGTGTTTGCGGAGGCAGCTCCGGGCAATTTCCTTCAACTCCTCAATCTCCGTCAGATCGGCGCATGGGTGATAAAGGAACACAGCAGCCCCGTGCTGAGGTCGAAGTGACGACAAGAGGAAAATGTCTTCATAGCAAGTGCGTTTGCGCGCACAGCATTTTTCACAGAATTCAATTCAATTCAGTTTAAATCTATTTTCATTTTTCGATAGAACTTACCATACAATTTACACCTCTCAGTGGCAAACGAATAATGTAAGCGGTACATTGTGAAAGACAGAGCGTACACTAGCGAAACATTGTAATGCATCATTGTTATAACGAAACATTGCAATTAATTATGTCAGAGAACAGTTGTGTTATGCTATACGTGATGAATATTTAAGAACATACAATTCTAAGACGTATTCAAAGTTTATTTGATGAAAATCGGTTTTGAAATGGCTAAGGTTTCCAAAACCAAAGTAAAACAAGGTCCCACCTTTTATTAGGACCTCTTTGTTTCTGGATATCTCAACCATTTTAAAACCAATTTTCATCAAATAAACTCTGAATTCCTCTTAGAATTGTATGCCCTTTCATACTTCATAAAAGGTTTTTGAATATGTCACAAAAAAGTTGGAAATTTAAAGACCTATCTCAAAGATAAATATACCATGATCCCTTTAACTTATCAGTATGATGATTGAGATAATGTTCATTTTCAGTGCGATTGGATTTATTGGTTTCTACAGTGTGTCATTATCATACATACATGAAACAAGTACAAATCATCATGTGATCGGAGGGAATACAATTCCTTCTAGCTATACTTGTGATTTTTCTCAACGATGCAGTACATGTACTATTGCAAACACACGTACACACAAACACACACACAAACACACACACACACACACACACACAGCATGACGCCTAATAAGGCTCATTCAAAATTCATGTCCTTACCTCCATGTTATGTAACCACCTCTGTTTGGGGAGATATCTGTATTCTCCGTATTTGGCCCACAGTGGGCGATGAGCCCCACTTGTGGGAACGGTATAGTCGTACACGATTGCTCGGTTCATGCAGACATGAGTGGGCTGTGTGGGTGATAGAGATTTTGATAGATTAGTGACGTCATAATGTGACGAGTTTTATCGTAGAATGGGCCAAGCGTCATTTTTAAACATTTCAAGGTAAGTCCATCATCAGCTATAGAGCAAACCAAAACCTTTCCAGTGATACCTCCCTTGTAACAAAACAAAGGAATATTCTTGAAGTGATGATTATAAATATCCCATATTTTTAAAGCATTTTCTTTGTTTTTCCAAGCTTTAATCACAAATATCTCAACCTTAACAAAAATGGAATTACCTCGTTTTGCAGTAAAACTCTTCATATGTATCATCCTGTGAAGATCAAGAAATCAAAATCTTCAATGTGTTAATGACCAAACCTTTATTAACTCAAATCAACAATACAACAAACCGTCATGGCGATACCAAGTAAAATTTCAGATTTATACCATACCATATACTATATAGTAGATGAATAATTTGTTAGGGATGCTTATGATGTATCATTTATGAAGGTTCAAGGGACGCATCATGTTGCGTCACAAAGAAATAATGACCTGAATGTTAACAGCATGCATTGTAGATAAGATATTTACTTACGTTATCCAAGTTTTCCGTGCAGTATTCAATAAATGGTGAGCGTGAGATATCACTTTTTGGCTTGTTCTGAAATAATTAAAAAGATGGGGAAAAACAAAACAAAAATCACTGCTGACGTCATTGGAAAAAAAAAATCTGTCTCAGTTTCAGTTACAGTCAGTTTTATTTCTCCACTTGTATAAGAAAAATAAAAATGAGCATGACAAAATCAGAAATATTTACAAGTCATGAAAATATAAATAAGAGTTATCATTACAAAAACATAATTATGTGAATAATATAGACTATTTCATGGTATATTTTTAAGTATACAGGTGGAGGAGACCAATATCAATAAGCAAATTGCTTGACTTGGACAACGCCCAAGTTGTCATTCACCATTTCATTCAATCATTATTTGGTTTGCGGCTTCGATCTTCAATTATTATCCAAATAGTAGTCGGTAGTTACAAATGTACCATAAAAAGTATCATCAAACGAGAAAGTGCCATCACTCTGCGAGTGTGTTCACTCACAATAAGTATATAAATGAAAAAATAGACGAATCGATGAAATATATGTATACTAACTAATGATATATCATAATAGACAGTGAAGACAACTTAGTTAATGTCAAGGGAGTGTTACAAAGTGACGAAGATGAGATTTAGAACTAAATTTGAGAGACGAGAAATGCATGTCAAGAAGCCTGCGATAAATTCATTGTGGGACTATAGCTTGGGGATGAGGCGACTTACACTCAATACAAATGGTAGACCCAGGAGGATATACTGTATTCGTATTAAAGATATAATGGATTGTTGAACTCATAATGAAATATGATATAACATTATGTTTTACTTTATACACAGTATAAGATTATTGATATACTACATTGTATATAACAATTCAGGATTACTTGCGCACTCTTCGACTATTTTATTGCCATTTGACTTTGTCGCCAGCAGATGAAGCAAAGCAAGGAAACAAAACGACAAAATGATCACAACACAGTCATGTACATAGTGACTCTCGCATAGCCATATGATGAGGACAAGAAATAGCCTCTTCGCACTCCTCGCACCGCCCCATCCATTACCCCCCCCCCCCACCCCCACCCCCACCCCACCCCACCCCACCCCACCCCAGCCCATTCTCCGCCGGCTGCTGGGTCGGCCGCACTGAGCATGACCCACGTCATGCACGCTAAATTTCCAACGTTTATTCTACCGTCTAATGAACATAATACTCCATTAGCACAATACTAGCAAGCGCCTCGCTTGAGTTGAAATGTTTCCACAACCCATTCCCTATGCATGCATCGCTTGCCTTTCCTGTACCAGCATAAAGCAAATATCGTGCGCGAAATCCGTACGCTAATGATATGTATAGAAAACCATCGACATTTCTGCATATTGCAGAAAATATCAGTCCCTGTCATTTTCGCCATATTTCAGATTAGAGTGATTGGTTGATAATCTTAGTATCATCAACAAACATATCAACATGTCATTACATGAGACAACATCCGTATGAAGTCGATACAAACTATTCATTGTTCGTCGTGATGGAACAATAACAGTACATTACACAGTAATTTATGGGTACAATCTGATGGTGTGCTTGTGTGTCTTCATGATCCACAAGTCACTGTTTGTGTGATTGCCTCTATACGCTTTTCCAAATAGGATTGTTCTTCCTTTCTCAAAAATTGATCACTGAAACTCGAAAGACAAGACAACAAGGCCGCCAACTAAACGTAGTGTAGTAGAGACATGAATTACTAATTCTCAAATGCTGCATTAAGGTTATTACATTTTTTTAAAACATGTTGCTACATGTGTTAGGCAGAAACCACAAGCTATTTTCTTGCCTACAAATGTTTTAGGCTACACCCTTAGGGATATGGCACTGATTACCTTGATAAAATAACTAGTTCAATAGATTAAAAAGGGGCGAATAAGATAACATGCTATATTCTTGTTTATATACATACATACATACACACACATACATATATACATATATTTATATATATATTAGTTATGAGCAAAAAAAAAAAAAAAGTGGGTGGGCGAGGTTGGTGAGTCTTTGGATAACATTTAGAGAACAAAGCCAGTCATCACGGCGATGTGCACATGAACGAAGCACCCGCATAAAACAAATAATGCCATTGTGTGCAGACATTCTATGTACTGTTTATTTCTTTGTGTTTCCCTGACTCTCATATTTTGTTGCATTCTCACATTTCAAACGTGTTACAGGCTGTAGTATCCCATTTACTTGAGAGCTGTTATTCTTTATACATTGGTCCATCCATTTATCTATGTGTCTATCTATGTATTTTAGATATATATTTTTCCAATCTTATGATTTTCTGTAAAGATCACTTATCTTCTTGTAAGATGATGATTATGGAATATATGGGGAGCAAGCAAATGCTTACCACACATCCATGAAGCACACCCCATTACATAAAATTTGCGTCAAGACTAGTACTGGCTATATTTCAAAAGAACGCATAATTTCGAGATACACTCTTCGATGGAGAGATATAATGTATATGATGTTCATTGTAATGGATAACCATCCATTGATGATTAACACTCGAAGGGCGATATCATTGTTACATTATCAAATCTAAACAGTGGTTTTCGCTTCTCTGCCTTCTGACCATGATAATGATCGTGTCACGTGATCCTTCTCATCCTTCCCATACACAATGCCAAGCGAGAAACTGAAGATACACACAATCATCCAGGCAGGCGTTGTTCAAAGGAGCCCGATGTTAACGGTATACGTGCTCTTGTATCTCATCCTAAAGCCCATCATGAGTCATCAAGGAGAGAAGAACAGATGAACACCTTGGGTTGACGGTCCATAATCAATTACTGTCCATTCTAACCTTTCCTGATGATCTTGTGTTTTATTTTAAGACCTAGATAAGCTCTTGTCTACAGCTTCTGAACAAGCATACATTCCCAACTTAGAGCCGTCTAATAAGGTCTCACTTTGACTGTCCAATACCGGAACGGAACAGTCCACCCATAAACGTTCACCATCCATTCAGAATCATCAGACACCTGTATGACCTACTCAACGAGGAAGAACAGTACCGCCGTGCACTTTGGGGCGTATCCACGGGCCTATATACCTCGCTTCGCAAAATATAATGAATCGCATTGAAAAGCTGTGAAAGAATGTTGCCTGCATCACATCATCATGGCAGAAGAAAGGATGCAATCAAGACTTCCATCCCACCAGGTCTCGACTGAACCTTTTTGTGGTCAATTTCGCGGTCATCTCGAATATATAAAACCCTCAAAAAATGCAAGAGTTGCAGCATCCAGATTCGGATTCAGCACCCTCGAAACAGGGTAAAACCTTAAAAGAATAAAATGTTCTGATGGTTGATATGGAGCTACAGCTAAAACAAGATTCAGCCTCTGGCCATCCAGACTACAGGAATGTCGAAGAGATATCGCACTCTCATAAGGAAGCCAATGCTACACTGACGTCATCAGTGATTCTCAGGACATTATCCCCGAGCATGTGATGGTCATTGTCAGAAAGGATAAAACACTTCCCCACAACAGCAATAAGTACAATCATTCATGCATTTCGGCTTACCCTGAATGGATAGGGGGTGTGGGCCACCCCTATATCTATCATGCACGATAGTTACTTTCACCACTTTTCCGTATACCCTCTGCATCATTTTAATGTACCCCATCAATTCTCCATATTATTTATGGAAACACAAAATATCTTGTGTATGTTATATCCTCTTTTCAAAGTGATTATTTGTTAATAAATATGTTCCTTCCAGCTTTCTATCTGAAATGTCCCTCACTGAGTCGCTTGTATATGAAACTGATATTTGCACCTATAGACCATAAGTATATGCATCTATGCATGTTCGTGGATGTTATCTATTTATGGTTTTAAACAGTAACAGAAGAACAGCTTCTCTACCTTTTTATAATTTATTTTTCTTTTCTTTCCTTTGTCTTTGGCCTTCGGTCTCTCGTGAAGCTTCCCAGCTCTCTCGCCAACTTGCGATCCTCGGGTGTGCTTAATTCAGTGACATACTCATAATGTGCATCTTCTCAAGCTAAGGAAATGGGGATGATGTTTGCATATTATCATCTCATATTTCGAATGTCAAAGGTTTTCTTCACTTATAAATAGCTTAGTTTTCACAAATGCGAGAACACAGTATATAATAAGATCATGCAAATCTCTCCACACATACAGACGTCAAATATTTTGCATGTGCACACATTAAGCCATTAATATTCAAAGTCGCAGTGAATATCTTTGGTGGTTGTCAACAATTGTTGTTTCTTGAGGATGTGAAAATGTTCTGTTTAGTCTCAAAACCCTTCCAAATAGAACGTCAATTTTTAGTATGTTTTTGCTATTCCTAATCAAGGACTTATTTCGATGGCGACCATCATTTCGGCCTCCTGGCAAGCCAGTATGTCAGATCTGTGAAGCAATCATCGTAATACGTGCAATATCAAGAGAAGACGATGGAAATAGGGCAATTTGTGCGCGGCGGTGCATTCGTGCACGCAGCGTGGCGTACATCCAAATCATTGCTTTGACTTACGAGGGCACGTCCACCGCCATCTGTTACTTCTGTATCGCCTCCGTAGATACCAACCGAGAACCCTTCTCCAAAATTCCATGTTAGTTACCAACGGGAGTGTTGCCCTTCACGTTTCACGTTTGAATGTTTATTTACTCCACAAAATGTGTGATGTGTGTTTACATTATGGGAAACATGTATTGGCATGAGAAAATTATATAGTATATTTCAGTTAAAATCAAGGCAATTTGATTTAGCTTTTCCTAATCCCTCATCTACAATGATTCAAGGCTGAATCGTCATGGAATGTCAGCAACAAGAAGTCGCAAATACAAGTGGAATGTTTCAGAATTTGAAGGAGTAGAAAGCAATTTCAACGGAGGCTCAAAGACCCCGCCCCCTTCTCTCTCTCTCTCTCTCTCTCCACTCCCCCCCCCCCCCTCCTCTCTTTCTCACTCTTGATATTTGACAAGTATTTTGCCATGTAATATTTAAGGTTGCAAATGAACCGTTTAGTTACTGGAAAAACAATGATTATTTCTTCAGTATTTTGCTTACTAAATTGGAACTCTTTTCCATGATTTGAATTAGATCTCAATAAAAAAATAAATAAAAAAGACTTATTTGTTGCATCGCAAAACAAACCATGTAAAGAAACATTGTACTTAACATTCATTCAATACGGCTGCTCCCCCTCCCTCTCTCTCTCTTGCAATTTCCTTTTGTCTGTGTGTATATGGTCCGTAGGCATATACAATGCTCTAAACATAAGCAAATCGATTAAAATGCATGCTGCATAAAATGTAAATACGTTATTATTCATAATAATCATTTTTAATGTGTGTCTGTTTGTTTGTGCATTGTGTATGTATGTTTGTCTAGGTCTTTCGATCAGA